>NC_087394.1:15722044-16036211 GCF_031307605.1 Tribolium castaneum | reverse complement strand
TAAGTTTTCGTGTTCAAAACAAAGGATCGTCTAAAATAAGCAGTTTTTGTCCAGACTGAAACGTAATTCGAATTTCTGTGCCTGAATAAGGGGTTTTCAGTTTCTTTGATGTAAGGTTTCTTGTTTGTAACAATGAATTAACAAAAATATTTGGTATTTATCCAAACTGTGGCATGAATCAGCTTTAAGGCTATAACGCAAATCTTTTGTTTTGTGCTAAAATAAGACGTTTTTAGTCAGTTTGATATAAGTTTTCTTGTTGAAAGCAAAATATTGTCGAAAATCAACCGATTTTGTCTAAACTGATACAAAATTCGGTGGTTTGTGTCCGAATACAAAGTTTTCAGATTCTTTAATGTTAGGTTTGCTGCTTCTAACAAAGAATCAACGAAAATATTTTGTTTTAATACAAACTGCAATATAAAATGTCTTTATAGGACAAAACATGATGTTTGGCATCTGTTTAATAAAAATTTACTCGTTTGGAAGCATAGAATCATTCCAAATAAGCTATTCTCGTCGAAACTATATTGTAATTAGTATTTTGTGCTAGAATACAGCGTTTTTGTTAGATTTATTAACAATTTTGTCTATTTTAAGCAATGAAACGAATAGGATTAGCTGCCTTTATCCAAAGTGATACATAAATTGCTCTTTTATGCCAGATTAATACGTTTTTAGTCTGTTCGATGTAAGTTTTCTTGTTCAAAGCAAAAGATCGTCTAAAATAAGCCGTTTTTGTTTGAACTGATGAACAATTCAGACTGAGAGTCAACAAAAATAATTTGTTTTAATCCAAACTGATACTTTTTGACCCTATAAGAGTCCGAGATACGCCGTTCTCGTCAAGTCTATAACGTAATTCGTTTTTTTGTGTCAGAATACGACGTTTTCTGTCTGTTTAATATAAGTTTTCAATAATAATAATAATAATAATAACAATAATAATAATAATAATAATAATAATAATAATAATAATAATAATAATAATAATAATAATACTAATTATAGTAATAATAATAATAATAATAATAATATTAATAATAATAATAATAATAATAATAGTAATAGTAATAATAATAATAATAAAAATAATAATAATAGTAATAAAAGTAAGCTTAGTTTTCTAAGCAAAAATGAAGCTTATTTTGTGTGTTAAATGAGCGTTTTCTCATTTCTATGCAAGAGATCATCTGTGATCTGTGTTTTTAGGCAAGAAATTGAATAAAATTAATAACTCATTTTAAAACTAGTATAAAAACATTTACTATACAATAGTTAATAATAATAATAATAATAATAATAATAATAATAATAATAATAATAATAATAATAGTAATAATAATAATAATAATAATAATAATGATAATAATACTTATAATAATGAATTTCTTTCTAAATTAAAGCTTAGTTTTTCTAAGCAAAAATGATGCTTATTTTGTTTTATCTGAGCGTTTTCTCATTTCTATGCAAGAGATCATCTGTGATCTGTGTTTTTAGGCAAGAAATTGTCTAAAACTAATAACTCATTTTAAAACTGGTATAAAAACATTTACTATACAAAAGTTATAATCGGTTTTTAATAATAATAATATTAATAATAATAATAATAATAATAATAATAATAATAATAATAATAATAATAATAATAATAGTAATAATAATAATAATAATAAAAATAATAATAATAGTAGTAATAAAAGTAAGCTTAGTTTTCTAAGCAAAAATGAAGCTTATTTTGTGTTATATGAGCGTTTTCTCATTTCTATGCAAAAGATCATGTGTGATCAGTGTTTTTAGGCAATCTTAGCCATTTTATAGTTTTTAGGCAAGAAATTGGCTAAAATTAATCACTCATTTTAAAACGGGTATAAAAACAATACTATACAAAAGTTATAGTCGGATTTAAATAATAATAATTATAATAATAATAATAATAATAATAATAATAATAATAATAATAATAATAACAATAATAATAATAATAATTATAATAATAATAATAATAATAATAATAATAATAATAATAATAACAATAATAATAATAATAATAATAATAGTAATAGTAACAAAAGTAATAATAATAATAATAATAGTAATAGTAACAAAAGTAATAATAATAATAATACTTTTAATAAGGAAAAATGGAGCTTATTTTGTGTGTTACATGAGCGTTTTCTCATTTCTATGCAAAAGATCATGTGTGATGTGTGTTTTTAGGCAATCTAAGCCATTTTATAGTTTTTAATATATAACAAAAATTTGCTTTAAAATAAAATGTTTGAAAAACTGAAATTAAACTAAATTAATTGTGTCTAACACTTTAGTAGAGGAAAAAGGAGAAGACATAAAAGTCACTAAAGTCTTAGAGTTGTCTTTAGTCGTCATATTAATAACAATAACGTTTATAATAACGATACTAGTAGTACTAAATTTGCTTATATGCAAGCGCTTAATTAAGGTAACAGTTTTTTTGTTTTTTGCTTATATCTCGAAAACTGTTACTCCTATCAATTTTTATCTTTTTACTAAAATTAAAGCTGATAAAATTTCCTACAAAATAGTTACTTGCATTTTTCATGTAGGACTAACCATAAGCGAAATATAAGTTTGAAAATAATTAATATTTAAAAAAAAAGTGCTTTAACAGAAAATGTCTTGTGATTTAAAATACACTTAATTTATTGGGTCCAATACTTTATTAGAAGAAAAAGGAGGTGACATAAAAGTCACTGACGTCTTCAGAGTCGTTTTTAAATGCTGCATTTTTGTCTTCGTCTCAAACATTGAAAACTGAGTTACATTTTTGTTCAGTAACAGTTACAGTTTTCTTATTGGTTTTTTGCTTATATCTCGAAAACAGTTACTCCTATCAAATTTTATCTTTCTTTCAAAATTAAAGCTGATAAAATTTCCAACAAAATAGTTATTTACATTTTTCTTGTAGGACCAAGCATAAACGAGTTATAGAGTTGGATATAAATAATATTTAACAAAAATTTGCTTTAAAATAAAATGTTTGAAAAACCGATATTAAACTAAATTAATTGGGTCTAACACTTTAGTATAGGAAAAAGGAGAAGACATAAAAGTCACTAAATGTTTCAGAGTCGTCTTTAGTCGTCATATTAATAACAATAACATTAATAATAATAATACTAATAGTACTAAATTTGCTTATATGCAAACGCTTTTTTAAGGTAACAGTTTTTTGGTTTCTTGCTTATATCTCAAAAACAGTTACTCCTATCAATTTTTTCTTTTTTTCAAAATTAAAGCTGATAAAATTTCCTACAAAATAGTTATTTCCATTTTTTTGTAGGACCAACCATAAGCGAGTTATAGAGTTGGATATAAATAATCTTTAACAAAAATTTGCTTTAAAATAAAATGTTTGAAAAACCGATATTAAACTAAATTAATTGGGTCTAACACTTTAGTAGAGGAAAAAGGAGAAGACATAAAAATCACCAAAGTCTTCAGAGTTGTTTTTAGTACTAAATTTGCTTATATGCAAGCGCTTTATTAAGGTAACAGTTTTTTGGTTTCTTGCTTATATCTCGAAAACAGTTACTCCTATCAATTTTTATCTTCTTACTAAAATTAAAGCTGATAAAATTTCCTACAAAATAGTTATTTGTATTTTTCTTGTAGCACCAAGCATAAGCGAGTTATAGAGATAGATATAAATAATATTTAACAAAAATTTGCTTTAAAATAAAATGTTTGAAATACTGAAATTAAACTAAATTAATTGTGTCTAACACTTTAGTATAGGAAAAAGGAGAAGACATAAAAGTCATTAAAGTCTTCAGAGTCGTTTTTAGTCGTCATATTAATAACAATAACATTAATAATAATAATACTAATAGTACTAAATTTGCTTATATGCAAGCGCTTTATTAAGGTAACAGTTTTTTGGTTTCTTGCTTATATCTCGAAAACAGTTACTCCTATCAATTTTTATCTTTCTTTCAAAATTAAAGCTGATAAAATTTCCTACAAAATAGTTATTTGCATTTTTCTTGTAGGACCAACAATAAGCGAGTTATAGAGTTGGATATAAATAATATTTAACAAAAACTTGCTTTAAAATAAAGTGTTTGAAAAACTAAAAAATAAAATTTCCTACAAAATAGTAATTTGCATTTTTCATGTAGGACTGACCATAAGCGAGATATAAGTTTAAAAATAATTAATATTTAAAAAAAAAAGTGCTTTAACAGAAAATGTCTTGTGATTTAAAATACACTTAATTTATTGGGTCCAATACTTTATTAGAAGAAAAAGGAGGTGACATAAAAGTCACCAAAGTCTTGAGAGTCGTTCTTAGTCGTCATATCAACAACAATAACATTAATAATAATAATACTAATAGTACTAAATTCGCTTATATGCAAGCGCTTAATTAAGGTAACAGTTTCTTGCTTATATCTCGAAAACTTACCTTTTTGTTCAGTAACTGTAACAGTTTTTACTTTGGTTTTTTGCTTATATCTGGAAAACAATTACTCCTATCAATTTTTATCTTTCTTCCAAATTAAAGCTGATAAAATTTCCTACAAAATAGTTATTTGCATTTCTTTTGTAAGACCAACCATAAGCGAGTTATAGAGTTGGATATAAATAATCTTTAACAAAAATTTGCTTTAAAATATAATGTTTGAAAAACCGAAATTAAACTAAATTAATTGAGTCTAACACTTTAGTATAGGAAAAAGGAGAAGACATAAAAGTCACCAAAGACTTCAGAGTCGTTTTTAGTCGTCATATTAATAACAATAACATTAATAATAATAATAATGCTGCATTTTCGTCTTCGTCTCAAACATTGAAAACTGAATTACATTTTTGTTCAGTAACAGTTACAGTTTTCTTATTGGTTTCTTGCTTATATCTCGAAAACAGTTACTTCTATCAATTTTTATCTTTTTTTCAAAATTAAAGCTGATAACATTTCCTACAAAATAGTTATTTGCATTTTTTTGTAGGACCAACCATAAGCGAGTTATAGAGTTGGATATAAATAATATTTAACAAAAACTTGCTTTAAAATATAATGTTTGAAAAACTAAAATTAAACTAAATTAATTGTGTCTAACACTTTAGTAGAGGAAAAAGGAGAAGACATAAAGGTCACTAAAGGTTTCAGAGTCGTCTTTAGTCGTCATATTAATAACAATAACATTAATAATAATACTAATAGTACTAAATTTGCTTACATGCAAACGCTTAATTAAGGTAACAGTTTTTTGGTTTCTTGCTTATATCTCGAAAACAGTTACTTCTATCAATTTTTATCTTTTTTTCAAAATTAAAGCTGATAACATTTCCTACAAAATAGTTATTTGCATTTTTTTGTAGGACCAACCATAAGCGAGTTATAGAGTTGGATATAAATAATATTTAACAAAAACTTGCTTTAAAATAAAATGTTTGAAAAACTAAAATTAAACTAAATTAATTGTGTCTAACACTTTAGTATAGGAAAAAGGAGAAGACATAAAAGTCACCAAAGACTTCAGAGTCGTTTTTAGTCGTCATATTAATAACAATAACATTAATAATAATAATAATGCTGCATTTTCGTCTTCGTCTCAAACATTGAAAACTGAATTACATTTTTGTTCAGTAACAGTTACAGTTTTCTTATTGGTTTCTTGCTTATATCTCGAAAACAGTTACTTATATCAATTTTTATCTTTTTACTAAAATTAAAGCTGATAAAATTTCCTACAAAATAGTTATTTGCATTTTTCATGTACGACTAACCATAAGCGAGATATAAGTTTGAAAATAATTAATATTTAAAACAAAAGTGCTTTAACAAAAAATGCCTTGTGATTTAAAATACACTTAATTTATTGGGTCCAATACTTTATTAGAAGAAATAGGAGGTGACATAAAAGTCACTGAAGTCTTCAGAGTCGTTTTTAAATGCTGCATTTTCGTCTTCGTCTCAAACATTGAAAACTGAATTACATTTTTGTTCAGTAACAGTTACAGTTTTCTTATTGGTTTTTTGCTTATATCTCGAAAACAGTTACACCTATCAAATTTTTGTTAAAGATTATTTTTATCCAACTCTATAACTCGCTTATGGTTGGTCTTACAAAAGAAATGCAAATAACTATTTTGTAGGAAATTTTATCAGCTTTAATTTTGAAAAAAAGATAAAAATTGATAGGAGTAATTGTTTTCGAGATATAAGCAAAAAACCAAAGTAAAAACTGTTACAGTTACTGAACAAAAATGTAAGATTTCGAGATATAAGCAAGAAACTGTTACCTTAATTAAGCGCTTGCATATAAGCAAATTTAGTACTATTAGTATTATTATTATTAATGTTATTGTTATCAATATGACGACTAAGAACGACTCTTAAAACTTTGGTGACTTTTATGTCACCTCCTTTTTCTTCTAATAAAGTATTGGACCCAATAAATTAAGTGTATTTTAAATCACAAGACATTTTCTGTTAAAGCACTTTTTTTTTAAATATTAATTATTTTCAAACTTATATCTCGCTTATGGTTAGTCCTACATGAAAAATGCAAATTACTATTTTGTAGGAAATTTTATTTTTTAGTTTTTCAAACATTTTATTTTAAAGCAAGTTTTTGTTAAATATTATTTATATCCAACTCTATAACTCGCTTATGGTTGGTCCTACAAGAAAAATGCAAATAACTATTTTGTAGGAAATTTTATCAGCTTTAATTTTGAAAGAAAGATAAAAATTGATAGAAGTAATTGTTTTCGAGATATAAGCAAAAAACCAAAGTAAAAACTGTTACAGTTACTAAACAAAAATGTAATTCAGTTTTCAATGTTTGAGACGAAGACGAAAATGCAGCATTTAAAAACGACTCTGAAGACTTCAGTGACTTTTAAGTCACCTCCTTTTTTTTCTAATAATGTATTGGACCCAATAAATTAAGTGGATTTTAAATCACAAGACATTTTCTGTTAAAGCACTTTTTTTTTAAATATTAATTATTTTCAAACTTATATCTCGCTTATCGTTAGTCCTACATGAAAAATGCAAATAACTATTTTGTAGGAAATTTTATCAGCTTTAATTTTAGTAAACAAATAAAAATTGATAGGAGTAACTGTTTTCGAGATATAAGCAAGAAACCAAAAAACTGTTACCTTAATAAAGCGCTTGCATATAAGCAAATTTAGTACTATTAGTATTATTATTATTAATGTTATTGTTATTAATATGACGACTAAAAACGACTCTGAAGACTTTGGTGACTTTTATGTCTTCTCCTTTTTCCTATACTAAAGTGTTAGACACGATTAATTTAGTTTAATTTCAGTATTTCAAACATTTTATTTTAAAGCAAATTTTTGTTAAATATTATTTATATCTATCTCTATAACTCGCTTATGCTTGGTCCTACAAGAAAAATACAAATAACTATTTTGTAGGATATTTTATCAGCTTTAATTTTGAAAGAAAGATAAAAATTGATAGGAGTAACTGTTTTCGAGATATAAGCAAAAAACCAATAAGAAAACTGTAACTGTTACTGAACAAAAATGTAATTCAGTTTTCAATGTTTGAGACGAAGACGAAAATGCAGCATTATTATTATTAATGTTATTGTTATTAATATGACGACTAAAAACGACTCTGAAGACTTTGGTGACTTTTATGTCTTCTCCTTTTTCCTATACTAAAGTGTTAGACTCAATTAATTTAGTTTAATTTCGGTTTTTCAAACATTATATTTTAAAGCAAATTTTTGTTAAAGATTATTTATATAAAACTCTATAACTCGCTTATGGTTGGTCTTACAAAAGAAATGCCAATAACTATCTTGTAGGAAATTTTATCAGCTTTAATTTTGAAAGAAAGATAAAAATTGATAGGAGTAATTGTTTTCGAGATATAAGCAAAAAACCAAAGTAAAAACTGTTACAGTTACTTAACAAAAATGTAAGTTTTCGAGATATAAGCAAGAAACTGTTACCTTAATTAAGCGCTTGCATATAAGCAAATTTAGTACTATTAGTATTATTATTATTAATGTTATTGTTATTGATATGACGACTAAGAACGACTCTCAAGACTTTGGTGACTTTTATGTCACCTCCTTTTTCTTCTAACAAAGTATTGGACCCAATAAATTAAGTGTATTTTAAATCACAAGACATTTTCTGTTAAAGCACTTTTTTTTAAATATTAATTATTTTTAAACTTATATCTCGCTTATGGTTAGTCCTACATGAAAAATGCAAATTACTATTTTGTAGGAAATTTTATTTTTTAGTTTTTCAAACATTTTATTTTAAAGCAAGTTTTTGTTAAATATTATTTATATCCAACTCTATAACTCGCTTATGGTAGGTCCTACAAGAAAAATGCAAATAACTATTTTGTAGGAAATTTTATCAGCTTTAATTTTGAAAGAAAGATAAAAATTGATAGGAATAATTGTTTTCGAGATATAAGCAAAAAACCAAAGTGAAAACTGTTACTGTTACTAAACAAAAATGTAATTCAGTTTTCAATGTTTGAGACGAAGACGAAAATGCAGCATTTAAAGACGACTCTGAAGACTTCAGTGACTTTTAAGTCACCTCCTTTTTCTTCTAATATTGTATTGGACCTAATAAATTAAGTGTATTTTAAATCACAAGATATTTTCTGTTAAAGCACTTTTTTTTAAATATTGATTATTTTCAAACTTATATCTCGCTTATGGTTAGTCCTACATGAAAAATGCAAAAAACTATTTTGTAGAAAATTTTATCATTTTTAATTTTAGTTAACAGATAAAAATTGATAAGAGTAACTGTTTTCGAGATATAAGCAAGAAACCAAAAAACTGTTACCTTAATAAAGCGCTTGCATATAAGCAAATTTAGTACTATTAGTATTATTATTATTAATGTTATTGTTATTAATATGACGACTAAAAACGACTCTGAAGACTTTGGTGACTTTTATGTCTTCTCCTTTTTCCTATACTAAAGTGTTAGACCCAATTAATTTAGTTTAATTTCGGTATTTCAAACATTTTATTTTAAAGCAAATTTTTGTTAAAGATTATTTATATCCAACTCTATAACTCGCTTATGGTTGGTCTTACAAAAGAAATGCAATTAACTATTTTGTAGGAAATTTTATCAGCTTTAATTTTGAAAGAAAGATAAAAATTGATAGGAGTAATTGTTTTCGAGATATAAGCAAAAAACCAAAGTGAAAACTGTTACAGTTACTGAACAAAAATGTAATTCAGTTTTCAACGTTTGAGACGAAGACGAAAATGCAGCATTTAAAAACGACTCTGAAGACTACAGTGACTTTTATGTCACCTCCTTTTTCTTCTAATAAAGTATTGGACCCAATAAATTAAGTGTATTTTAAATCACAAGACATTTTCTGTTAAAGCACTTTTTTTTTAAATATTAATTATTTTCAAACTTCTATCTCGCTTATGGTTAGTCCTACATAAAAAATGCAAATAACTATTTTGTAGAAAATTTTATCAGCTTTAATTTTAGTAAAAAGATAAAAATTGATAGGAGTAACTATTTTCGAGATATAAGCAAGAAACCAAAAAACTGTTACCTTAATAAAGCGCTTGCATATATTTTATTTTAAAACAAATTTTTGTTAAAGATTATTTATATCCAACTCTATAACTCGCTTATGGTTGGTCTTACAAAAAAAATGCAAATAACTATTTTGTAGGAAATTTTATCAGCTATAAGTTTGAAAGAACGATAAAAATTGATAGGAGTAATTGTTTTCGAGATATAAGCAAAAACCAAAGTAAAAACTGTTACAGTTACTGAACAAAAATGTAATTCAGTTTTCAATGTTTGAGACGAAGACGAAAATGCAGCATTTAAAAACGACTCTGAAGACTTCAGCGACTTCTATGTCACCTCCTTTTTCTTCTAATAAAGTATTGGACCCAATAAATTAAGTGTATTTTAAATCACAAGACATTTTCTGTTAAAGCACTTTTTTTTAAATATTAATAATTTTTAAACTTATATCTCGCTTATGGTTAGTCTTACATGAAAAATGCAAATAACTATTTTGTAGAAAATTTTATCAGCTTTAATTTTAATAAAAAGATAAAAATTGATATAAGTAACTGTTTTCGAGATATAAGCAAGAAACCAAAAAACTGTTACCATAATTAAGCGTTTGCATGTAAGCAAATTTAGTACTATTAGTATTATTATTAATGTTATTGTTATTAATATGACGACTAAAGACGACTCTGAAACCTTTTGTGACCTTTATGTCTTCTCCTTTTTCCTCTACTAAAGTGTTAGACACAATTAATTTAGTTTAATTTTAGTTTTTCAAACATTTTATTTTAAAGCAAGTTTTTGTTAAATATTATTTATATCCAACTCTATAACTCGGTTATGGTTGGTCCTACAAGAAAAATGTAAATAACTATTTTGTAGGAAATTTTATCAGCTATAATTTTGAACGAAAGATAAAAATTGATAGGAGTAACTGTTTTCGAGATATAAGCAAAAAACCAATAAGAAAACAGTAACTGTTACTGAACAATAATGTAATTCAGTTTTCAATGTTTGAGACGAAGACGAAAATGCAGCATTATTATTATTGTTAATGTTATTGTTATTAATATGACGACTAAAAACGACTCTGAAGACTTTGGTGACTTTTATGTCTTCTCCTTTTTCCTATACTAAAGTGTTAGACCCAATTAATTTAGTTTAATATCGGTTTTTCAAACATTTTATTTTAAAGCAAATTTTTGTTAAAGATTATTTATATCCAACTCTATAACTCGCTTATGGTTGGTCCTACAAAAAAATGCAAATAAATAATTTGTAGGAAATGTTATCAGCTTTAATTTTGAAAAAAAGATAAAAATTGATAGGAGTAACTGTTTTCGAGATATAAGCAGGAAACCAAAAAACTATTACCTTAATTCAGCGTTTGCATATAAGCAAATTTAGTACTATTAGTATTATTATTATTAATGATATTGTTATTAATATGACGACTAAGGACGACTCTGAAACCTTTAGTGACATTTATGTCTTTTCCTTTTTCCTCTACTAAAGTGTTAGACACAATTAATTTAGTTTAATTTTAGTTTTTCAAACATTTTATTTTAAAGCAAGTTTTTCTTAAATATTATTTATATCTAACTCTATAACTTGCTTATGGTTGGTCCTACAAGAAAAATGCAAATAACTATTTTGTAAGAAATTTTATCAGCTTTAATTTTGAAAGAAAGATAAAAATTGATAGGAATAATTGTTTTCGAGATATAAGCAAAAAACCAATAAGAAAACTGTAACTGTTACTGAACAAAAATGTAATTCAGTTTTCAATGTTTGAGACGAAGACGAAAATGCAGCATTTAAAATCGACTCTGAAAACCTCAGTGACTTTTATGTCACCTCCTTTTTCTTCTAATAAAGTATTAGACCCAATAAATTAAGTGTATTATAAATCACAAGACATTTTCTGTTAAAACACTTTTTTTTAATTATTAATTATTTTTAAACTTATATCTCGCTTATGGTTAGTTCTACATAAAAATTGCAAATAACTATTTTGTAGGAAATTTTATCACCTTTAATTTTGGTGAAAAAGTAAAAATTGATAGGAGTAACTGTTTTCGAGATATAAGCAAAAAACAAAAAAACTGTTACCTTAATTAAGCGCTTCCATATAAGCAAATTTAGTACTACTAGTATCGTTATTATAAACGTTATTGTTATTAATATGACGACTAAAGACAACTCTAAGACTTTAGTGACTTTTATGTCTCCTCCTTTTTCCTCTACTAAAGTGTTAGACACAATTAATTTAGTTTAATTTCAGTTTTTCAAACATTTTATTTTAAAGCAAATTTTTGTTAAATATTAAAAACTATAAAATGGCTTAGATTGCCTAAAAACACACATCACACATGATCTTTTGCATAGAAATGAGAAAACGCTCATGTAACACACAAAATAAGCTCCATTTTTCCTTATTAAAAGTATTATTATTATTATTACTTTTGTTACTATTACTATTATTATTATTATTATTATTATTATTATTGTTATTATTATTATTATTAACTTTTGTATAGTAAATGTTTTTATACCAGTTTTAAAATGAGTTATTAATTTTAGACAATTTCTTGCCTAAAAACACAGATCACAGATGATTTCTTGCATAGAAATGAGAAAACATTCATATAACACACAAAATAAGCTTCATTTTTGCTTAGAAAACTAAGCTTACTTTTATTACTATTATTATTATTTTTATTATTATTATTGTTATTATTATTATTATTATTATTATTATTATTATTATTATTATTATTATTATTATTATTATTATTATTATTATTATTATTATTATTATTATTATTATTATTATTATTATTATTATTATTATTATTGTTATTATTATTATTATAATTATTATTATTAAAAACCGATTATAACTTTTGTATAGTATTGTTTTTATACCAGTTTTAAAATGAGTGATTAATTTTAGCCAATTTTTTGCCTAAAAACACTGATCACACATGATCTTTTGCATAGAAATGAGAAAACGCTCATATAACACAAAATAAGCTTCATTTTTGCTTAGAAAACTAAGCTTACTTTTATTACTACTATTATTATTTTTTTTATTATTATTATTATTATTACTATTATTATTATTATTATTATTATTATTAATATTATTATTATTAAAAACCGATTATAACTTTTGTATAGTAAATGTTTTTATACCAGTTTTAAAATGAGTTATAAGTTTTAGACAATTTCTTGCCTAAAAACACAGATCACAGATGATCTCTTGCATAGAAATGAGAAAATGCTCAGATAACACAAAATAAGCATCATTTTTGCTTAGAAAAACTAAGCTTTAATTTAGAAAGAAATTTATTATTATAAGTATTATTATCATTATTATTATTATTATTATTATTATTATTATTATTATTACTATTATTATTATTATTATTACTATTATTATTATTATTATTATTATTATTATTAACTTTTGTATAGTAAATGTTTTTATACCAGTTTTAAAATGAGTTATTAATTTTAGACAATTTCTTGCCTAAAAACACAGATCACAGATGATTTCTTGCATAGAAATGAGAAAACACTCATATAACACACAAAATAAGCTTCATTTTGCTTAGAAAACTAAGCTTACTTTTATTACTATTATTATTTTTATTATTATTATTATTATTATTATTATTATTGTTATTATTATTATTATTAAAAACTTGTATTAAACAGACAGAAAACGTCGTATTCTGACACAAAAAAACGATAAGCAAGAAACCAAAAAACTATTACCTTAATGCAGCGTTTGCATATAAGCAAATTTAGTACTATTAGTTTATTAATGTTATTGTTATTAATATGACGACTAAAGACGATTCTGAAACCTTTAAAGACTTTTATGTCGTCTCCTTTTTCCTCCACTAAAGTGTTAGACACAATTAATTTAGTTTAATTTCAGTTTTTCAAACATTTTATTTTAAAGCAAATTTTTGTTAGATATTATTTATATTCATCTCTATAACTCGCTTATGCTTGGTCCTACAAGAAAAATGCAAATAATTATTTTGTTGGAAATTTTATCAGCTTTAATTTTGAAAGAAAGATAAAATTTGATAGGTGTAACTGTTTTCGAAAATGCAGCATTATTATTATTATTAATGTTATTGTTATTAATATGACGACTAAAAACGACTCTGAAGTCTTTGGTGACTTTTATGTCTTCTCCTTTTTCCTATACTAAAGTGTTAGACTCAATTAATTTCGGTTTTTCAAACATTATATTTTAAAGCAAATTTTTGTTAAAGATTATTTTTGCTTATTTTAGACGATTCTTTTTTTTGAACACGAAAACTTACATTAAAAAGATTAAAAACGTCTTATTCTGGCTCAAAACTGCAAATTATGTATTACTTTGGATAAAAGCAGTTTATCCTGATTACTCCTTTGCTTAGAATAGAGCAAACTTGTATAAAACTTAATGAAAACTTTAAATTTCGTCTCAAAGAAATAATTTACGTTATAGTTTTGACCAGAACTGTTAATTTCAAACGATTTTATGCCCCCAAACGAGAAAACTTTCACTAAACAAATGCCAAACGTCTTAGTTCGTTTTATAAAAGCGACTTATGATACAGTTTAAACAAAAACAAATTATTTTCGTTGTTGTTGTGTCAAAATAATTTATTTCAAATGATTCAATGGAGCGAAACGAGTAAACTTTTATAGGACAGATGCAAAATACCATATTACCACATAAATCGTTATTTTAAAGCAAAGTATTAGCTTTTGCACTTGTTCAATTAAAGTTTGCATACTTCAAAGTATGAAATCGTCCGAAATATTTTTTTTTGCCAAAACTATAACGTAATTTGTTCTTTTGAGCTTGAATATAGAGTTTTCATTACGTTTTATAGTAGTTTGCTCTACTCTAAGCATAGAATCAAACAGAGTAATCCGCTTTTGTTAAAACTGATACATAATTTGCTCTTATTTTCGAGAATAAGACGTTTTCAATATGCTTGATAAAATTTTTCTTGTTTATAGCAAGGAATCGTTTAAAATAAGCTGTATTTGCCTAAACTGATACGTAATTCGATATTTATGCATGGATACGAAGTTTTCAGTTTCTTTGACGTGAAATTTCTTGTAGCAAAAAGTAATACTTTGCTTTAAAACAACGCTTTATATGGTAATATGTGGTTTTGCATCTGCCCCATAACAGTTCATTAGTTTCGAATCATAAATACGTTTGAAATAAACAGTGCTGGTCAAAACTATAATGTAAATTATTTCTTTGAGACGAAATTTAAAGTTTTCATTAAGTTTTATACAAGTTTGCTCTATTCTAAGCAAAGGAGTAATCAGGATAAATTGCTTTTATCTAGAGTAATATATAATTTGCAGTTTTCAGCCAGAATAAGACGTTTTTAATCTTTTTAATGTAAGTTTTCGTGTTCAAAACAAAGGATCGTCTAAAATATGCAGTTTTTGTCCAGACTGAAACGTAATTCGAATTTCTGTGCCTGAATAAGGGGTTTTCAGTTTCTTTGATGTAAGGTTTCTTGTTTGTAACAATGAATTAACAAAAATATTTGGTTTTTATCCAAACTGTGGCATGAATCAGCTTTAAGACTATAACGCAAATCTTTTGTTTTGTGCTAAAATAAGACGTTTTTAGTCAGTTTGATATAAGTTTTCTTGTTGAAAGCAAAATATTGTCGAAAATCAACCGTTTTTGTCTAAACTGATACAAAATTCGGTGGTTTGTGTCCGAATACAAAGTTTTCAGATTCTTTAATGTTAGGTTTGCTGCTTCTAACAAAGAATCAACGAAAATATTTTGTTTTAATACAAACTGCAATATAAAATGTCTTTATAGGACAAAACATGATGTTTGGCATCTGTTTAATAAAAATTTACTCGTTTGGAAGCATAGAATCATTCCAAATAAGGTATTCTCGTCGAAACTATAATATAATTAGTATTTTGTGCTAGAATACAGCGTTTTTGTTAGTTTTTTTAACAATTTTGTCTATTTTAGGCAATGAAACGAATAGGATTAGCTGCCTTTATTCAAAGTGATACATAAATTGCCCTTTCATGCCAGATTAGTACGTATTTAGTCTGTTCGATGTAAGTTTTCTTGTTCAAAGCAAAAGATCGTCTAAAATAAGCCGTTTTTGTTTGAACTGATAAACAATTTAGACTGAGAGTCAACAAAAATAATTTGTTTTAATCCAAACTGATACTTTTTGACCCTATAAGAGTCCTATAAGGGTCCGAGATACGCCGTTCTCGTCAAGTCTATAACGTAATTCGTTTTTTTGTGTCAGAATACGACGTTTTCTGTCTGTTTAATATAAGTTTTTAATAATATGAATAATAATAATAATAATAATAATAATAATAATAATAATAATTACAATAATAATAATAATAATAATAATAATAATAATAATAAAAATAATAATAGTAATAAAAGTAAGCTTAGTTTTCTAAGCAAAAATAAAGCTTATTTTGTGTTATATGAGCGTTTTCTCATTTCTATGCAAGAGATCATCTGTGATCTGTGTTTTTAGGCAAGAAATTGTCTAAAATTAATAACTCATTTTAAAACTGGTATAAAAACATTTACTATACAAAAGTTATAATCGGTTTTTAATAATAATAATAATAATAATAATAATAATAATAATAATAATAATAATAATAATAATAGTAATAATAATAATAATAATAGTAATAATAATAATAAAAATAATAATAATAGTAGTAATAAAAGTAAGCTTAATTTTGTAAGCAAAAATGAAGCTTATTTTGTGTTATATGAGCGTTTTCTCATTTCTATGCAAAAGATCATGTGTGATCTGTGTTTTTAGGCAATCTAAGCCATTTTATAGTTTTTAGGCAAGAAATTGGCTAAAATTAATCACTCATTTTAAAATTGGTATAAAAACAATACTATACAAAAGTTATAATCGGTTTTTAATAATAATAATAATAATAATAATAATAATAATAATAATATTAACAATAATAATAATAATAATAATAATAATAATAATAATAATAATAATAATAATAACAATAATATTAATAAAAATAATAATAATAGTAATAAAAGTAAGCTTAGTTTTCTAAGCAAAAATGAAGCTTATTTTGTGTTATATGAGTGTTTTCTCATTCCTATGCAAGAAATCATCTGTGATCTGTATTTTTAGGCAAGAAATTGTCTAAAATTAATAACTCATTTTAAAACTGGTATAAAAACATTTACTATACAAAAGTTAATAATAATAATAATAATAATAATAATAATAATAATAATAATAATAATAATAATAATAATAATAATAATAATAATAATAATAATAATAATAATAATAATAATAATAATAGTAATAGTAACAAAAGTAATAATAATAATAATACTTTTAATAAGGAAAAATGGAGCTTATTTTGTGTGTTACATGAGCTTGTGTGCTACTTTGTGTGCAACATGAGCACATTGATCTTTTTCTATGCAAAAGATCATGTGTGATCTGTGTTTTTAGGCAATCTGAGCCATTTTATAGTTTTTAATATTTAACAAAAATTAGCTTTAAAATAAAATGTTTGAAAAACTGAAATTAAACTAAATTAATTGTGTCTAACACTTTAGTAGAGGAAAAAGGAGGAGACATAAAAGTCACTAAAGTCTTAGAGTTGTCTTTAGTCGTCATATTAATAACAATAACATTTATAATAACAATACTAGTTGTACTAAATTTGCTTATATGCAAGCGCTTAATTAAGGTAACAGTTTTTTTGTTTTTTGCTTATATCTCGAAAACAGTTACTCCTATCAATTTTTACTTTTTCACCAAAATTAAAGGTGATAAAATTTTCTACAAAATAGTTATTTGCATTTTTCATGTAGAACTAACCATAAGCGAGATATAAGTTAAACAATTAATAATTAAAAAAAAGTGTTTTAACAGAAAATGTCTTGTGATTTAAAATACACTTAATTTATTGGGTCCAATACTTTATTAGAAGAAAAAGAAGGTGACATAAAAGTCACTGAAGTCTTCAGAGTCGTTTTTAAATGCTGCATTTTTGTCTTCGTCTCAAACATTGAAAACTGAATTACATCTTTTTTCAGTAACAGTTACAGTTTTCTTATTGGTTTTTTGCTTATATCTCGAAAACAGTTACTCCTATCAAATTTTATCTTTCTTTCAAAATTAAAGCTGATAAAATTTCCAACAAAGTAATTATTTGCATTTTTCTTGTAGAAACAAGCATAAACGAGTTATAGAGTTGGATATAAATAATATTTAACAAAAATTTGCTTTAAAATAAAATGCTTGAAAAACCGGAATTAAACTAAATTAACTGTGTCTAACACTTTAGTAGAGGAAAAAGGAGAAGACATAAAAGTCACTAAATGTTTCAGAGTCGTCTTTAGTCGTCGTATTAATAACAATAACATTAATAATAATAATACTAATAGTACTAAATTTGCTTAAATGCAAACGCTTAATTAAGGTAACAGTTTTTTGGTTTCTAGCTTATATCTCGAAAACAGTTACTCCTATCAATTTTTATCTTTTTTTCAAAACTAAAGCTGATAAAATTTCCTACAAAATAGTTATTTCCATTTTTTTGTAGGACCAACCATAAGCGAGTTATAGAGTTGGATATAAATAATCTTTAACAAAAATTTGCTTTAAAATAAAATGTTTGAAAAACCGATATTAAACTAAATTAATTGGGTCTAACACTTTAGTAGAGGAAAAAGGAGAAGACATAAAAATCACCAAAGTCTTCAGAGTTGTTTTTAGTACTAAATTTGCTTATATGCAAGCGCTTAATTAAGGTAACGGTTTTTTGGTTTCTTGCTTATATCTCGAAAACAGTTACTCCTATCAATTTTTATCTTTTTACTAAAATTAAAGCTGATAAAATTTCCTACAAAATAGTAATTTGCATTTTTCATGTAGGACTAACCATAAGCGAGATATAAGTTTGAAAATAATTAATATTTAAAAAAAAAGTGCTTTAACAGAAAATGTCTTGTGATTTAAAATACACTTAATTTAATGGGTCCAATACTTTATTAGAAGAAAAAGGAGGTGACATAAAAGTCACTGAAGTCTTCAGAGTCGATTTTAAATGCTGCATTTTCGTCTTTGTCTCAAACATTGAAAACTGAATTGCATTTTTGTTTAGTAACAGTTACAGTTTTCTTATTGGTTTTTTTGCTTATATCTCGAAAACAGTTACTCCTATCAATTTTTATCTTTCTTTTAAAATCAAAGCTGATAAAATTTCCTACAAAATAGTTATTGACATTTTTTTTGTAGGACCAACCATAAGCGAGTTATAGAGTTGGATATAAATAATCTTTAACAAAAATTTGCTTTAAAAAAAATGTTTGAAAAACTAAAATTAAATCAAATTAATTGTGTCTAACACTTTAGTAGAGAAAAAAGGAGAAGACATAAAGGTCACTAAAGTCTTCAGAGTCGTTTTTAGTCGTCATATTAATAATAATAACATTAATAATAATAATACTAATAGTACTAAATTTGCTTATATGCAAGCGCTTAATTAAGGTAACAGTTTTTTGGTTTCTAGCTTATATCTCGAAAACAGTTACTTCTATCAATTTTTATCTTTTTATTAAAATTAAAGCTGATAAAATTTCCTACAAAATAGTTATTTGCATTTTTCATGTACGACTAACCATAAGCGAGATATAAGTTTGAAAATAATTAATATTTAAAACAAAAGTGCATTAACAGAAAATGCCTTGTGATTTAAAATACACTTAATTTATTGGGTCCAATACTTTATTAGAAGAAAAAGGAGGTGACTTAAAAGTCACAGAAGTCTTCAGAGTCGTTTTTAAATGCTGCATTTTCGTCTTCGTCTCAAACATTGAAAACTGAATTACATTTTTGTTCAGTAACAGTTACAGTTTTCTTATTGGTTTTTTGCTTATATCTCGAAAACAGTTACTCTTATCAATTTTTATCTTTTCACCAAAATTAAAGATGATAAAATTTCCTGTAAAATAGTTACTTGCATTTTTCATGTTGAACAAACCATAAGCGAGATATAAGTTTGAAAATAATTAATAATTAAAAAAAAATGTGTTTTAACAGAAAATGTCTTGTGATTTAAAATACACTTAATTTATTGGGTCCAATACTTAATTAGAAGAAAAAGGAGGTGCAAATAACTATTTTGTTAGAAATTTTATCAGCTTTAATTGTGAAAGAAAGATAAAATTTGATAGGAGTAACTGTTTTCGAGATATAAGCAAAAAACCAATAAGAAAACTGTAACTGTTACTGAACAAAAATGTAACTCAGTTTTCAATGTTCGAGACGAAGACAAAAATGCCGCATTTAAAAACGACTCTGAAAACTTCAGTGACTTTTATGTCACCTCCTTTTTCTTCTAATAAAGTATTGGACCCAATAAATTATGTGTATTTTAAATCACAAGACATTTTCTGTTAAACCACTTTTTTTTTAAATATTAATTATTTTCAAACTTATATCTCGCTTATGGTTAGTTCTACATGAAAAATGCAAATAACTATTTTGTAGGAAATTTTATCACCTTTAACTTTGGTGAAAAAGTAAAAATTGATAGGAGTAACTGTTTTCGAGATATAAGCAAGAAACTGTTACCTTAATTAAGCGCTTGCATATAAACAAATTTAGTAATATTAGTATTATTATTATTAATGTTATTGTTATTAATATGACGACTAAAAACGACTCTCAAGACTTTGGTGACTTTTATGTCTTCTCCTTTTTCCTCAACTAAAGTGTTAGTCTTAATTAATTTAGTTTAATTTCGGTTTTTCAAACATTTTATTTTAAAGCAAATTTTTGTTAAAGATTATTTATATCCAACTCTATAACTCGCTTATGGTTGGTCCAACAAAAAAAATGCCAATAACTATTTTGTAGGAAATTTTATCAGCTTTGATTTTGAAAGAAAGATAAAAATTGATAGGAGTAACTGTTTTCGAGATATAAGCAAAAAACCAATAAGAAAACTGTAACTGTTACTGAACAAAAATGTAACTCAGTTTTCAATGTTCGAGACGAAGACAAAAATGCCGCATTTAAAAACGACTCTGAAAACTTCAGTGACTTTTATGTCACCTCCTTTTTCTTCTAATAAAGTATTGGACCCAATAAATTATGTGTATTTTAAATCACAAGACATTTTCTGTTAAACCACTTTTTTTTTAAATATTAATTATTTTCAAACTTATATCTCGCTTATGGTTAGTTCTACATGAAAAATGCAAATAACTATTTTGTAGGAAATTTTATCACCTTTAACTTTGGTGAAAAAGTAAAAATTGATAAGAGTAACAGTTTTCGAGAGATAAGCAAAAAACCAATAAGAAAACTGTAACTGTTACTAAACAAAAATGTAATTCAGTTTTCAATGTTTGAGACAAAGACGAAAATGCAGCATTTAAAATCGACTCTGAAGACTTTAATGACTTTTATGTCACCTCCTTTTTCTTCTAATAAAGTATTGGACCCATTAAATTAAGTGTATTTTAAATCACAAGACATTTTCTGTTAAAGCACTTTTTTTTTAAATATTAATTATTTTCAAACTTATATCTCGCTTATGGTTAGTCCTACATGAAAAATGCAAATTACTATTTTGTAGGAAATTTTATCAGCTTTAATTTTAGTAAAAAGTTAAAAATTGATAGGAGTAACTGTTTTGAGATATAAGCAAGAAACTGTTACCTTAATCAAGCGCTTGCATATAAACAAATTTAGTAATATTAGTATTATTATTATTAATGTTATTGTTATTAATAGGACGACTAAAGACGACTCTGAAACATTTAGTGACTTTTATGTCTTCTCCTTTTTCCTCTACTAAAGTGTTAGACACAATTAATTTAGTTTAATTCCGGTTTTTCAAGCATTTTATTTTAAAGCAATTTTTTGTTAAATATTATTTATATCCAACTCTATAACTCGTTTATGCTTGGTCTTACAAGAAAAATGTAAATAACTATTTTGTTGGAAATTTTATCAGCTTTAATTTTGAAAGAAAGATAAAATTTGATAGGAGTAACTGTTTTCGAAATATAAGCAAAAAACCAATAAGAAAACTGTAACTGTTACTGAACAAAAATGTAACTCAGTTTTCAATGTTTGAGACGAAGACAAAAATGCCGCATTTAAAAACGACTCTGAAGACGTCAGTGACTTTTATGTCACCTCCTTTTTCTTCTAATAAAGTATTGGACCCAATAAATTATGTGTATTTTAAATCACAAGACATTTTCTGTTAAACCACTTTTTTTTTAAATATTAATTATTTTCAAACTTATATCTCGCTTATGGTTAGTCCTACATGAAAAATGCAAATAACTATTTTGTAGGAAATTTTATCAGCTTTAATTTTAGTAAAAAGGTAAAAATTGGTAGGAGTAACTGTTTTCGAGATATAATCAAGAAACCAAAAAACTGTTACCTTAATTAAGCGTTTGCATATAAGCAAATTTAGTACTATTAGTATTATTATTATTAATGTTATTGTTATTAATATGACGATTAAAAACGACTCTGAAGACTTTGGTGACTTTTACGTCTCCTCCTTTTTCCTCTACTAAAGTGTTAGACCCAATTAATTTAGTTTAATTTCGGTTTTTCAAACATTTTATTTTAAAGCAAATTTTTGTTAAAGATAATTTATATCCAACTCTATAACTCGCTTATGGTTGGTCCTACAAAAAAATACTAAAAACTATTTTGTAGGAAATTTTATCAGCTTTAATTTTGAAAGAAAGATAAAAATTGATAGGAGTAACTGTTTTCGAGATATAAGCAAAAAACCAAAGTGAAAACTGTAACAGTTACTGAACAAAAATGTAATTCAGTTTTCAATGTTTGAGGCGAAGACGAAAATGCAGCATTTAAAAACGACTCTGAAGACTTCAGTGACTTTTAAGTCACCTCCTTTTTCTTCTAATAAAGTATTGGATCCAATAAATTAAGTGTATTTTAAATCACAAGACATTTTCTGTTAAAGCACTTTTTTTTTAAATATTGATTATTTTCAAACTTATATTTCGCTTATGGTTAGTCCTACATGAAAAATGCAAATAACTATTTTGTAGGAAATATTATCAGCTTTAATATTAGTAAAAAAATAAAAATTGATAAGAGTAACTGTTTTCGAGATATAAGCAAGAATCTGTTACCTTAATTAAGCGCTTGCATATAAGCAAATTTAGTAATATTAGTATTATTATTATTAATGTTATTGTTATTAATTTGACGACTAAAAACTTGAGACGAAAATGCAGCATTTAAAAACGACTCTGAAGACTTCAGTGACTTTTATGTCACCTTTTTCTTCTAATAAAGTATTGGACCCAATAAATTAAGTGTATTTTAAATCACAAGACATTCTCTGTTAAAACACTTTTTTTTAATTATTAATTATTTCACTTATATCTCGCTTATGGTTAGTTCTACATGAAAAATGCAAATAACTATTTTGTAGGAAAATTTATCTCCTTTAATTTTGGTGAAAAAGTAAAAATTGATAGGAGTAACTGTTTCCGAGATATAAGCAAAAAACAAAAAAAACTGTTACCTTAATTAAGCGCTTGCATATAAGCAAATTTAGTACTACTAGTATTGTTATTACAAATGTTATTGTTATTAATATGAGGACTAAAGACAACTCTAAGACTTTAGTGACTTTTATGTCTCCTCCTTTTTCCTCTACTAAAGTGTTTGACACAATTAATTTAGTTTAATTTCAGTTTTTCAAACATTTTATTTTAAAGCAAATTTTTGTTAAATATTAATAACTATAAAATGGCTTAGATTGCCTAAAAACACACATCACACATGATCTTTTGCATAGAAATAAGAAATCGCTCATGTAACACACAAAATAAGCTCCATTTTTCCTTATTAAAAGTATTATTATTATTATTAACTTTTGTATAGTAAATGTTTTTATACCAGTTTTAAAATGAGTTATTAATTTTAGACAATTTCTTGCCTAAAAACACAGATCACAGATGATTTCTTGCATAGAAATGAGAAAACACTCATATAACACACAAAATAAGCTTCATTTTTGTTTAGAAAACTAAGCTTACTTTTATTACTATTATTATTATTATTATTATTGTTATTATTATTATTATTATTATTATTATTATTATTATTATTATTATTATTATTATTATTATTATTATTGTTATTATCATTATTATTATTATTATTATTATTATAATTATTATTATTAAAAACCGATTATAACTTTTGTATAGTATTGTTTTTATACCAGGTTTACAATGAGTGATTAATTTTAGCCAATTTCTTGCCTAAAAACTATAAAATGGCTTAGATTGCCTAAAAACACAGATCACACATGATCTTTTGCATAGAAATGAGAAAACGCTCATATAACACAAAATAAGCTTCATTTTTGCTTAGAAAACTAAGCTTACTTTTATTACTATTATTATTTTTATTATTATTATTATTATTATTATTATTATTACTATTATTATTATTATTATTATTATTATTATTATTATTATTATTATTATTATTATTATTATTATTATTATTATTATTATTATTATTATTATTATTATTATTATTATTATTATTATTATTATTATTATTATTATTATTATTATTATTATTATTATTATTATTATTATTATTATTATTATTATTATTGTTATTATTATTATTATTATTATTAAAAACTTATATTAAACAGACAGAAAACGTCGTATTCTGACACAAAAAAACGAATTACGTTATACACTTGACGAGAACGGCGTATCTCGGACTCTTATAGGACTCTTATAGGGTCAAAAAGTATCAGTTTGGATTAAAATAAATTATTTTTGTTCAGACTCTCAGTCTGAATTGTTCATCAGTTCAAACAAAAACGGCTTATTTTAGACGATCTTTTGCTTTGAACAAAAAAACTTACATCGAACAGACTAAAAACGTATTAATCTGGCATAAAAGAGCAATTTATGTATCACTTTAGATAAAGGCAGCTAATCCTAGTCGTTTCATTTCTTAAAATAGACAAAATTGTTAATAAATCTAACAAAAACGCTGTATTCTAGCACAAAATACTAATTACATTATAGTTTTGACGAGAATACCTTATTTGGAATGATTCTATGCTTCCAAACGAGTAAATTTTTATTAAACAGATGCCAAACATCATGTTTTGTCCTATAAAGACATTTTATATTGCAGTTTGTATTAAAACAAAATATTTTCGTTGATTCTTTGTTAGAAGCAGCAAACCTAACATTAAAGAATCGGACAACTTTGTATTCGGACACAAACCACCGAATTTTGTATCAGCTTAGACAAAAACGGTTGATTTTCGACAATATTTTGCTTTGAACAAGAAAATTTATATCAAACTGACTAAAAACGTCTTATTTTAGCACAAAACAAAAGATTTGCGTTATAGTCTTAAAGCTGATTCATGACACAGTTTGGATAAAAACCAATTATTTTTGTTAATTCATTGTTACAAACAAGAAACCTTACATCAAAGAAACTGAAAACCCCTTATTCAGGCACAGAAATTCGAATTACGTTTCAGTCTGGACAAAAGCTGCTTATTTTAGACGATCCTTTGTTTTGAACACGAAAACTTACATTAAAAAGATTAAAAACGTCTTATTCTGGCTGAAAACTGCAAATTATTTATTACACTAGATAAAAGCAATTTATCCTGATTACTCCTTTACTTAGAATAGAGTAAACTTGTATAAAATTTAATGAAAACTTTAAATTTAGTCTCAAAGAAATAATTTACGTTATAGTTTTGACCAGCACTGTTTATTTCAAACGAATTTATGATTCGAAACTAATGAACTTTTATGGGGCAGATGCAAAACCACATATTACCATATAAAGCGTTGTTTTAAAGCAAAGTATTACCTTTTGCAACAAGAAATTTCACGTCAAAGAAACTGAAAACTTCGTATCCATGCATAAATATCGAATTACGTATCAGTTTAGGCAAATACAGCTTATTTTAAACGATTCCTTGCTATAAACAAGAAAAATTTTATCAAGCATATTGAAAACGTCTTATTCTCGAAAATAAGAGCAAATTATGTATCAGTTTTGACAAAAGCGGATTACTCTGTTTGATTCTATGCTTAGAGTAGAGTAAACTACTATAAAACGTAATGAAAACTCGATATTCAAGCTCAAAAGAACAAATTACGTTATAGTTTTGGCAAAAAAAAAATATTTCGGACGATTACATACTTCGAAGTAAGCAAACTTTAATTGAACAAGTGCAAAAGCTAATACTTTGCTTTAAAATAACGATTTATGTGGTAATATGGTATTTTGCATCTGTCCTATAAAAGTTTACTCGTTTCGCTCCATTGAATCATTCGAAATAAATTATTTTGACACAACAACAACGAAAATAATTTGTTTTTGTTTAAACTGTAACATAAGTCGCTTTTATAAAACGAACTAAGACGTTTGGCATCTGTTTATTGAAAGTTTTCTCGTTTGGGGGCATAAAATCGTTTGAAATTAACAGTTCTGGTCAAAACTATAACGTAAATTATTTCTTTGTATCACTTTAAAGATTTGCGTTATAGTCTTGACGAGAACTGTTAATTTCAAACAATTCTATGCTTTGAAACCAGTATACTTTCACTGAACAGAGGCAAAACGTCTGATTTCGCCTTTAAAAAACGATTTATGTCACAGTTTGGATTAAAACCAATGATTTTCGTTTATTCATTGTTACAAACAAGAAACCTTACATCAAAGAAACTGAAAACCTCTTATTCAGGCCCAGAAAATCAAATTACGTTTCAGTCTAGACACAAATTGCTTATTTTAGACGATTCTTTCTTTTGAACACGAAAACTTACATTAAAAAGATTAAAAACGTCTTATTCTGGCTCAAAACTGCAAATTATGTATTACTTTGGATAAAAGCAGTTTATCCTGATTACTCCTTTGCTTAGAATAGAGCAAACTTGTATAAAACTTAATGAAAACTTTAAATTTTGTCTCAAAGAAATAATTTAAGTTATAGTTTTGACCAGAACTGTTAATTTCAAACGATTTTATGCTCCCAAACGAGAAAACTTTCACTAAACAAATGCCAAACGTCTTAGTTCGTTTTATAAAAGCGACTTTTGTAACAGTTTAAACAAAAACAAATTATTTTCGCTGTTGTTGTGTTAAAATAATTTATTTCGAATGATTCAATGGAGCGAAACGAGTAAACTTTTATAGGACAGATGCAAAATACCATATTACCACATAAATCGTTATTTTAAAGCAAAGTATTAGCTTTTGCACTTGTTCAATTAAAGTTTGCTTACTTCGAAGTATGTAATCGTCCGGAATATTTTTTTTTGTCAAAACTATAACGTAATTTGTTCTTTTGAGCTTGAATATAGAGTTTTCATTACGTTTTAAAGTAGTTTACTCTACTCTAAGCATAGAATCAAACAGAGTAATCCGCTTTTGTTAAAACTGATACATAATTTGCTCTTATTTTCGAGAATAAGACGTTTTCAATATGCTTGATAAAATTTTTCTTGTTTATAGCAAGGAATCGTTTAAAATAAGCTGTATTTGCCTAAACTGATACGTAATTCGATATTTATGCATGGATACGAAGTTTTCAGTTTCTTTGACGTGAAATTTCTTGTTGCAAAAGGTATTACTTTGCTTTAAAACAACGCTTTATATGGTAATATGTGGTTTTGCATCTGCCCCATAAAAGTTCATTAGTTTCGAATCATAAATTCGTTTGAAATAAACAGTGCTGGTCAAAACTACAACGGAGACTGAAACGTAATTCGAATTTCTGTGCCTGAATAAGGGGTATTCAGTTTCTTTGATGTAAGGTTTCTTGTTTGTAACAATGAATTAACAAAAATAATTGGTTTTTATCCAAACTGTGGCATGAATCAGCTTTAAGACTATAACGCAAATCTTTTGTTTTGTGCTAAAATAAGACGTTTTTAGTCAGTTTGATGTAAGTTTTCTTGTTGAAAGCAAAATATTGTCGAAAATCAACCGTTTTTGTCTAAACTGATACAAAATTCGGTGGTTTGTGTCCGAATACAAAATTTTCAGATTCTTTAATGTTAGGTTTGCTGCTTCTAACAAAGAATCAACGAAAATATTTTGTTTTAATACAAACTGCAATATAAAATGTCTTTATAGGACAAAACATGATGTTTGGCATCTGTTTAATAAAAATTAACTCGTTTGGAAGCATAGAATCATTCCAAATAAGGTATTCTCGTCAAAACTATAATGTAATTAGTATTTTGTGTTAGAATACAGCGTTTTTGTTAGATTTTTTAACAATTTTGTCTATTTTAGGCAATGAAACGAATAGGATTAGCTGCCTTTATCCAAAGTGATACATAAATTGCTCTTTTATGCCAGATTAATACGTTTTTAGTCTGTTCGATGTAAGTTTTCTTGTTCAAAGCAAAAGATCGTCTAAAATAAGCCGTTTTTGTTTGAACTGATGAACAATTCAGACTGAGAGTCAACAAAAATAATTTGTTTTAATCCAAACTGATACTTTTTGACCCTATAAGAGTCCTATAAGAGTCCGAGATACGCCGTTCTCGTCAAGTCTATAACGTAATTCGTTTTTTTGTGTCAGAATACGACGTTTTCTGTCTGTTTAATATAACTTTTTAATAATAGTAATAATAATAATAATAATAATAATAATAAAAATAATAATAGTAATAAAGGTAAGCTTAGTTTTCTAAGCAAAAATGAAGCTTATTTTGTGTGTTATATGAGCGTTTTCTCATTTCTATGCAAAAAATCATCTGTGATCTGTGTTTTTAGGCAAGAATTTGTCTAAAATTAATAACTCAATTCAAAACTGGTATAAAAACATTTACTATACAAAAGTTAATAATAATAATAATAATAATAATAATAATAATAATAATAATAATAATAATAATAATAATAATAATAATAATAATAATAATAGTAACAATAATAATAATAATAATAATAATAATAATAATAATAATAGTAATAAAAGTAAGCAAAAATGAAGCTTATTTTGTGTTATATGAGCGTTTTCTCATTTCTATGCAAAAGATCATGTGTGATCTGTGTTTTTAGGCAATCTAAGCCATTTTATAGTTTTTAGGCAAGAAATTGGCTAAAATTAATCACTCATTTTAAAACTGGTATAAAAACAGTACTATACAAAAGTTATAATCGGTTTTTAATAATAATAATTACAATAATAATAATAATAATAATAATAATAATAATAATAATAATAATAATAATAATAATAATAATAATAACAATAATATTAATAAAAATAATAATAATAGTAATAAAAGTAAGCTTAGTTTTCTAAGCAAAAATGTAGCTTATTTTGTGTGTTATATGAGTGTTTTCTCATTTCTATGCAAGAAATCATCTGTGATCTGTTTTTAGGCAAGAAATTGTCTAAAATTAATAACTCATTTTAAAACTGGTATAAAATCATTTACTATACAAAAGTTAATAATAATAATAATAATAATAATAATGATAATAATAACAATAATAATAATAATAATATTAATAATAATAATAATAATAATAATAGTAATAGTAACAAAAGTAATAATAATAATTATACTTTTAATAAGGAAAAATGGAGCTTATTTTGTGTGTTACATGAGCGTTTTCTCATTTCTATGCAAAAGATCATGTGTGATCTGTGTTTTTAGGCAATCTAAGCCATTTTATAGTTTTTAATATTTAACAAAAATTAGCTTTAAAATAAAATGTTTGAAAAACTGAAATTAAACTAAATTAATTGTGTCTAACACTTTAGTAGAAGAAAAAGGAGGAGACATAAAAGTCACAAAAGTCTTAGAGTTGTCTTTAGTCGTCATATTAATAACAATAACATTTATAATAACAATACTAGTAGTACTAAATTTGCTTATATGCAAGCGCTTAATTAAGGAAACAGTTTTTTTGTTTTTTGCTTATATCTCGAAAACAGTTACTCCTATCAATTTTTACTTTTTTACCAAAATTAAAGGTGATAAAATTTCCTACAAAATAGTTATTTGCATTTTTCATGTAGAACTAACCATAAGCGAGATATAAGTTAAATAATTAATAATTAAAAAAAGTGTTTTAACAGAAAATGTCTTGTGATTTATAATACACTTAATTTATTGGGTCCAATTAGAAGAAAAAGAAGGTGACATAAAAGTCACTGAAGTCTTCAGAGTCGTTTTTAAATGCTGCATTTTTGTCTTCGTCTCAAACATTGAAAACTGAATTACATTTTTTTTCAGTAACAGTTACAGTTTTCTTATTGGTTTTTTGCTTATATCTCGAAAACAGTTACTCCTATCAAATTTTATCTTTCTTTCAAAATTAAAGCTGATAAAATTTCCAACAAAATTGTTATTTACATTTTTCTTCTAGGACCAAGCATAAACGAGTTATAGAGTTGGATATAAATAATATTTAACAAAAATTTGTTTAAAATAAAATGCTTGAAAAACCGGAACTAAACTAAATTAACTGTGTCTAACACTTTAGTAGAGGAAAAAGGAGAAGACATAAAAGTCACTAAATGTTTCAGAGTCGTTTTTAGTCGTCGTATTAATAACAATAACATTAATAATAATAATACTAATAGTACTAAATTTGCTTAATTAAGGTAACAGTTTTTTGGTTTCTTGCTTGTATCTCGAAAACAGTTACTCCTATCAATTTTTATCTTTTTTTCAAAATTAAAGCTGATAAAATTTCCTACAAAATAGTTATTTGCATCTTTTTGTAGGACCAACCATAAGCGAGTTATAGAAGTTGGATATAAATAATCTTTAACAAAAATTTGCTTTAAAATAAAATGTTTGAAAAACCGATATTAAACTAAATTAATTGGGTCTAACACTTTAGTTGAGGAAAAAGGAGAAGACATAAAAGTCACCAAAGTCTTCAGAGTTGTTTTTAGTACTAAATTTGCTTATATGCAAGCGCTTAATTAAGGTAACAGTTTTTTGGTTTCTTGCTTATATCTCGAAAACAGTTGCTCCTATCAATTTTTATCTTTTTACTAAAATTAAAGCTGATAAAATTTCCTACAAAATAGTAATTTGCATTTTTCATGTAGGACTAACCTTAAGCGAGATAGAAGTTTGAAAATAATTAATATTTAAAAAAAAATTGCTTTAACAGAAAATGTCTTGTGATTCAAAATACACTTAATTTAATGGGTCCAATACTTTCTTAGAAGAAAAAGGAGGTGACATAAAAGTCACTGAAGTCTTCATAGTCGATTTTAAATGCTGTATTTTCGTCTTTGTCTCAAACATTGAAAACTGAGTTACATTTTTGTTCAGTAACAGTTACAGTTTTCTTAAAATTAAACTAAACTAATTGGGTTTAACACTTTAGTTGAGGAAAAAGGAGAAGACATAAAAGTCACCAAAGTCTTGAGAGTCGTTTTTAGTCGTCATACTAATAACAATAACATTAATAATAATAATACTAATATTACTAAATTTGTTTATATGCAAGCGCTTAATTAAGGTAACAGTTTCTTGCTTATATCTCGAAAACAGTTACTCCTATCAATTTTTACTTTTTCACCAAAGTTAAAGGTGATAAAATTTCCTACAAAATAGTTATTTGCATTTTCCATGTAGAACTAACCATAAGCGAGATATAAGTTTGAAAATAATTAATAATTAAAAAAAAGTGTTTTAAAATGTCTTGTGATTTATAATAAAATTAATTTATTGGGTCCAATAATTTATTAGAAGAAAAAGGAGGTGACATAAAAGTCACTGAAGTTTTCAGAGTCGTTTTTAAATGCTGCATTTTTGTCGTCGTCTCAAACATTGAAAACTGAATTACATTTTTGTTCAGTAACAGTTACAGTTTTCTTATTGGTTTTTTGCTTATATCTCGAAAACAGTTACTCCTATCAAATTTTATTTTTCTTTCACAATTAAAGCTGATAAAATTTCCAACAAAATAGTTATTTGCACCTCCTTTTTCTTCTAATAAGTATTGGACCCAATAAATTAAGTGTATTTTAAATCACAAGACATTTTCTGTTAAAACACATTTTTTTTTAATTATTAATTATTTTCAAACTTATATCTCGCTTATGGTTTGTTCTACATGAAAAATGCAAATAACTATTTTGCAGGAAATTTTATCATCTTTAGTTTTGGTGAAAAGGTAAAAATTGATAGGAGTAACTGTTTTCGAGATATAAGCAAGAAACCAAAAAACTATTACCTTAATTCAGCGTTTGCATATAAGCAAATTTAGTACTATTAGTTTTATTATTATTATTAATGTTATTGTTATTAATATGACGACTAAAGACGATTCTGAAACCTTTAGAGACTTTTATGTCTTCTCCTTTTTCCTCCACTAAAGTGTTAGACACAATTAATTTAGTTTAATTTCAGTTTTTCAAACAATTTATTTTAAAGCAAATTTTTGTTAGATATTATTTATATTCATCTCTATAACTCGCTTATGCTTGGTCCTACAAGAAAAATGCAAATAATTACTTTGTTGGAAATTTTATCACCTTTAATTTTGAAAGAAAGATAAAATTTGATAGGTGTAACTGTTTTCGAGATATAAGCAAAAAACCAATAAGAAAACTGTAACTGTTACTGAACAAAAATGTAATTCAGTTTTCAATGTTTGAGACGAAGACGAAAATGCAGCATTTAAAAACGACTCTGAAGACTTCAGTGACTTTTATGTCACCTCCTTTTTCTTCTAATAAAATATTGGACCCAATAAATTAAGTGTATTTTAAATCACAAGGCATTTTCTGTTAAAGCACTTTTGTTTTAAATATTAATTATTTTCAAGCTTATATCTCGCTTATGGTTAGTCGTACATGAAAAATGCAAATAACTATTTTGTAGGAAATTTTATCAGCTTTAATTTTAGTAAAAAGATAAAAATTGGTAGGAGTAACTGTTTTCGAGATATAAGCTAGAAACCAAAAAACTGTTACCTTAATTAAGCGCTTGCATATAAGCAAATTTAGTACTATTAGTATTATTATTATTAATGTTATTGTTATTAATATGACGACTAAAAACGACTCTGAAGACTTTAGTGACCTTTATGTCTTCTTCTTTTTCCTCTACTAAAGTGTTAGACACAATTAATTTGGTTTAATTTTAGTTTTTCAAACATTTTATTTTAAAGCAAATTTTTGTTAAAGATTATTTATATCCAACTCTATAACTCGCTTATGGTTGGTCTTACAAAAGAAATGCAAATAACTATTTTGTAGGAAATTTTATCAGCTTTAATTTTGAAAGAAAGATAAAAATTGATAGAAGTAATTGTTTTCGAGATATAAGCAAAAAACCAAAGTAAAAACTGTTACAGTTTCTGAAAAAAATGTAATTCAGTTTTCAATGTTTGAGACGAAGACGAAAATGCAGCATTTAAAATCGACTCTGAAGACTTCAGTAACTTTTATGTCACCTCCTTTTTCTTCTAATAAAGTATTGGACCCATTAAATTAAGTGTATTTTAAATCACAAGACATTTTCTGTTAAAGCACTTTTGTTTTAAATATTAATTATTTTCAAACTTATATCTCGCTTATGGTTAGTCGTACATGAAAAATGCAAATAACTATTTTGTAGGAAATTTTATCAGCTTTAATTTTAGTAAAAAGATAAAAATTGATATAAGTAACTGTTTTCCAGATATAAGCAAGAAACCAAAAAACTGTTACCTTAATTAAGCGTTTGCATGTAAGCAAATTTAGTACTATTAGTATTATTATTAATGTTATTGTTATTAATATGACCACTAAAGACGACTCTGAAACCTTTAGTGATCTTTATGTCTTCTCCTTTTTCCTCTACTAAGGTGTTAGACACAATTAATTTAGTTTAATTTTAGTTTTTCAAACATTTTATTTTATAGCAAGTTTTTGTTAAATATTATTTATATCCAACTCTATAACTCGCTTATGGTTGGTCCTACAAGAAAAATGCAAATAACTATTTTGTAGGATATTTTATCAGCTTTAATTTTGAAAGAAAGAAAAAAATTGATAGGAGTAATCAAGCAAGAAACCAAAAAACTGTTACCTTAATAAAGCGCTTGCATATAAGCAAATTTAGTACTATTAGTATTATTATTATTAATGTTATTGTTATTAATATGACGACTAAAAACGACTCTCAAAACTTTGGTGACTTTTATGTCTTCTCCTTTTTCCTCAACTAAAGTGTTAGTCTTAATTAATTTAGTTTAATTTCGGTTTTTCAAACATTTTATTTTAAAGCAAATTTTTGTTAAAGATTATTTATATCCAACTCTATAACTCGCTTATGGTTGATCCTACAAAAAAAATGCCAATAACTATTTTGTAGGAAATTTTATCAGCTTTGATCTTGAAAGAAAGATAAAAATTGATAGGAGTAACTGTTTTCGAGATATAAGCAAAAAACCAAAAAGAAAACTGTAACTGTTACTAAACAAAAATGTATTCAGTTTTCAATGTTTGAGACAAAGACGAAAATGCAGCATTTAAAATCGACTCTGAAGACTTCAGTAACTTTTATGTCACCTCCTTTTTCTTCTAATAAAGTATTGGACCCATTAAATTAAGTGTATTTTAAATCACAAGACATTTTCTGTTAAAGCACTTTTTTTTTAAATATTAATTATTTTCAAACTTATATCTCGCTAATGGTTAGTCCTACATGAAAAATGCAAATAACTATTTTGTAGGAAATTTTATCAGCTTTAATTTTGAAAGAAAGATAAAAATTGATAGGAGTAATTGTTTTCGAGATATAAGCAAACAACCAAAGTAAAAACTGTTACAGTTACTGAACAAAAATGTAAGTTTTCGAGATATAAGCAAGAAACTGTTACCTTAATTAAGCGCTTGCATATAAGCAAATTTAGTACTATTAGTATTATTATTATTATTAATGTTATTGTTATTGATATGACGACTAAGAACGACTCTCAAGACTTTGGTGACTTTTATGTCACCTCCTTTTTCTTCTAATAAAGTATTGGACCCAATAAATTAAGTGTATTATAAATCACAAGACATTTTCTGTTAAAACACTTTTTTTAATTATTAATTACTTTCAAACTTATATCTCGCTTATGGTTAGTTCTACATGAAAAATGCAAATAACTATTTTGTAGGAAATTTTATCACCTTTAATTTTGGTGAAGTAAAAATTGATTGGAGTAACTGTTTTCGAGATATAAGCAAAAAACAAAAAAACTGTTACCTTAATTAAGCGCTTGCATATAAGCAAATTTAGGACTACTAGTATTATTATTAAATGTTATTGTTATTAATATGACGACTAAAGACAACTCTAAGACTCTAGTGACTTTTATGTCTCCTCCTTTTTCCTCTAGTAAAGTGTTAGACACAATTAATTTAGTTTAATTTCAGTTTTTCAAACATATTATTTTAAAGCAAATTTTTGTTAAATATTAAAAACTATAAAATGGCTTAGATTGCCTAAAAACACACATCACACATGATCTTTTGCATAGAAATGAGAAAACGCTCATATAACACAAAATAAGCTTCATTTTTGCTTAGAAAACTAAGCTTACTTTTATTACTACTATTATTATTATTTTTATTATTATTATTATTATTATTATTACTATTATTATTATTATTATTATTATTATTATTATTATTATTATTATTATTATTATTATTATTATTATTATTATTAAAAACCAATTATAACTTTTGTATAGTAAATGTTTTTATACCAGTTTTAAAATGAGTTATTAATTTTAGACAATTTCTTGCCTAAAAACACAGATCACAGATGATCTCTTGCATAGAAATGAGAAAACGCTCAGATAACACAAAATAAGCATCATTTTTGCTTAGAAAAACTAAGCTTTAATTTAGAAAGAAATTCATTATTATAAGTATTATTATCATTATTATTATTATTATTATTATTATTATTATTATTATTATTATTTCTTTTATTTCTATTATTATTATTATTATTAACTTTTGTATAGTAAATGTTTTTGTACCAGTTTTAAAATGAGTTATTAATTTTAGACAATTTCTTGCCTAAAAACACAGATCACAGATGATTTCTTGCATAGAAATGAGAAAACACTCATATAACACACAAAATAAGCTTCATTTTTGCTTAGAAAACTAAGCTTACTTTTATTACTATTATTATTATTTTAATTATTATTATTATTATTATTATTATTGTTATAATTAATAATATTTTTATTATTATTATTATTATTATTATTATTATTATTATTATTATTATTATTATTATTATTATTATTATTATTATTATTATTATTAAAAACCGATTATAACTTTTGTATAGTATTGTTTTTATACCAGTTTTAAAATGAGTGATTAATTTTAACCAATTTCTTGCCTAAAAACTATAAAATGGCTAAGATTGCCTAAAAACACTGATCACACATGATCTTTTGCACAGAAATGAGAAAACGCTCATATAACACAAAATAAGCTTCATTTTTGCTTAGAAAACTAAGCTTACTTTTATTACTATTATTATTATTTTAATTATTATTATTATTATTATTATTATTATTATTATTATTATTATTATTATTATTATTATTATTATTATTATTATTATTATTATTATTATTATTATTATTATTATTATTATTATTATTATTATTATTATTATTATTAAAAACCGATTATAACTTTTGTATAGTATTGTTTTTATACCAGTTTTAAAATGAGTGATTAATTTTAGCCAATTTCTTGCCTAAAAACTATAAAATGGCTTAGATTGCCTAAAAACACAGATCACACATGATCTTTTGCATAGAAATGAGAAAACGCTCATATAACACAAAATAAGCTTCATTTTTGCTTAGAAAACTATGCTTACTTTTATTACTACTATTATTATTATTTTTATTATTATTATTATTATTATTACTATTATTATTATTATTATTATTATTATTAATATTATTATTATTAAAAACCGATTATAACTTTTGTATAGTAAATATTTTTATACCAGTTTTAAAATGAGTTATTAATTTTAGACAATTTCTTGCCTAAAAACACAGATCACAGATGATTTCTTGCATAGAAATGAGAAAACGCTCATATAACACAAAATAAGCTTCATTTTTGCTTAGAAAACTAAGCTTACTTTTATTACTATTATTATTTTTATTATTATTATTATTATTATTATTATTATTATTAAAAAGTTATATTAAACAGACAGAAAACGTCGTATTCTGACACAAAAAAACGAATTACGTTATAGACTTGACGAGAACGGCGTATCTCGGACTCTTATAGGACTCTTATAGGGTCAAAAAGTATCAGTTTGGATTAAAATAAATTATTTTTGTTGACTCTCAGTCTGAATTGTTCATCAGTTCAAACAAAAACGGCTTATTTTAGACAATGTTTTGCTTTGAACAAGAAAACTTACATCGAACAGACTAAAAACGTATTAATCTGGCATAAAAGAGCAATTTATGAATCACTTTAGATAAAGGCAGCTAATCCTATTCGTTTCATTGCTTAAAATAGACAAAATTGTTAATAAATCTAACAAAAACGCTGTATTCTAGCACAAAATACTAATTACATTATAGTTTCGACGAGAATAGCTTATTTGGAATGATTCTATGCTTCCAAACGAGTAAATTTTTATTAAACAGATGCCAAACATCATGTTTTGTCCTATAAAGACATTTTATATTGCAGTTTGTATTAAAACAAAATATTTTCGTTGATTCTTTGTTAGAAGCAGCAAACCTAACATTAAAGAATCTGAAAACTTTGTATTCGGACACAAATCACCGAATTTTGTATCAGTTTAGACAAAAACGGTTGATTTTCGACAATATTTTGCTTTGAACAAGAAAATTTATATCAAACTGACTAAAAACGTCTTATTTTAGCACAAAACAAAAGATTTGCGTTATAGTCTAAAAGCTGATTCATGCCACAGTTTGGATAAAAAACAATTATTTTTGTTAATTCATTGTTACAAACAAGAAACCTTACATCAAAGAAACTGAAAACCCCTTATTCAGGCACAGAAATTCGAATTACGTTTCAGTCTGGACAAAAGCTGCTTATTTTAAACAATCCTTTGTTTTGAACACGAAAACTTACATTAAAAAGATTAAAAACGTCTTATTCTGGCTGAAAACTGCAAATTATATATTACTCTAGATAAAAGCAATTTATCCTGATTACTCACTCCTTTACTTAGAATAGAGTAAACTTGTATAAAATTTAATGAAAACAGCACTGTTTATTTCAAACGAATTTATGATTCGAAACTAATGAACTTTTATGGGGCAGATGCAAAACCACATATTACCATATAAAGCGTTGTTTTAAAGCAAAGTATTACCTTTTGCAACAAGAAATTTCACGTCAAAGAAACTGAAAACTTCGTATCCATGCATAAATATCGAATTACGTATCAGTTTAGGCAAATACAGCTTATTTTAAATGATTCATTGCTATAAACAAGAAAAATTTTATCAAGCATATTGAAAACGTCTTATTCTCGAAAATAAGAGCAAATTATGTATCAGTTTTGACAAAAGCGGATTACTCTGTTTGATTCTATGCTAAGAGTAGAGTAAACTACTATAAAACGTAATGAAAACTATATTCAAGCTCAAAAGAACAAATTACGTTATAGTTTTGGCAAAAAAAAAATATTTCGGACGATTACATACTTCGAAGTAAGCAAACTTTAATTGAACAAGTGCAAAAGCTAATACTTTGCTTTAAAATAACGATTTATGTGGTAATATGGTATTTTGCATCTGTCCTATAAAAGTTTACTCGTTTCGCTCCATTGAATCATTCGAAATAAATTATTTTGACACAACAACAACGAAAATAATTTGTTTTTGTTTAAACTGTAACATAAGTCGCTTTTATAAAACGAACTAAGACGTTTGGCATCTGTTTATTGAAAGTTTTCTCGTTTGGGGGCATAAAATCGTTTGAAATTAACAGTTCTGGTCAAAACTATAACGTAAATTATTTCTTTGTATCACTTTAAAGATTTGCGTTATAGTCTTGACGAGAACTGTTAATTTCAAACGATTCTATGCTTTGAAACCAGTATACTTTCACTGAACAGAGGCAAAACGTCTGATTTCGCCTTTAAAAAACGATTTATGTCACAGTTTGGATTAAAACCAATGATTTTCGTTTATTCATTGTTACAAACAAGAAACCTTACATCAAAGAAACTGAAAACCTCTTATTCAGGCCCAGAAAATCAAATTACGTTTCAGTCTAGACACAAATTACTTATTTTAGACGATTCTTTCTTTTGAACACGAAAACATTAAAAAGATTAAAAACGTCTTATTCTGGCTCAAAACTGCAAATTATGTATTACTTTGGATAAAAGCAGTTTATCCTGATTACTCCTTTGCTTAGAATAGAGCAAACTTGTATAAAACTTAATGAAAACTTTAAATTTCGTCTCAAAGAAATAATTTACGTTATAGTTTTGACCAGAACTGTTAATTTCAAACGATTTTATGCCCCCAAACGAGAAAACTTTTACTAAACAAATGCCAAACGTCTTAGTTCGTTTTATAAAAGCGACTTATGTAACAGTTTAAACAAAAACAAATTATTTTCGCTGTTGTTGTGTTAAAATAATTTATTTCGAATGATTCAATGGAGCGAAACGAGTAAACTTTTATAGGACAGATGCAAAATACCATATTACCACATAAATCGTTATTTTAAAGCAAAGTATTAGCTTTTGCACTTGTTCAATTAAAGTTTGCTTACTTCGAAGTATGTAATCGTCCGGAATATTTTTTTTTGTCAAAACTATAACGTAATTTGTTCTTTTGAGCTTGAATATAGAGTTTTCATTACGTTTTAAAGTAGTTTACTCTACTCTAAGCATAGAATCAAACAGAGTAATCCGCTTTTGTTAAAACTGATACATAATTTGCTCTTATTTTTAAGAATAAGACGTTTTCAATATGCTTGATAAAATTTATCTTGTTTATAGCAAGAAATCGTTTAAAATAAGCTGTATTTGCCTAAACTGATACGTAATTCGATATTTATGCATGGATACGAAGTTTTCAGTTTCTTTGACGTGAAATTTCTTGTTGCAAGAGGTAATACTTTGCTTTAAAACAACGCTTTATATGGTAATATGTGGTTTTGCATCTGCCCCATAAAAGTTCATTAGTTCAAAAGTTTATAAATTCGTTTGAAATAAACAGTGCTGGTCAAAACTATAACGTAAATTATTTCTTTGAGACGAAATTTAAAGTTTTCATTAAGTTTTATACAAGTTTGCTCTATTCTAAGCAAAGGAGTAATCAGGATAAATTGCTTTTATCTAGAGTAATATATAATTTGCAGTTTTCAGCCAGAATAAAACGTTTTTAATCTTTTTAATGTATGTTTTCGTGTTCAAAACAAAGGATCGTTTAAAATAAGCAGTTTTTGTCCAGACTGAAACGTAATTCGAATTTCTGTGCCTGAATAAGGGGTTTTCAGTTTCATTGATGTAAGGTTTTTTGTTTGTAACAATGAATTAACAAAAATAATTGGTTTTTATCCAAACTGTGGCATGAATCAGCTTTTAGACTATAACGCAAATCTTTTGTTTTGTGCTAAAATAAGACGTTTTTAATCAGTTTGATATAAATTTTCTTGTTCAAAGCAAAATATTGTCGAAAATCAACCGTTTTTGTCTAAACTGATACAAAATTCGGTGGTTTGTGTCCGAATACAAAGTTTTCAGATTCTTTAATGTTAGGTTTGCTGCTTCTAACAAAGAATCAACGAAAATATTTTGTTTTAATACACACTGCAATATAAAATGTCTTTATAGGACAAAACATGATGTTTGGCATCTGTTTAATAAAAATTTACTCGTTTGGAAGCATAGAATCATTCCAAATAAGGTATTCTCGTCAAAACTATAATGTAATTAGTATTTTGTGTTAGAATACAGCGTTTTTGTTAGATTTTTTAACAATTTTGTCTATTTTAGGCAATGAAACGAATAGGATTAGCTGCCTTTATCCAAAGTGATACATAAATTGCTCTTTTATGCCGGATTAATACGTTTTTAGTCTGTTCGATGTAAGTTTTCTTGTTCAAAGCAAAAGATCGTCTAAAATAAGTCGTTTTTGTTTGAACTGATGAACAATTCAGACTGAGAGTCAACAAAAATAATTTGTTTTAATCCAAACTGATACTTTTTGACCCTATAAGAGTCCTATAAGAGTCCGAGATACGCCGTTCTCGTCAAGTCTATAACGTAATTCGTTTTTTTGTGTCAGAATAGACGTTTTCTGTCTCTTTAATATAAGTTTTTAATATTAATAATATTAATAATAATAATAATAATAATAATAATAAAAATAATAATAGTAATAAAAGTAAGCTTAGTTTTCTAAGCAAAAATGAAGCTTATTTTGTGTGTTATATGAGTGTTTTCTCATTTCTATGCAAGAAATCATCTGTGATCTGTGTTTTTAGGCAAGAAATTGTCTAAAATTAATAACTCATTTTAAAACTGGTATAAAAACATTTACTATACAAAAGTTAATAATAATAATAATAATAATAATAATAATAATAATAATAATATTAATAATAATAATAATAATAATAGTACTAAATTTGCTTATATGCAAGCGCTTAATTAAGGTAACAGTTTCTTGCTTATATCTCGAAAACTTACATTTTTGTTCAGTAACTGTAACAGTTTTTACTTTGGTTTTTTGCTTATATCTCGAAAACAATTACTCTTATCAATTTTTGTCTTTCTTTCAAAATTAAAGCTGATAAAATTTCCTACAAAATAGTTATTTGCATTTCTTTTGTAAGACCAACCATAAGCGAGTTATAGAGTTATATATAAATAATCTTTAACAAAAATTTGCTTTAAAATATAATGTTTGAAAAACCGAAATTAAACTAAATTAATTGAGTCTAACACTTTAGTATAGGAAAAAGGAAAAGACATAAAAGTCACCAAAGTCTTCTTATATTCTTATAACTATTTTGTAGAAAGTTTTATCAGCTTTAATTTTGAAAGAAACATAAAAATTGATAGGAGTAATTGTTTTCGAGATATAAGCAAAAAACCAAAGTAAAAACTGTTACAGTTACTGAACAAAAATGTAATTCAGTTTTCAATGTTTGAGACGAAGACGAAAATGCAGCATTTAGAAACGACTCTGGAGACTTCAGCGACTTTTATGTCACCTCCTTTTTTTTCTAATAAAGTATTGGACCCAATAAATTAAGTGTATTTTAAATCACAAGACATTTTCTGTTAAAGCACTTTTTTTTTAAATATTAATAATTTTTAAACTTATATCTCGCTTATGGTTAGTCTTACATGAAAAATGCAAATAACTATTTTGTAGAAAATTTTATCAGCTTTAATTTTAGTAAAACGATAAAAATTGATATAAGTAACTGTTTTCCAGATATAAGCAAAAAACCAATAAGAAAACTGTAACTGTTACTGAACAAAAATGTAATTCAGTTTTCAATGTTTGAGACGAAGACGAAAATGCAGCATTATTATTATTATTAATGTTATTGTTATTAATATGACGACTAAAAACGACTCTGAAGACTTTGGTGACTTTTATGTCTTCTCCTTTTTCCTATACTAAAGTGTTAGACTCAATTAATTTAGTTTAATTTCGGTTTTTCAAACATTATATTTTAAAGCAAACTTTTGTTAAAGATTATTTATATAAAACTCTATAACTCGCTTATGGTTGGTCTTACAAAAGAAATGCAAATAACTATTTTGTAGGAAATTTTATCAGCTTTAATTTTGAAAGAAAGATAAAAATTGATAGGAGTAATTGTTTTCGAGATATAAGCAAAAAACCAAAGTAAAAACTGTTACAGTTACTGAACAAAAATGTAAGTTTTCGAGATATAAGCAAGAAACTGTTACCTTAATTAAGCGCTTGCATATAAGCAAATTTAGTACTATTAGTATTATTATTATTAATGTTATTGTTATTGGTATGACGACTAAGAACGACTCTCAAGACTTTGGTGACTTTTATGTCACCTCCTTTTTCTTCTAACAAAGTATTGGACCCCATAAATTAAGTGTATTTTAAATCACAAGACATTTTCTGTTAAAGCACTTTTTTTTAAATATTAATTATTTTTAAACTTATATCTCGCTTATGGTTAGTCCTACATGAAAAATGCAAATTACTATTTTGTAGGAAATTTTATTTTTTAGTTTTTCAAACATTTTATTTTAAAGCAAGTTTTTGTTAAATATTATTTATATCCAACTCTATAACTCGCTTATGGTTGGTCCTACAAGAAAAATGCAAATAACTATTTTGTAGGAAATTTTATCAGCTTTAATTTTGGAAGAAAGATAAAAATTGATAGGAATAATTGTTTTCGAGATATAAGCAAAAAACCAAAGTGAAAACTGTTACAGTTACTAAACAAAAATGTAATTCAGTTTTCAATGTTTGAGACGAAGACGAAAATGCAGCATTTAAAAACGACTCTGAAGACTTCAGTGACTTTTAAGTCACCTCCTTTTTCTTCTAATATTGTATTGGACCCAATAAATTAAGTGTATTTTAAATCACAAGACATTTTCTGTTAAAGCACTTTTTTTTTAAATATTGATTATTTTCAAACTTATTTCTCGCTTATGGTTAGTCCTACATGATAAATGCAAAAAACTATTTTGTAGGAAATTTTATCATCTTTAATTTTAGTTAACAGATAAAAATTGATAAGAGTAACTGTTTTCGAGATATAAGCAAGAAACCAAAAAACTATTACCTTAATAAAGCGCTTGCATATAAGCAAATTTAGTACTATTATTATTATTATTATTAATGTTATTGTTATTAATATGACGACTAAAAACGACTCTGAAGACTTTGGTGACTTTTATGTCTTCTCCTTTTTCCTATACTAAAGTGTTAGACTCAATTAATTTAGTTTAATTTCGGTTTTTCAAACATTTTATTTTAAAGCATATTTTTGTTAAAGATTATTTATATCCAACTCTATAACTCGCTTATGGTTGGTCTTACAAAAGAAATGCAAATAACTATTTTGTAGGAAATTTTATCAGCTTTAATTTTGAAAGAAAGATAAAAATTGATAGGAGTAATTGTTTTCGAGATATAAGCAAAAAACCAAAGTAAAAACTGTTACAGTTTCTGAACAAAAATGTAATTCAGTTTTCAATGTTTGAGAGGTAGACGAAAATGCAGCATTTAAAAACGACTCTGAAGACTTCAGCGACTTTTATGTCACCTCCTTTTTCTTCTAATAAAGTATTGGACCCAATAAATTAAGTGTATTTTAAATCACAAGACATTTTCTGTTAAAGCACTTTTTTTTAAATATTAATAATTTATAAACTTCGATCTCGCTAATGGTTAGTCTTACATGAAAAATGCAAATAACTATTTTGTAGGAAATTTTATCAGCTTTAATTTTAAAAGAAAGATAAAAATTGATAGGAGTAACTGTTTTCGAGATATAAGCAAAAAACCAATAAGAAAACTGTAACTGTTACTGAACAAAAATGTAATTCAGTTTTCAATGTTTGAGACGAAGACGAAAATGCAGCATTTAAAATCGACTCTGAAGACTTCAGTGACTTATATGTCACCTCCTTTTTCTTCTAATAAAGTATTGGACCCAATAAATTAAGTGTATTTTAAATCACAAGACATTTTCTGTTAAAGCACTTTTTTTTTAAATATTAATAATTTTTAAACTTATATCTCGCTTATGGTTAGTCTTACATGAAAAATGCAAATAACTATTTTGTAGGAAATTTTATCAGCTTTAATTCTAAAAGAAAGATAAAAATTGATAGGAGTAACTGTTTTCGAGATATAAGCAAAAAACCAATAAGAAAACTGTAACTGTTACTGAACAAAAATGTAATTCAGTTTTCAATGTTTAAGACGAAGACGTAAATGCAGCATTTAAAATCGACTCTGAAAACCTCAGTGATTTTTATGTCACCTCCTTTTTCTTCTAATAAAGTATTGGACCTAATAAATTAAGTGTATTATAAATCACAAAACATTTTTTGTTAAAACACTTTTTTTAAATTATTAATTATTTTCAAACTTATATCTCGCTTATGGTTAGTTCTACATGAAAATTGCAAATAACTATTTTGTAGGAAATTTTATCACCATTAATTTTGGTGAAAAAGTAAAAATTGATAGGAGTAACTGTTTTCGAGATATAAGCAAAAAACAAAAAAACTGTTACCCTAATTAAGCGCTTACTATTATTATTATTATTATTATTATTATTATTATTATTATTATTATTGTTATTATTATTATTATTAACTTTTGTATAGTAAATGTTTTTATACCAGTTTTAAAATGAGTTATTAATTTTAGACAATTTTTTGTCTAAAAACACAGATCACAGATGATCTCTTGCATAGAAATGAGAATACACTCATATAACACACAAAATAAGCTTCATTTTTGCTTAGAAAACTAAGCTTACTTTTATTACTATTATTATTATTTTTATTATTATTATTATTATTATTATTATTATTATTATTATTGTTATTATTATTATTATTATAATTATTATTATTAAAAACCGATTATAACTTTTGTATAGTATTGTTTTTATACCAGTTTTAAAATGAGTAATTAATTTTAGCCAATTTCTTGCCTAAAAACACTGATCAAACATGATCTTTTGCATAGAAATGAGAAAACGCTCATATAACACAAAATAAGCTTCATTTTTGCTTAGAAAACTAAGCTTACTTTTATTACTATTATTATTATTATTTTTATTATTATTATTATTATTACTATTATTATTATTAAAAACCGATTATAACTTTTGTATAGTAAATGTTTTTATACCAGTTTTAAAATGAGTTATTAGTTTTAGACAATTTCTTGTCTAAAAACACAGATCACAGATGATCTCTTGCATAGAAATGAGAAAACGCTCAGATAACACAAAATAAGCATCATTTTTGCTTAGAAAAACTAAGCTTTAATTTAGAAAGAAATTCATTATTATAAGTATTATTATCATTATTAATATTATTATTATTAACTTTTGTATAGTAAATGATTTTATACCAGTTTAAAATGAGTCATTAATTTTATTCAATTTCTTGCCTAAAAACACAGATCACAGATGATCTCTTGCATAGAAATGAGAAAACGCTCATATAACACACAAAATAAGCTTCATTTTTGCTTAGAAAACCAAGCTTACTTTTATTACTATTATTATTTTTATTATTATTATTATTATTACTATTATTATTATTATTATTATTATTATTATTATTATTATTATTATTATTATTATTATTATTATTATTATTGTTATTATTATTATTATTTTTAATAAAAACTTATATTAAACAGACAGAAAACGTCGTATTCTGACACAAAAAAACGAATTACGTTATAGACTTGACGAGAACGGCGTATCTAGGACTCTTATAGGACTCTTATAGGGTCAAAAAGTATCAATTTGGATTAAAATAAATTATTTTTGTTGACTCTCAGTCTGAATTGTTCATCAGTTCAAACAAAAACGGCTTATTTTAGACGATCTTTTGCTTTGAACAAGAAAACTTACATCGAACAGACTAAAAACGTATTAATTTGGCATAAAAGAGCAATTTATGTATCACTTTGGATAAAGGCAGCTAATCCTATTCGTTTCATTGCTTAAAATAGACAAAATTGTTAATAAATCTAACAAAAACGCTGTATTCTAGCACAAAATACTAATTACATTATACTTTCGACGAGAATAGCTTATTTGGAATGATTCTATGCTTCCAAACGAGTAAATTTTTATTAAACAGATGCCAAACATCATGTTTTGTCCTATAAAGACATTTTATATTGCAGTTTGTATTAAAACAAAATATTTTCGTTGATTCTTTGTTAGAAGCAGCAAACCTAACATTAAAGAATCGGAAAACTTTGTATTCGGACACAAACCACCGAATTTTGTATCAGCTTAGACAAAAACGGTTGATTTTCGACAATATTTTGCTTTGAACAAGAAAATTTATATCAAACTGACTAAAAACGTCTTATTTTAGCACAAAACAAAAGATTTGCGTTATAGTCTTAACGAGAGCTGTTAATTTCAAACGGTTCTATGCTTTGAAACGAGTAAACTTTCACTGAACAGAGGAAAAACATCTTATTTCGCCTTTTAAAAACGATTCATGCCACAGTTTGGATAAAAACCAATTATTTTCGTTATTTCATTGTTACAAACAAGAAACCTTACATCAAAGTAACTGAAAACCCCTTATTCAGGCACAGAAATTCGAATTACGTTTCAGTCTGGACAAAAACTGCTTACTTTAGACGATCCTTTGTTTTGAATTCAAAAACTTACATTAAAGATTAAAAACGTCTTATTCTGGCTGAAAACTGCAAATTATATATTACTCTAGATAAAAGCAATTTATCCTGATTACTCCTTTACTTAGAATAGAGTAAACTTGTATAAAACTTAATGAAAACTTTAAATTTCGTCTCAAAGAAATAATTTACGTTATAGTTTTGACCAGCACTGTTTATTTCAAACGATTTTATGATTCGAAACTAATGAACTTTTATGGGGCAGATGCAAAACCACATATTACCATATAAAGCGTTGTTTTAAAGCAAATTATTACCTTTTGCAACAAGAAATTTCACGTCAAAGAAACTGAAAACTTCGTATTCATGCATAAATATCGAATTACGTATCAGTTTAGGCAAACACAGCTTATTTTAAACGATTCCTTGCTATAAACAAGAAAAATTTTATCAAGCATATTGAAAACGTCTTATTCTCGAAAATAAGAGCAAATTATGTATCAGTTTTAACAAAAGCGGATTACTCTGTTTGATTCTATGCTTAGAGTAGAGTCAACTACTATAAAACGTAATGAAAACTCTATATTCAAGCACAAAAGAACAAATAACGTTATAGTTTTGACAAAAAAAAATATTTCGGACGATTACATACTTCGAAGTAAGCAAACTTTAATTGAACAAGTGCAAAAGCTAATACTTTGCTTTAAAATAACGATTTATGTGGTAATATAGTATTTTGCATCTGTCCTATAAAAGTTTACTCGTTTCGCTCCATTGAATCATTCGAAATAAATTATTTTGACACAACAACAACAAAAATAATTTGTTTTTGTTTAAACTGTAACATAAGTCGCTTTTATAAAACGAACTAAGACGTTTGGCATCTGTTTAGTGAAAGTTTTCTCGTTTGGGGGCATAAAATCTTTTGAAATTAACAGTTCTGGTCAAAACTATAACGTAAATTATTTTTTTATATCACTTTAAAGATTTGCGTTATAGTCTTGACGAGAACTGTTAATTTCAAACGATTCTATGCTTTGAAGCCAGTATACTTTCACTGAACAGAGGCAAAACGTCTGATTTCGCCTTTAAAAAACGATTTTATCACAGTTTGGATTAAAACCAATGATTTTCGTTTATTCATTGTTACAAACAAGAAACCTTACATCAAAGAAACTGAAAACCTCTTATTCAGGCCCAGAAAATTAAATTACGTTTCAGTCTAGACACAAATTGCTTATTTTAGACGATTCTTTCTTTTGAACACGAAAACTTACATTAAAAAGATTAAAAACGTCTTATTCTGGCTCAAAACTGCAAATTATGTATTACTTTGGATAAAGGCAGTTTAGCCTGATTACTCCTTTGCTTAGAATAGGGCAAACTTGTATAAAACTTAATGAAAACTTTAAATTTCGCCTCAAAGAAATAATTTACGTTATAGTTTTGACCAGAACTGTTAATTTCAAACGATTTTATGCCCCCAAACGAGAAAACTTTCACTAAACAGATGCCAAACGTCTTAGTTCGTTTTATAAAAACGACATGTTACAGTTTAAACAAAAACAAATTATTTTCGTTGTTGTGTCAAATTAATTTATTTCGAATGATTCAATGGAGCGAAACGAGTAAACTTTTATAGGACAGATGCAAAATACCATATTACCACATAAATCGTTATTTTAAAACAAAGTATTAGCTTTTGCACTTGTTCAATTAAAGTTTGCTTACTTCGAAATATGTAATCGTCCGAAATAATTTTTTTTGCCAAAACTATAACGTAATTTGTTCTTTTGAGCTTGAATATAGAGTTTTCATTACGTTTTATAGTAGTTTACTCTACTCTAAGCATAGAATCAAACAGAGTAATCCGCTTTTGTTAAAACTGATACATAATTTGCTCTTATTTTCAAGAATAAGACGTTTTCAATATGCTTGATAAAATTTTTCTTGTTTATAGCAAGGAATCGTTTAAATTAAGCTGTATTTGCCTAAACTGATACGTAATTCGATATTTGTGCATGGATACGAAGTTTTCAGTTTCTTTGACGTGAAATTTCTTGTTGCAAAAGGTAATAATTTGCTTTAAAACAACGCTTTATATGGTAATATGTGATTTTGCATCTGCCCCATAAAAGTTCATTAGTTTCGAATCATAAAATCGTTTGAAATAAACAGTGCTGGTCAAAACTATAACGTAAATTATTTCTTTGAGACGAAATTTAAAGTTTTCATTAAGTTTTATACAAGTTTACTCTATTCTAAGTAAAGGAGTAATCAGGATAAATTGCTTTTATCTAGAGTAATATATAATTTGCAGTTTTCAGCCAGAATAAGACGTTTTTAATCTTTAATGTAAGTTTTTGAATTCAAAACAAAGGATCGTCTAAAGTAAGCAGTTTTTGTCCAGACTGAAACGTAATTCGAATTTCTGTGCCTGAATAAGGGGTTTTCAGTTACTTTGATGTAAGGTTTCTTGTTTGTAACAATGAAATAACGAAAATAATTGGTTTTTATCCAAACTGTGGCATGAATCGTTTTTAAAAGGCGAAATAAGATGTTTTTCCTCTGTTCAGTGAAAGTTTACTCGTTTCAAAGCATAGAACCGTTTGAAATTAACAGCTCTCGTTAAGACTATAACGCAAATCTTTTGTTTTGTGCTAAAATAAGACGTTTTTAGTCAGTTTGATATAAGTTTTCTTGTTCAAAGCAAAATATTGTCGAAAATCAACCGTTTTTGTCTAAACTGATACAAAATTCGGTGGTTTGTGTCGAATACAAAGTTTTCAGATTCTTTAATGTTAGGTTTGCTGCTTCTAACAAAGAATCAACGAACATATTTTGTTTTAATACAAACTGCAATATAAAATGTCTTTATAGGACAAAACATGATGTTTGGCATCTGTTTAATAAAAATTTACTCGTTTGGAAGCATAGAATAATTCCAAATAAGCTATTCTCGTCGAAACTATAATGTAATTAGTATTTTGTGCTAGAATACAGCGTTTTTGTTAGATTTATTAACAATTTTGTCTATTTTAAGCAATGAAACGAATAGGATTAGCTGCCTTTATCCAAAGTGATACATAAATTGCTCTTTTATGCCAGATTAATACGTTTTTAGTCTGTTCGATGTAAGTTTTCTTGTTCAAAGGAAAAGATCGTTTAAAATAAGCCGTTTTTGTTTGAACTGATGAACAATTCAGACTGAGAGTCAACAAAAATAATTTATTTTAATCCAAACTGATACTTTTTGACCCTATAAGAGTCCTATAAGAGTCCTAGATACGCCGTTCTCGTCAAGTCTATAACGTAATTCGTTTTTTTGTGTCAGAATACGACGTTTTCTGTCTGTTTAATATAAGTTTTTATTAAAAATAATAATAATAATAACAATAATAATAATAATAATAATAATAAAAATAATAATAATAATAATAATAATAATAATAATAATAATAATAGTAATAATAATATAAATAATAATAAAAATAATAATATCTACATGAAAAATGCAAATAACTATTTTGTAGGAAATTTTATCACCTTTAGTTTTGGTAAAAAGGTAAAAATTGATAGGAGTAACTGTTTTCGAGATATAAGCAAAAAACCAATAAGAAAACTGTAACTGTTACTGAACAAAAATGTAATTCAGTTTTTAATATTTGAGACAAAGACAAAAATGCAGCATTTAAAAACGACTCTGAAGACTTCAGTGACTTTTATGTCACCTTCTTTTTCTTCTAATAAAGTATTGGACCCAATAAATTAAGTGTATTTTAAATCACAAGACATTTTCTGTTAAAACACTTTTTTTTAATTATTAATTATTTAACTTATATCTCGCTTATGGTTAGTTCTACATGAAAAATGCAAATAACTATTTTGTAGGAAATTTTATCACCTTTAATTTTGGTGAAAAAGTAAAAATTGATAGGAGTAACTGTTTTCGAGATATAAGCAAAAAACCAAAAAACTGTTACCTTAATTAAGCGCTTGCATATAAGCAAATTTAGTACTAAATACAACTCTGAAGACTTTGGTGACTTTTATGTTTTCTCCTTTTTCCTCAACTAAAGTGTTAGACCCAATTAATTTAGTTTAATATCGGTTTTTCAAACATTTTATTTTAAAGCAAATTTTTGTTAAAGATTATTTATATCCAACTCTATAACTCGCTTATGGTTGGTCCTACAAAAAAAATGCAAATAACTATTTTGTAGGAAATTTTTTCAGCTTTAATTTTGAAAGAAAGATAAAAATTGATAGGAGTAACTGTTTTCGAGATATAAGCAAAAAACCAATAAGAAAACTGTAACTGTTACTGAACAAAAATGTAATTCAGTTTTCAATGTTTGAGACAAAGATGAAAATACAGCCTTTAAAATCGACTATGAAGACTTCAGTGACTTTTATGTCACCTCCTTTTTCTTCTAATAAAGTATTGGACCCATTAAATTAAGTGTATTTTAAATCACAAGACACTTTCTGTTAAAGCACTTTTTTTTTAAATATTAATTATTTTCAAACTTATATCTCGCTTAAGGTTAGTCCTACATGAAAAATGCAAATTACTATTTTGTAGGAAATTTTATCAGCTTTAATTTTAGTAAAAAGTTAAAAATTGATAGGAGTAACTGTTTTCGAGATATAAGCAAAAAACCAAAAAACTGTTACCTTAATTAAGCGCTTGCATATAAGCAAATTTAGTACTAAAAACAACTCTGAAGACTTTGGTGACTTTTATGTTTTCTCCTTTTTCCTCAACTAAAGTGTTAGACCCAATTAATTTAGTTTAAAATCGGTTTTTCAAACATTTTATTTTAAAGCAAATTTTTGTTAAAGATTATTTATATCCAACTCTATAACTCGCATATGGTTGGTCCTACAAAAAAATGCAAATAACTATTTTGTAGGAAATTTTATCAGCTTTAATTTTGAAAAAAAGATAAAAATTGATAGGAGTAACTGTTTTCGAGATACAAGCAAGAAACCAAAAAACTGTTACCTTAATTAAGCGTTTGCATATAAGCAAATTTAGTACTATTAGTATTATTATTATTAATGTTATTGTTCTTAATATGACGACTAAAGACGACTCTGAAACATTTAGTGACTTTTATGTCTTCTCCTTTTTCCTCTACTAAAGTGTTAGACACAGTTAATTTAGTTTAATTCCGGTTTTTCAAGCATTTTATTTTAAAGCAAATTTTTGTTAAATATTATTTATATCCAACTCTATAACTCGTTTATGCTTGGTCCTACAAGAAAAATGTAAATAACTATTTTGTTGGAAATTTTATCAGCTTTAATTTTGAAAGAAAGATAAAATTTGATAGGAGTAACTGTTTTCGAGATATAAGCAAAAAACCAATAAGAAAACTGTAACTGTTACTGAACAAAAATGTAATTCAGTTTTCAATGTTTGAGACGAAGACAAAAATGCAGCATTTAAAAACGACTCTGAAGACTTCAGTGACTTTTATGTCACCTTCTTTTTCTTCTAATAAAGTATTGGACCCAATAAATTAAGTGTATTTTAAATCACAAGACATTTTCTGTTAAACCACTTTTTTTAATTATTAATTATTTAACTTATATCTCGCTTATGGTTAGTTCTACATGAAAAATGCAAATAACTATTTTGTAGGAAATTTTATCACCTTTAATTTTGGTGAAAAAGTAAAAATTGATAGGAGTAACTGTTTTCGAGATATAAGCAAAAAACAAAAAAACTGTTACCTTAATTAAGCGCTTGCATATAAGCAAATTTAGTACTACTAGTATTGTTATTATAAATGTTATTGTTATTAATATGACGACTAAAGACAACTCTAAGACTTTTGTGACTTTTATGTCTCCTCCTTTTTCCTCTACTAAAGTGTTAGACACAATTAATTTAGTTTAATTTCAGTTTTTCAAACATTTTATTTTAAAGCTAATTTTTGTTAAATATTAAAAACTATAAAATGGCTTAGATTGCCTAAAAACACAGATCACACATGATCTTTTGCATAGAAATGAGAAAACGCTCATGTAACACACAAAATAAGCTCCATTTTTCCTTATTAAAAGTATTATTATTATTATTACTTTTGTTACTACTACTATTATTATTATTATTATTAATATTATTATTATTATTATTATTATTATTATTATTATTATTATTATTATTATTATTATTATTATTATTATTATTATTATTATTATTATTATTATTATTATTAACTTTTGTATAGTCAATGTTTTTATACCAGTTTTAAAATGAGTTTTTAATTTTAGACAATTTCTTGCCTAAAAACACAGATCACAGACGATTTCTTGCATAGAAATGAGAAAACACTCATATAACACACAAAATAAGCTTCATTTTTGCTTAGAAAACTAAGCTTACTTTTATTACTATTATTATTATTTTTATTAATATTATTGTTATTATTATTATTATTATTATTATTATTATTATTATTATTATTATTATTATTATTATTATTATTAATATTATTATTATTATTATTATTATTATTATTAACTTTTGTATAGTAATTGTTTTTATACCAGTTTTGAATTGAGTTATTAATTTTAGACAATTTCTTGCCTAAAAACACAGATCACAGATGATTTCTTGCATAGAAATGAGAAAACGCTCATATAACACACAAAATAAGCTTCATTTTTGCTTAGAAAACTAAGCTTACTTTTATTACTATTATTATTTTTATTATTATTATTATTATTATTATTATTATTATTATTATTATGTATTACTTTGGATAAAAGCAGTTTATCCTGATTACGCCTTTGCTTAGAATAGAGCAAACTTGTATAAAACTTAATAAAAACTTTAAATTTCGTCTCAAAGGAATAATTTACGTTATAGTTTTGACCAGAACTGTTAATTTCAAACGATTTTATGTCCCCAAACGAAAAAACTTTCACTAAACAAATGCCAAACGTCTTAGTTCGTTTTATAAAAGCGACTTATGATACAGTTTAAACAAAAACAAATTATTTTCGTTGTTGTTATGTTAAAATAATTTATTTCGAATGATTCAATGGAGCGAAACGAGTAAACTTTTATAGGACAGATGCAAAATACCATATTACCACATAAATCGTTATTTTAAAGCCAAGTATTAGCTTTTGCACTTGTTCAATTAAAGTTTGCTTACTTCGAAGTATGTAATCGTCCGGAATATTTTTTTTTGTCAAAACTATAACGTAATTTGTTCTTTTGAGCTTGAATATAGAGTTTTCATTACGTTTTATAGGTTTTATAGTAGTTTACTCTACTCTAAGCATAGAATCAAACAGAGTAATCCGCTTTTGTTAAAACTGATACATAATTTGCTCTTATTTTCGAGAATAAGACGTTTTCAATATGCTTGATAAAATTTTTCTTGTTTATAGCAAGGAATCGTTTAAAATAAGCTGTATTTGCCTAAACTGATACGTAATTCGATATTTATGCATGGATACGAAGTTTTCAGTTTCTTTGACGTGAAATTTCTTGTTGCAAAAGGTAATACTTTGCTTTAAAACAACGCTTTATATGGTAATATGTAGTTTTGCATCTGCCCCATAAAAGTTCATTAGTTTCGAATCATAAATTCGTTTGGAATAAACAGTGCTGGTCAAAACTATAACGTAAATTATTTCTTTGAGACGAAATTTAAAGTTTTCATTAAGTTTTATACAAGTTTGCTCTATTCTAAGCAAAGGAGTAATCAGAATAAATTGCTTTTATCTTGAGTAATATATAATTTGCAGTTTTCAGCCAGAACAAGACGTTTTTAATCTTTTTAATGTAAGTTTTCGTGTTCAAAACAAAGAATCGTCTAAAATAAGCAGTTTTTGTCCAGACTGAAACGTAATTCGAATTTCTGTGCCTGAATAAGGGGTTTTCAGGTTCTTTGATGTAAGGTTTCTTGTTTGTAACAATGAATTAACAAAAATAATTGGTTTTTATCCAAACTGTGGCATGAATCAGCTTTAAGACTATAACGCAAATCTTTTGTTTTGTGCTAAAATAAGACGTTTTTAGTCAGTTTGATGTAAGTTTTCTTGTTGATTGAAAGCAAAATATTGTCGAAAATCAACCGTTTTTGTCTAACTGATACAAAATTCGGTGGTTTGTGTCCGAATACAAAGTTTTCAGATTCTTTAATGTTAGGTTTGCTGCTTCTAACAAAGAATCAACGAAAATATTTTGTTTTAATACAAACTGCAATATAAAATGTCTTTATAGGACAAAACATGATGTTTGGCATCTGTTTAATAAAAATTTACTCGTTTGGAAGCATAGAATTATTCCAAATAAGGTATTCTCGTCAAAACTATAATGTAATTAGTATTTTGTGCTAGAATACAGCGTTTTTGTTAGTTTTTTTTAACAATTTTGTCTATTTTAGGCAATGAAACGAATAGGATTAGCTGCCTTTATCCAAAGTGATACATAAATTGCTCTTTTATGCCAGATTAATACGTTTTTAGTCTGTTCGATGTAAGTTTTCTTGTTCAAAGCAAAAGATCGTCTAAAATAAGCCGTTTTTGTTTGAACTGATGAACAATTCAGACTGAGAGTCAACAAAAGTAATTTGCTTTAATCCAAACTGATACTTTTTGACCCTATAAGAGTCCTCTAAGAGTCCGAGATACGCCGTTCTCGTCAAGTCTATAACGTAATTCGTTTTTTTGTGTCAGAATACGACGTTTTCTGTCTGTTTAATATAAGTTTTTAATAATAATAATAATAATAATAATAATAATAATAATAATAATAATAATAATAAAAATAATAATAGTAATAAAAGTAAGCTTAGTTTTCTAAGCAAAAATGAAGCTTATTTTGTGTGTTATATGAGCGTTTTCTCATTTCTATGCAAGAAATCATCTGTGATCTGTGTTTTTAGGCAAGAAATTGTCTAAAATTAATAACTCAATTCAAAACTGGTATAAAAACATAATAAAAATAATAATAATAATAATAGTAATAATAATAATAATAATAATAATAATAGTAATAATAATAATAATAATAATAATAATAATAAAAATAATAATAATAGTAATAAAAGTAAGCTTAGTTTTCTAAGCAAAAATGAAGCTTATTTTGTGTGTTATATGAGCGTTTTCTCATTTCTATGCAAGAGATCATCTGTGATCTGTGTTTTTAGGCAAGAAATTGTCTAAAATTAATAACTCATTTTAAAACTGGTATAAAAACATTTACTATACAAAAGTTATAATCGGTTTTTAATAATAATAATAATAATAATAATAATAATAATAATAATAATAATAATAATAATAATAATAATAGTAGTAATAATAATAATAAAAATAATAGTAATAATAATAATAATAATAAAAATAATAATAATAGTAGTAATAAAAGTAAGCTTAGTTTTCTAAGCAAAAATGAAACTTATTTTGTGTTATATGAGCGTTTTCTCATTTCTATGCAAAAGATCATGTGTGATCTGTGTTTTTAGGCAATCCATTTTATAGTTTTTAGGCAAGAAATTGGCTAAAATTAATCACTCATTTTAAAACTGGTATAAAAACAATACTATACAAAAGTTATAATCGGTTTTTAATAATTATTATTATAATAATAATAATAATAATAAAAATAATAATAACAATAACAATAATAATAATAATAATAATAATAATAATAACAATAATATTAATAAAAATAATAATAATAGTAATAAAAGTAAGCTTAGTTTTCTAAGCAAAAATGAAGCTTATTTTGTGTGTTATATGAGTGTTTTCTCATTTCTATGCGCAGAAATCATCTGTGATCTGTATTTTTAGGCAAGAAATTGTCTAAAATTAATAACTTATTTTAAAACTGGTATAAAAACATTTACTATACAAAAGTTAATAATAATAATAATAATAATAATAATAATAATAATAATAATAATAATAGTAATAGTAACAAAAGTAATAATAATAATACTTTTAATAAGGAAAAATGGGGCTTATTTTGTGTGTTACATGAGCGTTTTCTCATTTCTATGCAAAAGATCATGTGTGATCTGTGTTTTTAGGCAATCTAAGCCGTTTTATAGTTTTTAATATTTAACAAAAATTAGCTTTAAAATAAAATGTTTGAAAATCTGAAATTAAACTAAATTAATTGTGTCTAACACTTTAGTATAGGAAAAAGGGGGAGAAATAAAAGTCACTAAAGTCTTAGAGTTGTCTTTAGTCGTCATATTAATAACAATAACATTTATAATAACAATACTAGTAGTACTAAATTTGCTTATATGCAAGCGCTTAATTAAGGTAACAGTTTTTTTGTTTTTTGCTTATATCTCGAAAACAGTTACTCCTATCAATTTTTACTTTTTCACCAAAATTAAAGGTGATAAAATTTCCTACAAAATAGTTATTTGCATTTTTCATGTAGAACTAACCATAAGCGAGATATAAGTTAAAAAATTAATAATTAAAAAAAAGTGTTTTAACAGAAAATGTCTTGTGATTTAAAATACACTTAATTTATTGGGTCCAATACTTTATTAGAAGAAAAAGAAGGTGACATAAAAGTCACTGAAGTCTTCAGAGTCGTTTTTAAATGCTGCATTTTTGTCTTCGTCTCAAACATTGAAAACTGAATTACATTTTTTTTCAGTAACAGTTACAGTTTTCTTATTGGTTTTTTGCTTATATCTCGAAAACAGTTACTCCTATCAAATTTTATCTTTCTTTCAAAATTAAAGCTGATAAAATTTCCTACAAAATAGTTATTTGCATTTTTCTTGTAGGACCAACCATAAACGAGTTATAGAGTTAGATATAAATAATATTTAACAAAAATTTGCTTTAAAATAAAATTCTTGAAAAACCGGAATTAAACTAAATTAACTGTGTCTAACACTTTAGTAGAGAAAAAAGGAAAAGACATAAAAGTCACTAAATGTTTCAGAGTCGTCTTTAGTCGTCGTATTAATAACAATAACATTAATAATAATAATACTAATAGTATTAAATTTGCTTATATGCAAACGCTTAATTAAGGTAACAGTTTTTTGGTTTCTTGCTTATATCTCGAAAACAGTTACTCCTATCAATTTTTATCTTTTTACTAAAATTAAAGCTGATAAAATTTCCTACAAAATAGTAATTTGCATTTTCTGAAGTCTTCATAGTCGATTTTAAATGCTGTATTTTCGTCTTTGTCTCAAACATTGAAAACTGAATTACATTTTTGTTCAGTAACAGTTACAGTTTTCTTATTGGTTTTTTGCTTATATCTCGAAAACAGTTACTCCTATCAATTTTTATCTTTCTTTCAAAATTAAAGCTGATAAAATTTCCTACAAAATAATTATTTGCATTTTTTTGTAGGACCAACCATAAGCGAGTTATAGAGTTGGATATAAATAATCTTTAACAAAAATTTGCTTTAAAATAAAATGTTTGAAAAACCGATATTAAACAAAATTAATTGGGTCTAACACTTTAGTTGAGGAAAAAGGAGAAGACATAAAAGTCACCAAAGTATTGAGAGTCGTTTTTAGTCGTCATATTAATAACAATAACATTAATAATAATAATACTAATATTACTAAATTTGTTTATATGCAAGCGCTTAATTAAGGTAACAGTTTCTTGCCTATATCTCGAAAACAGTTACTCCTATCAATTTTTACTTTTTCACCAAAGTTAAAGGTGATAAAATTTTCTACAAAATAGTTATTTGCATTTTTCATGTAGAACTAACCATAAGCGAGATATAAGTTTGAAAATAATTAATAATTAAAAAAAAGTGTTTTAACAGAAAATGTCTTGTGATTTATAATACACTTAATTTATTGGGTCCATGAATTTATTAGAAGAAAAAGGAGGTGACATAAAAGTCACTGAAGTTTTCAGAGTCGTTTTTAAATGCTGCATTTTTTTCGTCGTCTCAAACATTGAAAACTGAATTACATTTTTGTTCAGTAACAGTTACAGTTTTCTTATTGGTTTTTTGCTTATATCTCGAAAACAGTTACTCCTATCAAATTTTATTTTTCTTTCACAAATAAAGCTGATAAAATTTCCAACAAAATAGTTATTTGCACCTCCTTTTTCTTCTAATTAAGTATTGGACCCAATAAATTAAGTGTATTTTAAAACACAAGACATTTTCTGTTAAAACACATTTTTTTTTTATTATTAATTATTTTCAAATTTATATCTCGCTTATGGTTTGTTCTACATGAAAAATGCAAATAACTATTTTGCAGGAAATTTTATCATCTTTAATTTTGGTGAAAAGGTAAAAATTGATATGAGTAACTGTTTTCGAGATATAAGCAAGAAACCAAAAAACTATTACCTTAATTCAGCGTTTGCATATAAGCAAATTTAGTACTATTAGTTTAATTATTATTATTAATGTTATTGTTATTAATATGACGACTAAAGACGATTCTGAAACCTTTAGAGACTTTTATGTCTTTTCCTTTTTCCTCCACTAAAGTGTTAGAGACAATTAATTTAGTTTAATTTCAGTTTTTCAAACATTTTATTTTAAAGCAAATTTTTGTTAGATATTATTTATATTCATCTCTATAACTCGCTTATGCTTGGTCCTACAAGAAAAATGCAAATAATTACTTTGTTGGAAATTTTATCAGCTTTAATTTTGAAAGAAAGACAAAATTTGATAGGTGTAACTGTTTTCGAGATATAAGCAAAAAACCAATAAGAAAACTGTAACTGTTACTGAACAAAAATGTAATTCAGTTTTCAATGTTTGAGACGAAGACGAAAATGCAGCATTTAAAAAGGACTCTGAAGACTTCAGTGTCTTTTAAGTCACCTCCTTTTTCTTCTAATAATGTATTGGACCCAATAAATTAAGTGTATTTTAAATCACAAGACATTTTCTGTTAAAGCACTTTTTTTTTAAATATTGATTATTTTCAAACTTATATCTCGCTTATGGTTAGTCCTACATGAAAAATGCAAATAACTATTTTGTAGGAAATTTTATCAGCTTTAATTTTAGTTAACTGATAAAAATTGATAGGAGTAACTGTTTTCGAGATATAAGCAAGAAACCAAAAAACTGTTACCTTAATAAAGCGCTTGCTTATAAGCAAATTTAGTACTATTAGTATTATTATTATTAATGTTATTATTATTAATATGACGACTAAAAACGACTCTGAAGACTTTGGTGACTTTTATGTCTTCTCCTTTTTCCTATACTAAAGTGTTAGACTCAATTAATTTAGTTTAATTTCGGTTTTTCAAACATTTTATTTTAAAGCAAATTTTTGTTAAAGATTATTTATATCCAACTCTATAACTCGCTTATGGTTGGTCTTACAAAAGAAATGCAAATAACTATTTTGTAGGAAATTTTATCAGCTTTAATTTTAAAAGAAAAATAAAAATTGATAGGAGTAATTGTTTTCGAGATATAAGCAAAAAACCAAAGTAAAAACTGTTACAGTTACTGAACAAAAATGTAAGTTTTCGAGATATAAGCAAGAAACTGTTACCTTAATTAAGCGCTTGCATATAAGCAAATTTAGTACTATTAGTATTATTATTATTAATGTTATTGTTATCAATATGACGACTAAGAACGACTCTCAAGACTTTGGTGACTTTTATGTCACCTCCTTTTTCTTCTAATAAAGTATTGGATCCAATAAATTAAGTGTATTTTAAATCACAAGACATTTTCTGTTAAAGCACTTTTTTTTTAAATATTAATTATTTTCAAACTTATATCTCGCTTATGGTTAGTCCTACATGAAAAATGCAAATTACTATTTTGTAGGAAATTTTATTTTTTAGTTTTTCAAACATTTTATTTTAAAGCAAGTTTTTGTTAAATATTATTTATATCCAACTCTTTAACTCGCTTATGGTTGGTCCTACAAGAAAAATGCAAATAACTATTTTGTAGGAAATTTTATCAGCTTTAATTTTGAAAAAAAGATAAAAATTGATAGGAGTAATAGTTTTCGAGATATAAGCAAAAAAACAAAGTAAAAACTGTTACAGTTACTAAACAAAAATGTAATTCAGTTTTCAATGTTTGAGACGAAGACGAAAATGCAGCATTTAAAAACGACTCTGAAGACTTCAGTGACTTTTAAATCACCTCCTTTTTCTTCTAATAATGTATTGGACCCAATAATTTAAGTGGATTTTAAATCACAAGACATTTTCTGTTAAAGCACTTTTTTTTAAATATTAATTATTTTCAAACTTATATCTCGCTTATGGTTAGTCCTACATGAAAAATGCAAATAACTATTTTGTAGGAAATTTTATCAGCTTTAATTTTAGTAAACAGATAAAAATTGATAGGAGTAACTGTTTTCGAGATATAAGCAAGAAACCAAAAAACTGTTGCCTTAATAAAGCGCTTGCATTTAAGCAAATTTAGTACTATTAGTATTATTATTATTAATGTTATTGTTATTAATATGACGACTAAAAACGACTCTGAAGACTTTGGTGACTTTTATGTCTTCTCCTTTTTCCTATACTAAAGTGTTAGACTCAATTAATTTAGTTTAATTTCAGTTTTTCAAACATTTTATTTTAAAGCAAATTTTTGTTAAAGATTATTTATATCCAACTCTATAACTCGCTTATGGTTGGTCTTACAAAAGAAATGCAAATAACTATTTTGTAGGAAATTTTATCAGCTTTAATTTTGAAAGAACGATAAAAATTGATAGGAGTAATTGTTTTCGAGATATAAGCAAAAAACCAAAGTAAAAACTGTTACAGTTACTGAACAAAAATGTAATTCAGTTTTCAATGTTTGAGACGAAGACGAAAATGCAGCATTTAAAAACGACTCTGAAGACTTCAGCGACTTTTATGTCACCTCCTTTTTCTCCTAATAAAGTATTGGACCCAATAAATTAAGTGTATTTTAAATCACAAGACATTTTCTGTTAAAGCACTTTTTTTTTAAATATTAATAATTTTTAAACTTATATCTCGCTTATGGTTAGTCTTACATGAAAAATGCAAATAACTATTTTGTAGAAAATTTTATCAGCTTTAATTTTAATAAAAAGATAAAAATTGATATAAGTAACTGTTTTCGAGATATAAGCAAGAAACCAAAAAACTGTTACCTTAATTAAGCGTTTGCATGTAAGCAAATTTAGTACTATTAGTATTATTATTAATGTTATTGTTATTAATATGACGACTAAAGACGACTCTAAAACCTTTAGTGACCTTTATGTCTTCTCCTTTTTCCTCTACTAAAGTGTTAGACACAATTAATTTAGTTTAATTTTAGTTTTTCAAACATTTTATTTTAAAGCAAGTTTTTGTTAAATATTATTTATATCCAACTCTATAACTCGCTTATGGTTGGTCCTACAAGAAAAATGCAAATAACTATTTTATAGGAAATTTTATCAGCTTTAATTTTGAAAAAAAGATAAAAATTGATAGGAGTAACTGTTTTCGAGATATAAGCAAAAAACCAATAAGAAAACTGTAACTGTTACTGAACAAAAATGTAATTCAGTTTTCAATGTTTGAGACGAAGACGAAAATGCAGCATTATTATTATTATTAATGTTATTGTTATTAATATGGCGACTAAAAACGACTCTGAAGACTTTGGTGACTTTTATGTCTTCTCCTTTTTCCTATACTAAAGTGTTAGACTCAATTAATTTAGTTTAATTTCGGTTTTTCAAACATTATATTTTAAAGCAAATTTTTGTTAAAGATTATTTATATCCAACTCTATAACTCGCTTATGGTTGGTCTTACAAAAGAAATGCAAATAACTATTTTGTAGGAAATTTTATCAGCTTTAATTTTGAAAGAAAGATAAAAATTGATAGGAGTAATTGTTTTCGAGATATAAGCAAAAAACCAAAGTAAAAACTGTTACAGTTACTGAACAAAAATGTAAGTTTTCGAGATATAAGCAAGAAACTGTTACCTTAATTAAGCGCTTGCATATAAGCAAATTTAGTACTATTAGTATTATTATTATTAATGTTATTGTTATCAATATGACGACTAAGAACGACTCTCAAGACTTTGGTGACTTTTATGTCACCTCCTTTTTCTTCTAATAATGTATTGGACCCAATAAATTAAGTGGATTTTAAATCACAAGACATTTTCTGTTAAAGCACTTTTTTTTTAAATATTAATTATTTTCAAGCTTATATCTCGCTTATGGTTAGTCCTACATGAAAAATGCAAATAACTATTTTGTAGAAAATTTTATCAGCTTTAGTTTTAGTAAAAAGATAAAAATTGATAGGAGTAACTGTTCTCGAGATATAAGCAAGAAACCAAAAAACTGTTACCTTAATAAAGCGCTTGCATATAAGCAAATTTAGTACTATTAGTATTATTATTATTAATGTTAGTGTTATTAATATGACGACTAAAAACGACTCTGAAGACTTTGGGGACTTTTATGTCTTCTCCTTTTTCCTATACTAAAGTGTTAGACTCAATTAATTTAGTTTAATTTCGGTTTTTTAAACATTATATTTTAAAGCAAATTTTTGTTAAAGATTATTTATATCCAACTCTATAACTCGCTTATGGTTGGTCTTACAAAAGAAATGCAAATAACTATTTTGTAGGAAATTTTATCAGCTTGAATTCTGAAAGAAAGATAAAAATTGATAGGAGTAATGGTTTTCGAGATATAAGCAAAAAACCAAAGTAAAAACTGTTACAGTTACTGAACAAAAATGTAATTCAATTTTCAATGTTTGAGAGGAAGACGAAAATGCAGCATTTAAAAACGACTCTGAAGACTTCAGCGACTTTTATGTCACCTCCTTTTTCTTCTAATAAAGTATTGGACCCAATAAATTAAGTGTATTTTAAATCACAAGACATTTTCTGTTAAAGCACTTTTTTTAAATATTAATAATTTTTAAACTTATATCTCGCTTATGGTTAGTCTTACATGAAAAATGCAAATAACTATTTTGTAGGAAATTTTATCAGCTTTAATTTTAAAAGAAAGATAAAAATTGATAGGAGTAACTGTTTTCGAGATATAAGCAAAAAACCAATAAGAAAACTGTAACTGTTACTGAACAAAAATGTAATTCAGTTTTCAATGTTTGAGACGAAGACGAAAATGCAGCATTTAAAATCGACTCTGAAAACTTCAGTGACTTTTATGTCACCTCCTTTTTCTTCTAATAAAGTATTGGACCCAATAAATTAAGTGTATTATAAATCACACGACATTTTCTGTTAAAACACTTTTTTTTAATTATTAATTATTTTCAAACTTATATCTCGCTTATGGTTAGTTCTACATGAAAAATGCAAATAACTATTTTGTAGGAAATTTTATCACCTTTAATTTTGGTGAAAAAGTAAAAATTGATAGGAGTAACTGTTTTCGAGATATGAGCAAAAAACAAAAAAACTGTTACTTTAATTAAGCGCTTGCATATAAGCAAATTTAGTACTACTAGTATCGTTATTATAAATGTTATTGTTATTAATATAACGACTAAAGACAACTCTAAGACTTTAGTGACTTTTATGTCTCCTCCTTTTTCCTCCACTAAAGTGTTAGACACAATTAATTTAGTTTAATTTCAGTTTTTCAAACATTTTATTTTAAAGCAAATTTTTGTTAAATATTAAAAACTATAAAATGGCTTAGATTGCCTAAAAACACACATCACACATGATCTTTTGCATAGAAATGAGAAAACGCTCATGTAACACACAAAATAAGCTCCATTTTTCCTTAATAAAAGTATTATTATTATTATTACTTTTGTTACTATTACTATTATTATTATTATTACAATTATTATTATTATTATTATTAACTTTTGTATAGTAAATGTTTTTATACCAGTTTTGAAATGAGTTATTAATTTTAGACAATTTCTTGCCTAAAAACACAGATCACAGATAATTTCTTGCATAGAAATGAGAAAACACTCATATAACACACAAAATAAGCTTCATTTTTGCTTAGAAAACTAAGCTTACTTTTATTACTATTATTATTATTTTTATTATTATTATTGTTATTATTATTATTATTATTATTATTATTATTATTGTTATTATTATTATTATTATTATTATTATTATTATTATTATTATTATTATTATTATTGTTATTATTATTATTATTATTATTATTATTATTAATATTATTATTATTATAAACCGATTATAACTTTTGTATAGTAAATGTTTTTATACCAGTTTTAAAATGAGTTATTAGTTTTAGACAATTTCTTGCCTAAAAACACAGATTACAGATGATCTCTTGCATAGAAATGAGAAAACGCTCAGATAACACAAAATAAGCATCATTTTTGCTTAGAAAAACTAAGCTTTAATTTAGAAAGAAATTCATTATTATAAGTATTATTATCATTATTATTATTATTATTATTATTAATATTACTATTATTATTATTATTTCATTTATTACTATTATTATTATTATTATTATTATTATTATTATTATTATTATTATTATTATTAACTTTTCTATAGTAAATGTTTTTATACCAGTTTTAAAATGAGTTATTAATTTTATTCAATTTCTTGCCTAAAAACACAGATCACAGTTGATCTCTTGCATAGAAATGAGAAAACGCTCATATAACACACAAAATAAGCTTCATTTTTGCTTAGAAAACTAAGCTTACTTTTATTACTATTATTATTATTTTTATTATTATTATTATTATTATTACTATTATTATTATTATTATTATTATTATTAACTTTTGTATAGTAAATGTTTTTATACCAGTTTTAAAATGAGTTATTAATTTTAGACAATTTCTTGCCTAAAAACACAGATCACAGATGATTTCTTGCGTAGAAATGAGAAAACGCTCATATAACACAAAATAAGCTTCATTTTTGCTTAGAAAACTAAGCTTACTTTTATTACTATTATTATTATTAGTATTTTTATTATTATTATTATTATTATTATTATTATTATTATTATTATTATTATTATTATTATTATTATTATTATTAGTATTATTAGTATTATTATTATTATTATTATTATTATTATTATTATTATTATTATTATTGTTATTATTATTATTATTATTATTATTATTAAAAACTTATATTAAACAGACAGAAAACGTCGTATTCTGACACAAAAAAACGAATTACGTTATAGACTTGACGAGAACGGCGTATCTCGGACTCTTATAGGACTCTTATAGGGTCAAAAAGTATCAGTTTGGATTAAAATAAATTATTTTTGTTGACTCTCAGTCTGAATTGTTCATCAGTTCAAACAAAAACGGCTTATTTTAGACGATCTTTTGCTTTGAACAAGAAAACTTACATCGAACAGACTAAAAACGTATTAATCTGGCATAAAAGAGCAATTTATGTATCACTTTAGATAAAGGCAGCTAATCCTATTCGTTTCATTGCCTAAAATAGACAAAATTGTAAAAAAATCTAACAAAAACGCTGTATTCTAGCACAAAATACTAATTACATTATAGTTTCGACGAGAATAGCTTATTTGGAATAATTCTATGCTTCCAAACGAGTAAATTTTTATTAAACAGATGCCAAACATTATGTTTTGTCCTATAAAGACATTTTATATTGCAGTTTGTATTAAAACAAAATATTTTCGTTGATTCTTTGTTAGAAGCAGCAAACCTAACATTAAAGAATCTGAAAACTTTGTATTCATACACAAACCACCGAATTTTGTATCAGTTTAGACAAAAACGGTTGATTTTCGACAATATTTTGCTTTCAACAAGAAAACTTATATCAAACTGACTAAAAACGTCTTATTTTAGCACAAAACAAAAGATTTGCGTTATAGTCTTAAAGCTGATTCATGCCACAGTTTGGATAAAAACCAAATATTTTTGTTAATTCATTGTTACAAACAAGAAACCTTACATCAAAGAAACTGAAAACCCCTTATTCAGGCACAGAAATTCGAATTACGTTTCAGTCTGGACAAAAACTGCTTATTTTAGACGATCCTTTGTTTTGAACACGAAAACTTACATTAAAACGATTAAAAACGTCTTATTCTGGCTAAAAACTGCAAATTATATATTACTCTAGATAAAAGCAATTTATCCTGATTACTCCTTTGCTTAGAATAGAGCAAACTTGTGTAAAACTTAATGAAAACTTTAAATTTCGTCTCAAAGAAATAATTTACATAATAGTTTTGACCAGCACTGTTTATTTCAAACGAATTTATGATTCGAAACTAATGAACTTTTATGGGGCAGATGCAAAACCACATATTACCATATAAAGCGTTGTTTTAAAGCAAAGTATTACCTTTTGCAACAAGAAATTTCACGTCAAAGAAACTGAAAACTTCGTATCCATGCATAAATATCGAATTACGTATCAGTTTAAGCAAATACAGCTTATTTTAAACGATTCCTTGCTATAAACAAGAAAAATTTTATCAAGCATATTGAAAACGTCTTATTCTCGAAAATAAGAGCAAATTATGTATCAGTTTTAACAAAAGCGGATTACTCTGTTTGATTCTATGCTTAGAGTAGAGTAAACTACTATAAAACGTAATGAAAACTCTATATTCAAGCTCAAAAGAACAAATTACGTTATAGTTTTGGCAAAAAAAAAATATTTCGGACGATTACATACTTCGAAGTAAGCAAACTTTAATTGAACAAGTGCAAAAGCTAATACTTTGCTTTAAAATAACGATTTATGTGGTAATATGGTATTTTGCATCTGTCCTATAAAAGTTTACTCGTTTCGCTTCATTGAATCATTCGAAATAAATTATTTTGACACAACAACAACGAAAATAATTTGTTTTTGTTTAAACTGTAACATAAGTCGCTTTTATAAAACGAACTAAGACGTTTGGCATCTGTTTAGTGAAAGTTTTCTCGTTTGGGGGCATAAAATCGTTTGAAATTAACAGTTCTGGTCAAAACTATAACGTAAATTATTTCTTTGTATCACTTTAAAGATTTGCGTTATAGTCTTGACGAGAACTGTTAATTTCAAACGATTCTATGCTTTGAAACCAGTATACATACTTTCACTGAACAGAGACAAAACGTCTGATTTCGCCTTTAAAAAACGATTTATGTCACAGTTTGGATTAAAACCAATGATTTTCGTTTATTCATTGTTACAAACAAGAAACCTTTGATGTAAGGTTTCTTGTTTGTAACAATGAATTAACAAAAATATTTGGTTTTTATCCAAACTGTGGCATGAATCAGCTTTAAGACTATAACGCAAATCTTTTGTTTTGTGCTAAAATAAGACGTTTTTAGTCAGTTTGATATAAGTTTTCTTGTTGAAAGCAAAATATTGTCGAAAATCAACCGTTTTTGTCTAAACTGATACAAAATTCGGTGGTTTGTGTCCGAATACAAAGTTTTCAAATTCTTTAATGTTAGGTTTGCTGCTTCTAACAAAGAATCAACGAAAATATTTTGTTTTAATACAAACTGCAATATAAAATGTCTTTATAGGACAAAATATGATGTTTGGCATCTGTTTAATAAAAATTTACTCGTTTGGAAGCATAGAATCATTCCAAATAAGCTATTCTCGTCGAAACTATAATGTAATTCGTATTTTGTGCTAGAATACAGCGTTTTTGTTAGATTTATTAACAATTTTGTCTATTTTAAGCAATGAAACGAATAGGATTAGCTGCCTTTATCCAAAGTGATACATAAATTGCTCTTTTATGCCAGATTAATACGTTTTTAGTCTGTTCGATGTAAGTTTTCTTGTTCAAAGCAAAAGATCGTCTAAAATAAGCCGTTTTTGTTTGAACTGATGAACAATTCAGACTGAGAGTCAACAAAAATAATTTGTTTTAATCCAAACTGATACTTTTTGACCCTATAAGAGTCCTAGATACGCCGTTCTCGTCAAGTCAAGTTTTTTTGTGTCAGAATACGACGTTTTCTGTCTCTTTAATATAAGTTTTTATTAAAAATAATAATAATAATTACAATAATAATAATAATAATAAAAATAATAAAAATAATAATAATAATAATAATAATAATAATAATAATAATAATAATAATAATAGTAATAGTAATAATAATAAAAATAATAATAGTAATAAAAGTAAGCTTAGTTTTCTAAGCAAAAATGAAGCTTATTTTGTGTGTTATATGAGCGTTTTCACATTTCTATGCAAAAGATCATGTGTGATCTGTGTTTTTAGGCAATCTAAGCCATTTTATAGTTTTTAGGCAAGAAATTGTGTAAAATAAATCACTCATTTTAAAACTGGTATAAAAACATTTACTATACAAAAGTTATAATCGGTTTTTAATAATAATAATAATATTAACAATAATAATAATAATAATAATAATAAAATAATAATAATAATAATAATAATAATAATAATAATAATAATAATAATAATAATAATAATAATAATAATAATAATAATAATAATAATAAAAATAAAAATAATAGTAATAAAAGTAAGCTTAGTTTTCTAAGCAAAAATGAAGCTTATTTTGTGTGTTATATGAGCGTTTTCTCATTTCTATGCAAGAGATCATCTGTGATCTGTGTTTTTAGGCAAGAAATTGAATAAAATTAATAACTCATTTTAAAACTGGTATAAAAACATTTACTATACAAAAGTTAATAATAATAATAGTAATAATGATAATAATACTTATAATAATGAATTTCTTTCTAACTTAAAGCTTAGTTTTTCTAAGCAAAAATGAAGCTTATTTTGTGTTATCTGAGCGTTTTCTCATTTCTATGCAAGAGATCATATGTGATCTGTGTTTTTAGGCAAGAAATTGTCTAAAATTAATAACTCATTTTAAAACTGGTATAAAAACATTTACTATACAAAAGTTATAATCGGTTTTTAATAATAATAATATTAATAATAATAATAATAATAATAATAGTAATAATAAAAATAATAGTAATAATAATAATAATAGTAGTAATAAAAGTAAGCTTAGTTTTCTAAGCAAAAATGAAGCTTATTTTGTGTGTTATATGAGAGTTTTCTCATTTCTATGCAAGAAATCATCTGTGATCTGTGTTTTTAGGCAAGAAATTGAATAAAATTAATAACTCATTTTAAAACTGGTATAAAAACATTTACTATACAAAAGTTAATAATAATAATATTAATAATGATAATAATACTTATAATAATAAATTTCTTTCTAACTTAAAGCTTAGTTTTTCTAAGCAAAAATGAAGCTTATTTTGTGTTATATGAGCGTTTTCTCATTTCTATGCAAGAGATCATCTGTGATCTGTGTTTTTAGGCACGAAATTGTCTAAAATTAATAACTCATTTTAAAACTGGTATAAAAACATTTACTATACAAAAGTTATAATCGGTTTTTAATAATAATAATATTAATAATAATAATAATAGTAATAATAATAATAAAAATAATAGTAATAATAATAATTATAGTAATAAAAGTAAGCTTAGTTTTCTAAGCAAAAATGAAGCTTATTTTGTGTGTTATATGAGTGTTTTCTCATTTCTATGCAAGAAATCATCTGTGATCTGTGTTTTTAGGCAAGAAATTGTCTAAAATTAATAACTCATTTTAAAACTGGTATAAAAACATTTACTATTTAAAAGTTAATAATAATAATAATAATAATAATAATTATTATTATTATTATAATAATAATATTAACAATAATAATAATAATAATAATAGTAATAGTAACAAAAGTAATAATAATAATAATACTTTTAATAAGGAAAAATGCTTATTTTGTGTGTTACATGAGCGTTTTCTCATTTCTATGCAAAAGATCATGTGTGATCTGTGTTTTTAGGCAATCTAAGCCATTTTATAGTTTTTAATATTTAACAAAAATTTGCTTTAAAATAAAATGTTTGAAAAACTGAAATTAAACTAAATTAATTGTGTCTAAAACTTTAGTAGAGGAAAAAAGAGAAGACATAAAAGTAACTAAAGTCTTAGAGTTGTCTTTAGTCGTCATATTAATAACAATAACATTTATAATAACAATACTAGTAGTACTAAATTTGTTTATATGCAAGCGCTTAATTAAGGTAACAGTTTTTTGCTTATATCTCGAAAACAGTTACTCCTATCAATTTTTATCTTTTTACTAAAATTAAAGCAGATAAAATTTTCTACAAAATAGTTATTTGCATTTTTCATGTAGAACTAACCATAAACGAGATATAAGTTTGAAAATAATTAATAATTAAAAAAAAATGTGCTTTAACAGAAAATGTCTTGTGATTTAAAATACATTTAATTTATTGGGTCCAATACTTAATTAGTAGAAAAAAGAGGTGACTGTAAATGCTGCATTTTCGTCTTCGTCTTAAACATTGAAAACTAAATTACATTTTTGTTCAGTAACTGTCACAGTTTTCACTTTGGTTTTTTGCTTATATCTCGAAACATTTGCTTCTATCAATTTTTATCTTTCTTTCAAATTAAAGCTGATAAAATTTCCTACAAAATAGTTTTTTGCATTTTTTTTGCATTTAATAATAATAATACTAAAAGTACTAAATTTGCTTATATGCAAACGCTTAATTAAGGTAACAGTTTTTTGGTTTCTTGCTTATATCTCGAAAACAGTTACTTCTATCAATTTTTATCTTTTTTTCAAAATTAAAGCTGATAAAATTTCCTACAAAATAGTTATTTGCATTTTTTTGTAGGACCAACCATAAGCGAGTTATAGAGTTGGATATAAATAATCTTTAACAAAAATTTGCTTTAAAATAAAATGTTTGAAAAACCGATATTAAACTAAATTAATTGGGTCTAACATTTTAGTAGAGGAAAAAGGAGAAGACATAAAAGTCACCAAAGTCTTCAGAGTTGTTTTTAGTACTAAATTTGCTTATATGCAAGCGCTTAATTAAGGTAACAGTTTTTTGGTTTCTTGCTTATATCTCGAAAACAGTTACTCCAATCAATTTTTATCTTTTTACTAAAATTAAAGCTGATAAAATTTCCTACAAAATAGTAGTTTGCATTTATCATGTAGGACTATCCATAAGCGAGATATAAGTTTGAAAATAATTAATATTTAAAAAAAAGTGCATTAACAGAAAATGTCTTGTGATTTAAAATACACTTAATTTATTGGGTCCAATACTTTATTAGAAGAAAAAGGAGGTGACATAAAAGTCGCTGAAGTCTTCAGAATCGTTTTTAAATGCTGCATTTTCGTCTTCGTCTCAAACATTGAAAACTGAATTACATTTTTGTTCAGTAACAGTTACAGTTTTCTTATTGGTTTTTTGCTTATATCTCGAAAACAGTTACTCCTATCGATTTTTATCTTTCTTTTAAAATTAAAGCTGATAAAATTTCCTACAAAATAGTTATTTGCATTTCTTTTGTAAGACCAACCATAAGCGAGTTATAGAGTTGGATATAAATAATCTTTAACAAAAATTTGCTTTAAAATATAATGTTTGAAAAACCGAAATTAAACTAAATTAATTGAGTCTAACACTTTAGTATAGGAAAAAGGAGAAGACATAAAAGTCACCAAAGTCTTCAGAGTCGTTTTTAGTCGTCATATTAATAACAATAACATTAATAATAATAATAATGCTGCATTTTCGTCTTCGTCTCAAACATTGACAACTGAATTACATTTTTGTTCAGTAACAGTTACAGTTTTCTTATTGGTTTTTTGCTTATATCTCGAAAACAGTTACTCCTATCAATTTTTATCTTTCTTTCAAAATTAAAGCTGATAAAATTTCCTACAAAATAGTTATTTGCATTTTTCTTGTAGGACCAACCATAAGCGAGTTATAGAGTTGGGTATAAATAATATTTAACAAAAACTTGCTTTAAAATATAATGTTTGAAAAACTAAAATTAAACTAAATTAATTGTGTCTAACACTTTAGTAGAGAAAAAAGGAGAAGACATAAAGGTCACTAAAGGTTTCAGAGTCGTCTTTAGTCGTCATATTAATAACAATAACATTAATAATAATACTAATAGTACTAAATTTGCTTACATGCAAACGCTTAATTAAGGTAACAGTTTTTTGGTTTCTTGCTTATATCTGGAAAACAGTTACTTATATCAATTTTTATCTTTTTACTAAAATTAAAGCTGATAAAATTTTCTACAAAATAGTTATTTGCATTTTTCATGTAAGACTAAGCAGAAGCGAGATATAAGTTTAAAAATTATTAATATTTAAAAAAAAAGTGCTTTAACAGAAAATGTCTTGTGATTTAAAATACACTTAATTTATTGGGTCCAATACTGTATTAGAAGAAAAAAGAGGTGACATAAAAGTCGCTGAAGTCTTCAGAGTCGTTTTTAAATGCTGCATTTTCGTCTTCGTCTCAAACATTGAAAACTGAATTACATTTTTGTTCAGTAACTATAACAGTTTTTACTTTGGTTTTTTGCTTATATCTCGAAAACAATTACTCCTATCAATTTTTATCTTTCTTTCAAAATTAAAGCTGATAAAATTTCCTACAAAATAGTTATTTGCATTTCTTTTGGAAGTCCAACCATAAGCGAGTTATAGAGTTGGATATAAATAATCTTTAACAAAAATTTGCTTTAAAATATAATGTTTGAAAAACCGAAATTAAACTAAATTAATTGAGTCTAACACTTTAGTATAGGAAAAAGGAGAAGACATAAAAGTCACCAAAGACTTCAGAGTCGTTTTTAGTCGTCATATTAATAACAATAACATTAATAATAATAATAATGCTGCATTTTCGTCTTCGTCTCAAACATTGAAAACTGAATTACATTTTTGTTCAGTAACAGTTACAGTTTTCTTATTGGTTTTTTGCTTATATCTCGAAAACAGTTACTCCTATTAATTTTTATCTTTCTTCCAAAATTAAAGCTGATAAAATTTCCTACAAAATAGTTATATGCATTTTTCTTGTAGGACCAACCATAAGCGAGTTATAGAGTTGGATATAAATAATATTTAACAAAAACTTGCTTTAAAATAAAATGTTTGAAAAACTAAAAAATAAAATTTCCTACAAAATAGTAATTTGCATTTTTCATGTAGGACTAACCATAAGCGAGATATAAGTTTAAAAATAATTAATATTTAAAAAAAAGTGCTTTAACAGAAAATGTCTTGTGATTTAAAATACACTTAATTTATTGGGTCCAATACTTTATTAGAAGAAAAAGGAGGTGACATAAAAGTCACCAAAGTCTTGCGAGTCGTTCTTAGTCGTCATATCAATAACAATAACATTAATAATAATAATACTAATAGTACTAAATTTGCTTATATGCAAGCGCTTAATTAAGGTAGCAGTTTCTTGCTTATATCTCGAAAACTTACATTTTTGTTCAGTAACTGTAACAGTTTTTACTTTGGTTTTTTGCTTATATCTCGAAAACAATTACTCCTATCAATTTTTATCTTTCTTTCAAAATTAAAGCTGATAAAATTTCCTACAAAATAGTTATTTGCATTTCTTTTGTAAGACCAACCATAAGCGAGTTATAGAGTTGGATATAAATAATCTTTAACAAAAATTTGCTTTAAAATAAAATGTTTGAAAAACTAAAATTAAACTAAATTAATTGTGTCTAACACTTTAGTAGAGAAAAAAGGAGAAGACATAAAGGTCACTAAAGTCTTCAGAGTCGTTTTTAGTCGTCATATTAATAACAATAACATTAATAATAATAATACTAATAGTACTAAATTTGCTTATATGCAAGCGCTTAATTAAGGTAACAGTTTTTTGGTTTCTAGCTTATATCTCGAAAACAGTTACTCCTATCAATTTTTATCTTTTTACTAAAATTAAAGCTGATAAAATTTCCTACAAATTAGTTATTTGCATTTTTCATGTACGACTAACCATAAGCGAGATATAAGTTTGAAAATAATTAATATTTAAAACAAAAGTGCTTTAACAGAAAATGCCTTGTGATTTAAAATACACTTAATTTATTTGGTCCAATACTTTATTAGAAGAAAAATGAGGTGACATAAAAGTCACTGAAGTCTGCAGAGTCGTTTTTAAATACTGCATTTTCGTCTTCGTCTCAAACATTGAAAACTGAATTACATTTTTGTTCAGTAACAGTTACAGTTTTCTTATTGGTTTTTTGCTTATATCTCGAAAACAGTTACACCGATCAAATTTTATCTTTCTTTCAAAATTAAAGCTGATAAAATTTTCTACAAATTGTTTTCGTTGTTGTTGTGTCAAAATAATTTATTTCGAATGATTCAATGAAGCGAAACGAGTAAACTTTTATAGGACAGATGCAAAATACCATATTACCACATAAATCGTTATTTTAAAGCAAAGTATTAGCTTTTGCACTTGTTCAATTAAAGTTTGCTTACTTCGAAGTATGTAATCGTCCGAAATATTTTTTTTTGCCAAAACTATAACGTAATTTGTTCTTTTGAGCTTGAATATAGAGTTTTCATTACGTTTTATAGTAGTTTACTCTACTCTATGCATAGAATCAAACAGAGTAATCCGCTTTTGTTAAAATTGATACATAATTTGCTCTTATTTTCGAGAATAAGACGTTTTCAATATGCTTGATAAAATTTTTCTTGTTTATAGCAAGGAATCGTTTAAAATAAGCTGTATTTGCTTAAACTGATACGTAATTCGATATTTATGCATGGATACGAAATTTTCAGTTTTTTTGACGTAAAATTTTTTGTTGCAAAAGGAAATACTTTGCTTTAAAACAACGCTTTATATAGTAATATGTGGTTTTGCATCTGCTCCATAAAAGTTCATTAGTTTCGAATCATAAATTCGTTTGAAATTAACAGTTCTGGTCAAAACTATAACGTAAATTATTTCTTTGAGACGAAATTTAAAGTTTTCATTAAGTTTTATACAAGTTTGCTCTATTCTAAGCAAAGGAGTAATCAGGATAAACTGCTTTTATCCAAAGTAATACATAATTTGCAGTTTTGAGCCAGAATAAGACGTTTTTAATCTTTTTAATGTAAGTTTTCGTGTTCAAAAGAAAGAATCGTCTAAAATAAGCAATTTGTGTCTAGACTGAAACGTAATTTGATTTTTTGGGCCTGAATAAGAAGTTTTCAGTTTCTTTGATGTAAGGTTTCTTGTTTGTAACAAAGAATAAACAAAAATCATTGGTTTTAATCCAAACTGTGGCATGAATCAGCTTTAAGACTATAACGCAAATCTTTTGTTTTGTGCTAAAATAAGACGTTTTTAGTCAGTTTGATATAAGTTTTCTTGTTCAAAGCAAAATATTGTCGAAAATCAACCGTTTTTGTCTAAGCGGATACAAAATTCGGTGGTTTGTGTCCGAATACAAAGTTTTCAGATTCTTTAATGTTAGGTTTGCTGCTTCTAACAAAGAATCAACGAAAATATTTTGTTTTAATACAAACTGCAATATAAAATGTCTTTATAGGACAAAACATGATGTTTGGCATCTGTTTAATAAAAATTTACTCGTTTGGAAGCATAGAATCATTCCAAATAAGCTATTCTCGTCGAAACTATAATGTAATTAGTATTTTGTGCTAGAATACAGCGTTTTTGTTAGATTTATTAACAATTTTGTCTATTTTAAGCAATGAAACGAATAGGATTAGCTGCCTTTATCTAAAGTGATACATAAATTGCTCTTTTATGCCAGATTAATACGTTTTTAGTCTGTTCGATGTAAGTTTTCTTGTTCAAAGCAAAAGATCGTCTAAAATAAGCCACCTTTGTTTGAACTGATGAACAATTCAGACTGAGAGTCAACAAAAATAATTTATTTTAATTCAAACTGATACTTTTTGACCCTATAAGAGTCCTATAAGAGTCCGAGATACGCCGTTCTCGTCAAGTCTATAACGTAATTCGTTTTTTTGTGTCAGAATACGACGTTTTCTGTCTGTTTAATATAAGTTTTAAATAATAATAATAATAATAATAACAATAATAATAATAATAATAATAATAATAATAATAATAATAATAATAATAATAATAATAATAATAATAATAATAATAATAAAAATAAAAATAATAATACTAAAAATAGTAATAATAATAATAATAATAATAAAAATAATAATAGTAATAAAAGTAAGCTTAGTTTTCTAAGCAAAAATGAAGCTTATTTTGTGTTATATGAGCGTTTTCTCATTTCTATGCAAGAAATCATCTGTGATCTGTGTTTTTAGGCAAGAAATTGTCTAAAATTAATAACTCATTTTAAAACTGGTATAAAAACATTTACTATACAAAAGTTAATAATAATAATAATAATAATAATAATAATAATAATAATAATAATAATAATAATAATAATAATAATAATAATAATAATAATAATAATAATAATAATAATAATAATAATAATAATAATAGTAATAATAATAATAATAATAAAAATAATAAAAGTAAGCTTAGTTTTCTAAGCAAAAATGAAGCTTATTTTGTGTGTCATATGAGCGTTTTCTCATTTCTATGCAAGAGATCATCTGTGATCTGTGTTTTTAGGCAAGAAATTGTCTAAAACTAATAACTCATTTTAAAACTGGTATAAAAATATTTACTATACAAAAGTTATAATCGGTTTTTAATAATAATAATATTAATTATAATAATAATAATAATAATAATAATAATAATAATAATAATAATAATAATAATAATAGTAATAATAATAATAATAATAAAAATAATAATAATAGTAGTAATAAAAGTAAGCTTAGTTTTCTAAGCAAAAATGAAGCTTATTTTGTGTTATATGAGCGTTTTCTCATTTCTATGCAAAAGATCATGAGTGATCAGTGTTTTTAGGCAATCTTAGCCATTTTATAGTTTTTAGGCAAGAAATTGGCTAAAATTAATCACTCATTTTAAAACTGGTATAAAAACAATACTATACAAAAGTTATAATCGGTTTTTGATAATAATTATAATAATAATAATAATAATAATAATAATAATAATAATAATAATAATAATAATAATAATAATAATAATAATAATAATAATAATAATAATAATAATAACAATAATAATAATAATAATAATAATAATAATAATAATAATAATAATAATAATAATAATAATAATAACAATAATAATAATAATAATAGTAATAAAAGTAAGCTTAGTTTTCTAAGCAAAAATGAAGCTTATTTTGTGTGTTACATGAGCGTTTTCTCATTTCTATGCAAAAGATCATGTGTGATGTGTGTTTTTAGGCAATCTAAGCCATTTTATAGTTTTTAATATTTAACAAAAATTCGCTTTAAAATAAAATGTTTGAAAAACTGATATTAAACTAAATTAATTGTGTCTAACACTTTAGTATAGGAAAAAGGAGGAGACATAAAAGTCACTAAAGTCTTAGAGTTGTCTTTAGTCGTCATATTAATAACAATAACATTTATAATAACGATACTAGTAGTACTAAATTTGCTTATATGCAAGCGCTTAATTAAGGTAACAGTTTTTTTGTTTTTTGCTTATATCTCGAAAACAGTTACTTCTATCAATTTTTACTTTTTCACCAAAATTAAAGGTGATAAAATTTCCTACAAAATAGTTATTTGCATTTTTCATGTAGAACTAACCATAAGCGAGATATAAGTTTGAAAATAATTAATAATAAAAAAAAGTGTTTTAACAGAAAATGTCTTGTGATTTATAATACACTTAATTTATTGGGTCCAATACTTTATTAGAAGAAAAAGGAGGTGACATAAAAGTCACTGAAGTTTTCAGAGCCGATTTTAAATGCTGCATTTTCGTCTTCGTCTCAAACATTGAAAACTGAATTACATTTCTGTTCAGTAACAGTTACAGTTTTCTTAATGGTTTTTTGCTTATATCTCGTAAACAGTTACTCCTATCAATTTTTATCTTTCTTTTAAAATTAAAGCTGATAAAATTTCTTACAAAATAGTTATTTGCATTTTTCATGTAAGACTAACCATAAGCGAGATATAAGTTTAAAAATTATTAATATTTAAAAAAAAAGTGCTTTAACAGAAAATGTCTTGTGATTTAAAATACACTTAATTTATTGGGTCCAATACTTTATTAGAAGAAAAAGGAGGTGACATAAAAGTCGCTGAAGTCTTCAGAGTCGTTTTTAAATGCTGCATTTTCGTCTTCCTCTCAAACATTGAAAACGGAATTACATTTTTGTTCAGTAACTGTAACAGTTTTTACTTTGGTTTTTTGCTTATATCTCGAAAACAATTACTCCTATCAATTTTTATCTTTCTTTCAAAATTAAAGCTGATAAAATTTCCTACAAAATAGTTATTTGCACCTCCTTTTTCTTCTAATTAAGTATTGGACCCAATAAATTAAGTGTATTTTAAATCACAAGACATTTTCTGTTAAAACACTTTTTTTTTAATTATTAATTATTTTCAAACTTATATCTCGCTTATGGTTTGTTCTACATGAAAAATGCAAGTAACTATTTTGCTGGAAATTTTATCATCTTTAATTTTGGTGAGAATGGTAAAAATTGATATGAGTAACTGTTTTCGAGATATAACCAAGAAACCAAAAAACTATTACCTTAATTCAGCGTATGCATATAAGCAAATTTAGTACTATTAGTTTTATTATTATTATTAATGTTATTGTTATTAATATGACGACTAAAGACGATTCTGAAACCTTTAGAGACTTTTATGTCTTCTCCATTTTCCTCCACTAAAGTGTTAGACACAATTAATTTAGTTTAATTTCAGTTTTTCAAACAATTTATTTTAAAGCAAATTTTTGTTAGATATTATTTATATTCATCTCTATAACTCGCTTATGCTTGGTCCTACAAGAAAAATGCAAATAATTACTTTGTTGGAAATTTTATCAGCTTTAATTTTGAAAGAAAGATAAAATTTGATAGGTGTAACTGTTGTCGAGATATAAGCAAAAAACCAATAAGAAAACTGTAACTGTTACTGAACAAAAATGTAATTCAGTTTTCAATGTTTGAGACGAAGACGAAAATGCAGCATTATTATTATTATTAATGTTATTGTTATTAATATGACGACTAAAAACGACTCTGAAGACTTTGGTGACTTTTATGTCTTCTCCTTTTTCCTATACTAAAGTGTTAGACTCAATTAATTTAGTTTAATTTCGGTTTTTCAAACATTATATTTTAAAGCAAATTTTTGTTAAAGATTATTTATATAAAACTCTATAACTCGCTTATGGTTGGTCTTACAAAAGAAATGGAAATAACTATTTTGTAGGAAATTTTATCAGCTTTAATTTTGAAAGAAAGATAAAAATTGATAGGAGTAATTGTTTTCGAGATATAAGCAAAAAACCAAAGTAAAAACTGTTACAGTTACTGAACAAAAATGTAAGTTTTCGAGATATAAGCAAGAAACTGTTACCTTAATTAAGCGCTTGCATATAAGCAAATTTAGTACTATTAGTATTATTATTATTAATGTTATTGTTATTGATATGACGACTAAGAACGACTCTCAAGACTTTGGTGACTTTTATGTCACCTCCTTATTCTTCTAATTAAGTATTGGACCCAATAAATTAAGTGTATTTTAAATCACAAGACATTTTCTGTTAAAACACTTTTTTTTAATTATTAATTATTTAACTTATATCTCGCTTATGGTTAGTTCTACATGAAAAATGCAAATAACTATTTTGTAGGAAATTTTATCACCTTTAATTTTGGTGAAAAATTAAAAATTGATAGGAGTAACTGTTTTCGAGATATAAGCAAAAAACAAAAAAACTGTTACCTTAATTAAGCGCTTGCATATAAGCAAATTTAGTACTACTAGTATTGTTATTATAAATGTTGTTATTAATATGACGACTAAAGACAACTCTAAGACTTTTGTGACTTTTATTTCTCCTCCTTTTTCCTATACTAAAGTGTTAGACACAATTAATTTAGTTTTATTTCAGTTTTTCAAACATTTTATTTTAAAGCTAATTTTTGTTAAATATTAAAAACTATAAAATGGCTTAGATTGCCTAAAAACACAGATCACACATGATCTTTTGCATAGAAATGAGAAAACGCTCATGTAACAAACAAAATAAGCTCCATTTTTCCTTATTAAAAGTATTATTATTATTATTACTTTTGTTACTATTACTATTATTATTATTATTAATATTATTATTATTATTAATATTATTATTATTATTATTATTATTATTATTATTATTATTATTATTATTATTACTATTATTATTATTAACTTTTGTATAGTAAATGTTTTTATACCAGTTTTAAAATGAGTTATTAATTTTAGACAATTTCTTGCCTAAAAACACAGATCACAGATGATTTCTTGCATAGAAATGAGAAAACACTCATATAACACACAAAATAAGCTTCATTTTTGCTTAGAAAACTAAGCTTACTTTTATTACTATTATTATTATTTTTATTAATATTATTGTTATTATTATTATTATTATTATTTTTACTATTGTTACTATTATTATTATTATTATTATTATTAAAAACCGATTATAACTTTTGTATAGTATTGTTTTTATACCAGTTTTAAAATGAGTGATTAATTTTAGCCAATTTCTTGCCTAAAAACTATAAAATGGCTTAGATTGCCTAAAAACACAGATCACACATGATCTTTTGCATAGAAATGAGAAAACGCTCATATAACACAAAATAAGCTTCATTTTTGCTTAGAAAACTAAGCTTACTTTTATTACTACTATTATTATTATTTTTATTATTATTATTATTACTATTATTTTTATTATTATTATTACTATTATTATTATTATTATTATTATTATTATTATTATTATTATTATTATTATTATTATTATTATTATTATTATTATTTTTATTTTTATTAATATTATTGTTATTATTATTATTATTATTTTTACTATTGTTACTATTATTATTATTATTATTATTATTAAAAACCGATTATAACTTTTGTATAGTATTGTTTTTATACCAGTTTTAAAATGAGTGATTAATTTTAGCCAATTTCTTGCCTAAAAACTATAAAATGGCTTAGATTGCCTAAAAACACAGATCACACATGATCTTTTGCATAGAAATGAGAAAACGCTCATATAACACAAAATAAGCTTCATTTTTGCTTAAAAAACTAAGCTTACTTTTATTACTACTATTATTATTATTTTTATTATTATTATTATTACTATTTTTTTTATTATTATTACTATTATTATTATTATTATTATTATTATTATTATTATTGTTATTATTATTATTAAAAACCGATTATAACTTTTGTATAGTAAATGTTTTTATACCAGTTTTAAAATGAGTTATTAATTTTAGACAATTTCTTGCCTAAAAACACAGATCACAGATGATTTCTTGCATAGAAATGAGAAAACGCTCATATAACACACAAAATAAGCTTCATTTTTGCTTAGAAAACTAAGCTTACTTTTATTACTATTATTATTATTTTTATTATTATTATTATTATTATTATTATTATTATTAACTTTTGTATAGTAAATGTTTTTATACCAGTTTTGAATTGAGTTATTAATTTTAGACAATTTCTTGCCTAAAAACACAGATCACAGATGATTTCTTGCATAGAAATGAGAAAACGCTCATATAACACACAAAATAAGCTTCATTTTTGCTTAGAAAACTAAGCTTACTTTTATTACTATTATTATTTTTATTATTATTATTATTATTATTATTATTATTATTATTATTATATTATTATTATTATTATTATTATTATTATTATTAAAAACTTATATTTAACAGACAGAAAACGTCGTATTCTGACACAAAAAAACGAATTACGTTATAGACTTGACGAGAACGGCGTATCTCGGACTCTTATAGGACTCTTATAGGGTCAAAAAGTGTCAGTTTGGATTAAAACAAATTATTTTTGTTGACTCTCAGTCTGAATTGTTCATCAGTTCAAACAAAAACGGCTTATTTTAGACGATCTTTTGCTTTGAACAAGAAAACTTACATCGAACAGACTAAAAACGTATTAATCTGGCATAAAAGAGCAATTTATGTATCACTTTGGATAAAGACAGCTAATCCTATTCGTTTCATTGCCTAAAATAGACAAAATTGTTAAAAAATCTAACAAAAACGCTGTATTCTAGCACAAAATTCTAATTACATTATAGTTTTGACGAGAATACCTTATTTGGAATGATTCTATGCTTCCAAACGAGTAAATTTTTATTAAACAGATGCCAAACATCATGTTTTGTCCTATAAAGACATTTTATATTGCAGTTTGTATTAAAACAAAATATTTTCGTTGATTCGTTGTTAGAAGCAGCAAACCTAACATTAAAGAATCTGAAAACTTTGTATTCGGACACAAACCACCGAATTTTGTATCAGTTAAGACAAAAACGGTTGATTTTCGACAATATTTTGCTTTGAACAAGAAAATTTATATCAAACTGACTAAAAACGTCTTATTTTAGCGCAAAACAAAAGATTTGCGATATAGTCTAAAAGCTGATTCATGCCACAGTTTGGATAAAAACCAATTATTTTTGTTAATTCATTGTTACAAACAAGAAACCTTACATCAAAGAAACTGAAAACCCCTTATTCAGGCACAGAAATTCGAATTACGTTTCAGTCTGGACAAAAACTGCTTATTTTAGACGATCCTTTGTTTTGAACACGAAAACTTACATTAAAAAGATTAAAAACGTCTTATTCTGGCTGAAAACTGCAAATTATATATTACTCTAGATAAAAGCAATTTATCCTGATTACTCCTTTACTTAAAATAGAGTAAACTTGTATAAAACTTAATGAAAACTTTAAATTTCGTCTCAAAGAAATAATTTACATTATAGTTTTGACCAGCACTGTTTATTTCAAACGAATTTATGATTCGAAACTAATGAACTTTTATGGGGCAGATGCAAAACCACATATTACCATATAAAGCGTTGTTTTAAAGCAAAGTATTACCTTTTGCAACAAGAAATTTCACGTCAAAGAAACTGAAAACTTCGTATCCATGCATAAATATCGAATTACGTATCAGTTTAGGCAAATACAGTTTATTTTAAACGATTCCTTGCTAAAAACAAGAAAAATTTTATCAAGCATATTGAAAACGTTTTATTCTCGAAAATAAGAGCAAATTATGTATCAGTTTTAACAAAAGCGGATTACTCTGTTTGATTCTATGCTTAGAGTAGAGTAAACTACTTTAAAACGTAATGAAAGCTCTATATTCAAGCTCAAAAGAACAAATTACGTTATAGTTTTGACAAAAAAAAATATTCCGGACGATTACATACTTCGAAGTAAGCAAACTTTAATTGAACAAGTGCAAAAGCTAATACTTAGCTTTAAAATAACGATTTATGTGGTAATATGGTATTTTGCATCTGTCCTATAAAAGTTTACTCGTTTCGCTCCATTGAATCATTCGAAATAAATTATTTTAACACAACAGCGAAAATAATTTGTTTTTGTTTAAACTGTTACATAAGTCGCTTTTATAAAACGAACTAAGACGTTTGGCATTTGTTTAGTGAAAGTTTTCTCGTTTGGGGGCATAAAATCGTTTGAAATTAACAGTTCTGGTCAAAACTATAACGTAAATTATTTCTTTGAGACGAAATTTAAAGTTTTCATTAAGTTTTATACAAGTTTGCTCTATTCTAAGCAAAGGAGTAATCAGGATAAACTGCTTTTATCCAAAGTAATACATAATTTGCAGTTTTGAGCCAGAATAAGACGTTTTTAATCTTTTTAATGTAAGTTTTCGTGTTCAAAAGAAAGAATCGTCTAAAATAAGCAATTTGTGTCTTGACTGAAACGTAATTTGATTTTCTGGGCCTGAATAAGAGGTTTTCAGTTTCTTTGATGTAAGGTTTCTTGTTTGTAACAATGAATAAACGAAAATCATTGGTTTTAATCCAAACTGTGACATAAATCGTTTTTTAAAGGCGAAATCAGACGTTTTGCCTCTGTTCAGTGAAAGTATACTGGTTTCAAAGCATAGAATTGTTTGAAATTAACAGTTCTCGTCAAGACTATAACGCAAATCTTTAAAGTGATACAAAGAAATAATTTACGTTATATTTTTGACCAGAACTGTTAATTTCATACGATTTTATGCCCCCAAACGAGAAAACTTTCAATAAACAGATGCCAAACGTCTTAGTTCGTTTTATAAAAGCGACTTATGTTACAGTTTAAACAAAAACAAATTATTTTCGTTGTTGTTGTGTCAAAATAATTTATTTCGAATGATTCAATGGACCGAAACGAGTAAACTTTTATAGGACAGATGCAAAATACCTTATTACCACATAAATCGTTATTTTAAAGCAAAGTATTAGCTTTTGTACTTGTTCAATTAAAGTTTGCTTACTTCGAAGTATGTAATCGTCCGAAATATTTTTTTTTTGCCAAAACTATAACGTAATTTGTTCTTTTGAGCTTGAATATAGAGTTTTCATTACGTTTTATAGTAGTTTACTCTACTCTAAGCATAGAATCAAACAGAGTAATCCGCTTTTGTCAAAACTGATACATAATTTGCTCTTATTTTCGAGAATAAGACGTTTTCAATATGCTTGATAAAATTTTTCTTGTTTACAGCAATGAATCGTTTAAAATAAGCTGTATTTGCCTAAACTGATACGTAATTCGATATTTATGCATGGATACGAAGTTTTCAGTTTCTTTGACGTGAAATTTCTTGTTGCAAAAGGTAATACTTTGCTTTAAAACAACGCTTTATATGGTAATATGTGGTTTTGCATCTGCCCCATAAAAGTTCATTAGTTTCGAATCATAAATTCGTTTGAAATAAACAGTGCTGGTCAAAACTATAACGTAAATTATTTCTTTGAGACTAAATTTAAAGTTTTTATTAAATTTTATACAAGTTTACTCTATTCTAAGTAAAGAAGTAATCAGGATAAATTGCTTTTATCTAGAGTAATATATAATTTGCAGTTTTCAGCCAGAATAAAACGTTTTTAATCTTTTTAATGTAAGTTTTCGTGTTCAAAACAAAGGATCGTCTAAAATAAGCAGCTTTTGTCCAGACTGAAACGTAATTCGAATTTCTGTGCCTGAATAAGGGGTTTTCAGTTTCTTTGATGTAAGGTTTCTTGTTTGTAACAATGAATTTACAAAAATAATTGGTTTTTATCCAAACTGTGTCATGAATCAGCTTCAAGACTATAACGCAAATCTTTTGTTTTGTGCTAAAATAAGACGTTTTTAGTCAGTTTGATATAAATTTTCTTGTTCAAAGCAAAATATTGTCGAAAATCAACCGTTTTTGTCTAAACTGATACAAAATTCGGTGGTTTGTGTCCGAATACAAAGTTTTCAGATTCTTTAATGTTAGGTTTGCTGTTTCTAACAAAGAATCAACGAAAATATTTTGTTTTAATACAAACTGCAATATAAAATGTCTTTATAGGACAAAACATGATGTTTGGCATCTGATTAATAAAAATTTACTCGTTTGGAAGCATAGAATCATTCCAAATAAGCTATTCTCGTCGAAACTATAATGTAATTAGTATTTTGTGCTAGAATACAGCGTTTTTGTTAGATTTATTAACAATTTTGTCTATTTTAAGCAATGAAACGGATAGGATTAGCTGCCTTTATCTAAAGTGATACATAAATTGCTCTTTTATGCCAGATTAATACGTTTTTAGTCTGTTCGATGTAAGTTTTCTTGTTCAAAGCAAAAAATCGTCTAAAATAAGCCGTCTTTGTTTGAACTGATGAACAATTCAGACTGAGAGTCAACAAAAATAATTTATTTTAATCCAAACTGATACTTTTTGACCCTATAAGAGTCCTTTAAGAGTCCGAGATACGCCGTTCTCGTCAAGTCTATAACGTAATTCGTTTTTTTGTCAGAATACGACGTTTTCTGTCTGTTTAATATAAGTTTTTAATAATAATAATAATAATAATAATAATAATAATAATAATAATAATAATAATAATAATAATAATAATAATAATAACAATAATAATAATAATAATAATAATAATAATTACAATAATAATAATAATAATAATAATAATAATAATAATAATAATAATAATAATAATAGTAATAAAAGTAAGCTTAGTTTTCTAAGCAAAAATGAAGCTTATTTTGTGTGTTATATGAGCGTTTTCTCATTTCTATGCAAGAAATCATCTGTGATCTGTGTTTTTAGGCAAGAAATTGTCTAAAATTAATAACTCAATTCAAAACTGGTATAAAAACATTTACTATACAAAAGTTATAATCGGTTTTTAATAATAATAATAATAATAATATAAATAATAATAATAATAATAATAATAATAATAATAATAATAATAATAATAATAATAATAATAATAATAATAATAATAATAATAATAATAATAATAATAATAATAATAATAATAATAGTAATAATAATAAAAATAATAGTAATAATAATAATAATAAAAATAATAATAATAGTAGTAATAAAAGTAAGCTTAGTTTTCTAAGCAAAAATGAAGCTTATTTTGTGTTATATGAGCGTTTTCTCATTTCTATGCAAAAGATCATGTGTGATCTGTGTTTTTAGGCAATCTAAGCCATTTTATAGTTTTTAGGCAAAAAATTAGCTAAAATTAATCACTCATTTTAAAACTGGTATAAAAACAATACTATACAAAAGTTATAATGGGTTTTTAATAATAATTATAATAATAATAATAATAATAATAATAATAATAATAATAATAATAATAATAATAATAATAATAATAATAATAATAACAATAATAATAATAATAATAATAATAATAATAATAATAATAACAATAATATTAATAAAAATAATAATAATAGTAATAAAAGTAAGCTTAGTTTTCTAAGCAAAAATGAAGCTTATTTTGTGTGTTATATGAGTGTTTTCTCATTTCTATGCAAGAAATCATCTGTGATCTGTGTTTTTAGGCAAGAAATTGTCTAAAATTAATAACTCATTTTAAAACTGGTATAAAAACATTTACTATACAAAAGATAATAATAATAATAATAATAATAATAATAATAATAGTAATAAAATAAATAATAATAATAATAATAATAATAATAATAATAATAATAATAATGATAATAATACTTATAATAATGAATTTCTTTCTAAATTAAAGCTTAGTTTTTCTAAGCAAAAATGATGCCTATTTTGTGTTATCTGAGCGTTTTCTCATTTTTATGCAAGAGATCATCTGTGATCTGTGTTTTTAGGCAAGAAATTGTCTAAAATTAATAACTCATTTACTCACATTTACTATACAAATGTTATAATCGGTTTTTAATAATAATATTAATAATAATAATAATAATAATAATAATAATAATAATAATAATAGTAATAATAATAATAATAATAATAAAAATAATAATAATAGTAGTAATAAAAGTAAGCTTAGTTTTCTAAGCAAAAATGAAGCTTATTTTGTGTTATATGAGCGTTTTCTCATTTCTATGCAAAAGATCATGTGTGATCTGTGTTTTTAGGCAATCTAAGCCATTTTATAGTTTTTAATATTTAACAAAAATTAGCTTTAAAATAAAATGTTTGAAAAACTGAAATTAAACTAAATTAATTGTGTCTAACACTTTAGTAGAGGAAAAAGGAGAAGGCATAAAAGTCACAAAAGTCTTAGAGTTGTCTTTAGTCGTCATATTAATAACAATAACATTTATAATAACAATACTAGTAGTACTAAATTTGCTTATATGCAAGCGCTTAATTAAGGTAACAGTTTTTTTGTTTTTTGCTTATATCTCGAAAACAGTTACTCCTATCAATTTTTACTTTTTCACCAAAATTAAAGGTGATAAAATTTCCTACAAAATAGTTATTTGCATTTTTCATGTAGAACTAACCATAAGCGAGATATAAGTTAAATAATTAATAATTAAAAAAAGTGTTTTAACAGAAAATGTCTTGTGATTTAAAATACACTTAATTTATTGGGTCCAATACTTTATTAGAAGAAAAAGAAGGTGACATAAAAGTCACTGAAGTCTTCAGAGTCGTTTTTAAATGCTGCATTTTTGTCTTCGTCTCAAACATTGAAAACTGAATTACATTTTTGTTCAGTAACAGTTACAGTTTTCTTATTGGTTTTTTGCTTATATCTCGAAAACAGTTACTCCTATCAAATTTTATCTTTCTTTCAAAATTAAAGCTGATAAAATTTCCAACAAAATAGTTATTTACATTTTTCTTGTAGGGCCAAGCATAAACGAGTTATAGAGTTGGATATAAATAATATTTAACAAAAATTTGCTTTAAAATAAAATGCTTGAAAAACCGGAATTAAACTAAATTAACTGTGTCTAACACTTTAGTAGAGGAAAAAGGAGAAGACATAAAAGTCACTAAATGTTTCAGAGTCGTCTTTAGTCGTCATATTAATAACAATAACATTAATAATAATAATACTAATAGTACTAAATTTGCTTATATGCAAACGCTTAATTAAGGTAACAGTTTTTTGGTTTCTTGCTTGTATCTCGAAAACAGTTACTCCAATCAATTTTTATCTTTTTTTCAAAATTAAAGCTGATAAAATTTCCTACAAAATAGTTATTTGCATTTTTTGTAGGACCAACCATAAGCGAGTTATAGAGTTGGATATAAATAATCTTTAACAAAAATTTGCTTTAAAATAAAATGTTTGAAAAACCGATATTAAACTAAATTAATTGGGTCTAACACTTTAGTTGAGGAAAAAGGAGAAGACATAAAAGTCACCAAAGTCTTCAGAGTTGTTTTTAGTACTAAATTTGCTTATATGCAAGCGCTTAATTAAGGTAACAGTTTTTTGGTCTCTTGCTTACATCTCGAAAACAGTTACTCTTATCAATTTTTATATTTTTACTAAAATTAAAGCTGATAAAATTTCCTACAAAATAGTAATTTGCATTTTTCATGTAGGACTAACCATAAGCGAGATATAAGTTTGAAAATAATTAATATTTAAAAAAAAAGTGCTTTAACAGAAAATGTCTTGTGATTTAAAATACACTTAATTTATTAGGTCCAATACTTTATTAAAAGAAAAAGGAGGTGACATATAAGTCACTGAAGTCTTCAGAGTCGTTTTTAAATGCTGCATTTTCGACTTCGTCTCAAACATTGAAAACTGAATTACATTTTTGTTCAGTAACTGTAACAGTTTTTACTTTGGTTTTTTGCTTATATCTCGAAAACAATTTCTCCTATCAATTTTTATCTTTCTTTCAAAATTAAAGCTGATAAAATTTCCTACAAAATAGTTATTTGCATTTCTTTTGTAAGACCAACCATAAGCGAGTTATAGAGTTGGATATAAATAATCTTTAACAAAAATTTGCTTTAAAATAAAATGTTTGAAAAACTAAAATTAAACTAAATTAATTGTGACTAACACTTTAGTAGAGGAAAAAGGAGAAGACATAAAGGTCACTAAAGGTTTCAAAATCGTCTTTAGTCGTCATATTAATAACAATAACATTAATAATAATAAAACTAATAGTACTAAATTTGCTTATATGCAAACGCTGAATTAAGGTAATAGTTTTTTGGTTTCTTGCTTATATCTCGAAAACAGTTACTCCTATCAATTTTTATCTTTTTTTCAAAATCAAAGCTGATAACATTTCCTACAAAATAGTTATTTGCATTTTTTTGTAGGACCAACCATAAGCGAGTTATAGAGTTGGATATAAATAACCTTTAACAAAAATTTGCTTTAAAATAAAATGTTTGAAAAACCGATATTAAACTAAATTAATTGGGTCTAACACTTTAGTATAGGAAAAAGGAGAAGACATAAAAGTCACCAAAGTCTTCAGAGTTGTTTTTAGTACTAAATTTGTTTATATGCAAGCGCTTAATTAAGGTAACAGTTTTTTGGTTTCTTGCTTATATCTCGAAAACAGTTACTCCTATCAATTTTTATTTTTTTACTAAAATTAAAGCTGATAAAATTTCCTACAAAATAGTTATTTGCATTTTTCATGTAGGACTAACCATAAGCGAGATATAAGTTTGAAAATAATTAATATTTAAAAAAAAATGCTTCAACAGAAAATGTCTTGTGATTTAAAATACACTTAATTTATTGGGTCCAATACTTTATTAGAAGAAAAAGGAGGTGACATATAAGTCACTGAAGTCTTCAGAGTCGTTTTTAAATGCTGCATTTTCGTCTTCGTCTCAAACATTGAAGCTTATATCTCGAAAACAGTTACTCCTATCAAATTTTATCTTTCTTTCACAATTAAAGCTGATAAAATTTCCAACAAAATAGCTATTTGCACCTCTTTTTTCTTCTAATTAAATATTGGACCCAATAAATTAAATGTATTTTAAATCACAAGACATTTTCTGTTAAAACACATTTTTTTTTAATTATTAATTATTTTCAAACTTATATCTCGCTTCTGGTTTGTTCTACATGAAAAATGCAAATATCTATTTTGCAGGAAATTTTATCATCTTTAATTTTGGTGAAAAGATAAAAATTGATAAGAGTAACTGTTTTCGAGATATAAGCAAGAAACCAAAAAACTATTACCTTAATTCAGCGTTTGCATATAAGCAAATTTAGTACTATTAGTTTTATTATTATTATTAATGTTATTGTTATTAATATGACGACTAAAGACGATTCTGAAACCTTTAGAGACTTTTATGTCTTCTCCTTTTTCCTCCACTAAAATGTTAGACACAATTAATTTAGTTTAATTTCAGTTTTTCAAACATTTTATTTTAAAGCAAATTTTTGTTAGATATTATTTATATTCATCTCTATAACGCGCTTATGCTTGGTCCTACAAGAAAAATGCAAATAATTACTTTGTTGGAAATTTTATCAGCTTTAATTTTGAAAGAAAGATAAAATTTGATAGGTGTAACTGTTTTCGAGATATAAGCAAAAAACCAATAAGAAAACTGAAACTGTTACTGAACAAAAATGTAATTCAGTTTTCAATGTTTGAGACGAAGACGAAAATGCAGCATTTAAAAACGACTCTGAAGACTTCAGTGACTTTTATGTCACCTCCTTTTTCTTCTAATAAAATATTGGACCCAATAAATTAAGTGTATTTTAAATCACAAGGCATTTTCTGTTAAAGCACTTTTGTTTTAAATATTAATTATTTTCAAACTTATATCTCGCTTATGGTTAGTCGTACATGAAAAATGCAAATAAATATTTTGTAGGAAATTTTATCCGCTTTAATTTTGGTAAAAAGATAAAAATTGATAGGAGTAACTGTTTTCGAGATATAAGCTAGAAACCAAAAAACTGTTACCTTAATTAAGCGCTTGCATATAAGCAAATTTAGTACTATTAGTATTATTATTATTAATGTTATTGTTATTAATATGACGACTAAAAACGACTCTGAAAACTTTAATGACCTTTATGTCTTCTCCTTTTTCCTCTACTAAAGTGTTAGACACAATTAATTTGGTTTAATTTTAGTTTTTCAAACATTTTATTTTAAAGCAAATTTTTGTTAAAGATTATTTATATCCAACTCTATAACTCGCTTATGGTTGGTCTTACAAAAGAAATGCAAATAACTATTTTGTAGGTAATTTTATCAGCTTTAATTTTGAAAGAAAGATAAAAATTGATAGGAGTAATTGTTTTCGAGATATAAGCAAAAAACCAAAGTAAAAACTGTTACAGTTACTGAACAAAAATGTAATTCAGTTTTCAATGTTTGAGACGAAGACGAAAATGCAGCATTTAAAAACGACTCTGAAGACTTCAGCGACTTTTATGTCACCTCCTTTTTCTTCTAATAAAGTATTGGACCCAATAAATTAAGTGTATTTTAAATCACAAGACATTTTCTGTTAAAGCACTTTTTTTTTAAATATTAATAATTTTTAAACTTATATCTCGCTTATGGTTAGTCTTACATGAAAAATGCAAATAACTATTTTGTAGAAAATTTTATCAGCTTTAATTTTAGTAAAAAGATAAAAATTGATATAAGTAACTGTTTTCCAGATATAAGCAAGAAACCAAAAAACTGTTACCTTAGATAAGCGTTTGCATGTAAGCAAATTTAGTACTATTAGTATTATTATTAATGTTATTGTTATTAATATGACGACTAAAGACGACTCTGAAACCTTTAGTGACCTTTATGTCTTCTCTTTTTTCCTCTACTAAAGTGTTAGACACAATTAATTTAGTTTAATTTTAGTTTTTCAAACATTTTATTTTAAAGCAAGTTTTTGTTAAATATTATTTATATCCAACTCTATAACTCGCTTATGGTTGGTCTTACAAGAAAAATGCAAATAACTATTTTGTAGGATATTTTATCAGCTTTAATTTTGAAAGAAAAATAAAAATTGATAGGAGTAACTGTTTTCGAGATATAAGCAAAAAACCAATAAGAAAACTGTAACTGTTACTGAACAAAAATGTAATTCAGTTTTCAATGTTTGAGACGAAGACGAAAATGCAGCATTATTATTATTATTAATGTTATTGTTATTAATATGACGACTAAAAACGACTCTGAAGACTGGTGACTTTTATGTCTTCTCCTTTTTCCTATACTAAAGTGTTAGACTCAATTAATTTAGTTTAATTTCGGTTTTTCAAACATTATATTTTAAAGCAAATTTTTGTTAAAGATTATTTATATAAAACTCTATAACTCGCTTATGGTTGGTCTTAGAAAAGAAATGCAATTAACTATTTTGTAGGAAATTTTATCAGCTTTAATTTTAGTAAAAAGATAAAAATTGATAGGAGTAACTGTTTTCGAGATATAAGCTAGAAACCAAAAAACTGTTACCTTAATTAAGCGCTTGCATATAAGCAAATTTAGTACTATTAGTATTATTATTATTAATGTTATTGTTATTAATATGACGACTAAAAACGACTCTGAAGACTTTAGTGACCTTTATGTCTTCTCCTTTTTCCTCTACTAAAGTGTTAGACACAATTAATTTAGTTTAATTTTAGTTTTTCAAACATTTTATTTTAAAGCAAATTTTTGTTAAAGATTATTTATATCAAACTCTATAACTCGCTTATGGTTGGTCCTACAAAAAAATGCAAATAACTATTTTGTAGGAAATGTTATCAGCTTTAATTTTGAAAAAAAGATACAAATTGATAGGAGTAACTGTTTTCGAGATATAAGCAAGAAACCAAAAAACTGTTACCTTAATTCAGCGTTTGCATATAAGCAAATTTAGTACTATTAGTTTTATTATTGTTAATGTTATTGCTATTAATATGACGACTAAAGACGATTCTGAAACCTTTAGAGACTTTTATGTCTTCTCCTTTTTCCTCCACTAAAGTGTTAGGCACAATTAATTTAGTTTAATTTCAGTTTTTCAAACATTTTATTTTAAAGCAAATTTTTGTTAGATATTATTTATATCCATCTCTATAACTCGCTTATGCTTGGTCCTACAAGAAAAATGCAAATAATTGCTTTGTTGGAAATTTTATCAGCTTTAATTTTGAAAGAAAGATAAAATTTGATAGGTGTAACTGTTTTCGAGATATAAGCAAAAAACCAATTAGAAAACTGTAACTGTTACTGAACAAAAATGTAATTCAGTTTTCAATGTTTGAGACGAAGACGAAAATGCAGCATTTAAAAACAACTCTGAAGACTTCAGTGACTTTTATGTCACCTCCTTTTTCTTCTAATAAAGTATTGGACCCATTAAATTAAGTGTATTTTAAATCACAAGACATTTTCTGTTAATGCACTTTTTTTTTAAATATTAATTATTTTCAAACTTCTATCTCGCTTAAGGTTAGTCCTACATGAAAAATGCAAATTACTATTTTGTAGGAAATTTTATCAGCTTTAATTTTAGTAAAAAGATAAAAATTGATAGGAGTAACTGTTTTCGAGATATAAGCAAGAAACCAAAAAACTGTTACCTTAATTAAGCGCTTGCATATAAGCAAATTTAGTACTAAAAACAACTCTGAAGACATTGGTGACTTTTATGTCTTCTCCTTTTTCCTCAACTAAAGTGTTAGACCCAATTAATTAAGTTTAATATTGGTTTTTCAAACATTTTATTTTAAAGCAAATTTTTGTTAAAGATTATTTATATCCAACTCTATAACTCGCTTATGGTTGGTCCTACAAAAAAATGCAAATAACTATTTTGTAGGAAATTTTATCAGCTTTAATTTTGAAAAAAAGATAACAATTAATAGGAGTAACTGTTTTCGAGATACAAGCAAGAAACCAAAAACTGTTACCTTAATTTAGCGTTTGCATATAAGCAAATTTAGTACTATTAGTATTATTATTATTAATGTTATTGTTATTAATATGACGACTAAAAACGACTCTGAAACATTTAGTGACTTTTATGTCTTCTCCTTTTTCCTCTACTAAAGTGTTAGACACAGTTAATTTAGTTTAATTCCGGTTTTTCAAGCATTTTATTTTAAAGCAAATTATTGTTAAATATTATTTATATCCAACTCTATAACTCGTTTATGCTTGGTCCTACAAGAAAAATGTAAATAACTATTTTGTTGGAAATTTTATCAGCTTTAATTTTGAAAGAAAGATAAAATTTGATAGGAGTAACTGTTTTCGAGATATAAGCAAAAAACCAATAAGAAAACTGTCACTGTTACTGAAAAAAAATGTAATTCAGTTTTTAATGTTTGAGACGAAGACAATAATGCAGCATTTAAAAACGACTCTGAAGACTTCAGTGACTTTTATGTCACCTTTTTTTTCTTCTAATAAAGTATTGGGCCCAATAAATTAAGTGTATTTTAAATCACAAGACATTTTCTGTTAAAACACTTTTTTTTAATTATTAATTATTTAACTTATATCTCGCTTATGGTTAGTTCTACATGAAAAATGCAAATAACTATTTTGTAGGAAATTTTATCATCTTTAATTTTGGTGAAAAAGTAAAAATTGATAGGAGTAACTGTTTTCGAGATATAAGCAAAAAACAAAAAAACTGTTACCTAAATTAAGCGCTTGCATATAAGCAAATTTAGTACTACTAGTATTGTTATTATAAATGTTATTATTATTAATATGACGACTAAAGACAACTCTAAGACTTTTGTGACTTTTATGTTTCCTCCTTTTTCCTCTACTAAAGTGTTAGACACAATTAATTTAGCTTAATTTTAGTTTTTCAAACATTTTATTTTAAAGCTAATTTTTGTTAAATATTAAAAACTATAAAATGGCTTAGATTGCCTAAAAACACAGATCACACATGATCTTTTGCATAGAAATGAGAAAACGCTCATGTAACACACAAAATAAGCTCCATTTTTCCTTATTAAAAGTATTATTATTATTATTACTTTTGTTACTATTACTATTATTATTATTATTATTATTATTATTATTATTATTATTATTAACTTTTGTATAGTAAATGTTTTTATACCAGTTTTAAAATGAGTTATTAATTTTAGACAATTTCTTGCCTAAAAACACAGATCACAGATGATTTCTTGCATAGAAATGAGAAAACACTCATATAACACACAAAATAAGCTTCATTTTTGCTTAGAAAACTAAGCTTACTTTTATTACTATTATTATTATTATTATTATTATTATTATTATTATTATTATTATTATTATTATTATTATTATTACTATTATTATTATTACTATTATTATTATTATTATTATTATTATTATTATTATTATTAACTTTTGTATAGTAAATGTTTTTATACCAGTTTTGAATTGAGTTATTAATTTTAGACAATTTCTTGCCTAAAAACACAGATCACAGATGATTTCTTGCATAGAAATGAGAAAACGCTCATATAACACACAAAATAAGCTTTATTTTTGCTTAGAAAACTAAGCTTACTTTTATTACTATTATTATTTTTATTATTATTATTATTATTATTATTATTATTATTATTAGGATAAAGGCAGCTAATCCTATTCGTTTCATTGCCTAAAATAGACAAAATTGTAAAAAAATCTAACAAAAACGCTGTATTCTAGCACAAAATACTAATTACATTATAGTTTTGACGAGAATTCCTTATTTGGAATGATTCTATGCTTCCAAACGAGTAAATTTTTATTAAACAGATGCCAAACATCATGTTTTGTCCTATAAAGACATTTTATATTGCAGTTTGTATTAAAACAAAATATTTTCGTTGATTCTTTGTTAGAAGCAGCAAACCTAACATTAAAGAATCTGAAAACTTTGTATTCGGACACAAACCACCGAATTTTGTATCAGTTTAGACAAAAACGGTTGATTTTCGACAATATTTTGCTTTCAACAAGAAAACTTACATCAAACTGACTAAAAACGTCTTATTTTAGCACAAAACAAAAGATTTGCGTTATAGTCTTAAAGCTGATTCATGCCACAGTTTGGATAAAAACCAATTATTTTTGTTAATTCATTGTTACAAACAAGAAACCTTACATCAAAGAAACTGAAAACCCCTTATTCAGGCACAGAAATTCGAATTACGTTTCACTCTAGACAAAAACTGCTTATTTTAGACGATCCGTTGTTTTGAACACGAAAACTTACATTAAAAAGATTAAAAACGTCTTATTCTGGCTGAAAACTGCAAATTAATATTACTCTAGATAAAAGCAATTTATCCTGATTACTCCTTTGCTTAGAATAGAGCAAACTTGAATAAAACTTAATGAAAACTTTAAATTTCGTCTCAAAGAAATAATTTACGTTATAGTCTTGACCAGCACTGTTTATTTCAAACGAATTTATGATTCGAAACTAATGAACTTTTATGGGGCAGATGCAAAACCACATATTACCATATAAAGCGTTGTTTTAAAGCAAAGTATTACCTTTTGCAACAAGAAATTTCACGTCAAAGAAACTGAAAACTTCGTATCCATGCATAAATATCGAATTACGTATCAGTTTAAGCAAATACAGCTTATTTTAAACGATTCCTTGCTATAAACAAGAAAAATTTTATCAAGCATATTGAAAACGTCTTATTCTCGAAAATAAGAGCAAATTATGTATCAGTTTTAACAAAAGCGGATTACTCTGTTTGATTCTATGCTTAGAGTAGAGTAAACTACTTTAAAACGTAATGAAAACTCTATATTCAAGCTCAAAAGAACAAATTACGTTATAGTTTTGACAAAAAAAAATATTCCGGACGATTACATACTTCGAAGTAAGCAAACTTTAATTGAACAAGTGCAAAAGCTAATACTTTGCTCTAAAATAACGATTTATGTGGTAATATGGAATTTTGCATCTGTCCTATAAAAGTTTACTCGTTTCGCTCCATTGAATCATTCGAAATAAATTATTTTAACACAACAACAACGAAAATAATTTGTTTTTGTTTAAACTGTATCATAAGTCGCTTTTATAAAACGAACTAAGACGTTTGGCATTTGTTTAGTGAAAGTTTTCTCGTTTGGGAGCATAAAATCGTTTGAAATTAACAGTTCTGGTCAAAACTATAACGTAAATTATTTCTTTGAGACGAAATTTAAAGTTTTCATTAAGTTTTATACAAGTTTGCTCTATTCTAAGCAAAGGAGTAATCAGGATAAACTGCTTTTATCCAAAATAATACATAATTTGCAGTTTTCAGCCAGAATAAGACGTTTTTAATCTTTTTAATGTAAGTTTTCGTGTTCAAAACAAAGAATCGTCTAAAATAAGCAGCTTTTGTCTAGACTGAAACGTAATTCGAATTTCGAAGGTTTCTTGTTTGTAACAATGAATTAACAAAAATAATTGGTTTTTATCCAAACTGTGTCATGAATCAGCTTTAAGACTATAACGCAAATCTTTTGTTTTGTGCTAAAATAAGACGTTTTTAGTCAGTTTGATATAAATTTTCTTTTCAAAGCCAAATATTGTCGAAAATCAACCGTTTTTGTCTAAACTGATACAAAATTCGGTGGTTTGGGTCCGAATACAAAGTTTTCAGATTCTTTAATGTTAGGTTTGCTGCTTCTAACAAAGAATCAACGAAAATATTTTGTTTTAATACAAACTGCAATATAAAATGTCTTTATAGGACAAAACATGATGTTTGGCATCTGCTTAATAAACATTTACTCGTTTGGAAGCATAGAATCATTCCAAATAAGCGATTCTCGTCGAAACTATAATGTAATTAGTATTTTGTGCTAGAATACAGCGTTTTTGTTAGATTTATTAACAATTTTGTCTATTTTAAGAAATGAAACGAATAGGATTAGCTGCCTTTATCTAAAGTGATACATAAATTGCTTCTTTATGCCAGATTAATACGTTTTTAGTCTGATCGATGTAAGTTTTCTTGTTCAAAGCAAAAGATCGTCTAAAATAAGCCGTTTTTGTTTGAACTGATAAACAATTCAGACTGAGAGTCAACAAAAATAATTTATTTTAATCCAAACTGATACTTTTTGACACTATAAGAGTCCTCCTATAAGAGTCCGAGATACGCCGTTCTCGTCAAGTCTATAACGTAATTCGCTTTTTTGTGTCAGAATACGACGTGTTCTGTCTGTTTAATATAAGTTTTTAATAATAATAATAATAATAATAATAATAACAATAATAATAATGATAATAATAATAATAAAAATAATAATAGTAATAAAAGTAAGCTTAGTTTTCTAAGCAAAAATGAAGCTTATTTTGTGTTATATGAGCGTTTTCTCATTTCTATGCAAGAAATCATCTGTGATCTGTGTTTTTAGGCAAGAAATTGTCTAAAATTAATAACTCATTTTAAAACTGGTATAAAAACATTTACTATACAAAAGTTAATAATAATAATAATAATAAGAATAATAATAATAGTAATAAAAGAAATAATAATAATAATAATAATAATAATAATAATAATAATAATAATAATAATAATAATAATAATAATAATAATAATAATAATAATGATAATAATACTTATAATAATGAATTTCTTTCTAAATTAAAGCTTAGTTTTTCTAAGCAAAAATGATGCTTATTTTGTGTTATCTGAGCGTTTTCTCATTTCTATGCAAGAGATCATCTGTGATCTGTGTTTTTAGGCAAGAAATTGTCTAAAATTAATAACTCATTTTAAAACTGGTATAAAAACATTTACTATACAAAAGTTATAATCGGTTTTTAATAATAATAATATTAATGATAATAATAACAATAATAATAATAATAATAATAATAATAATAATAATAATAATAATAATAATAATAATAATAATAATAATAATAATAATAATAATAATAATAATAATAATAATAATAATAATAATAATAATAATAATAATAATAATAATAGTAATAATAATAATAATAATAATAATAATAAAAATAATAATAATAGTAGTAATACAAGTAAGCTTAGTTTTCTAAGCAAAAATGAAGCTTATTTTGTGTTATATGAGCGTTTTCTCATTTCTATGCAAAAGATCATGTGTGATCTGTGTTTTTAGGCAATCTAAGCCATTTTATAGTTTTTAGGCAAGAAATTGGCTAAAATTAATCACTCATTTTAAAACTGGTATAAAAACAATACTATACAAATTTATACTCGGTTTTTAATAATAATAATTATAATAATAATAATAATAATAATAATCCCAGGGCAGAAGCCAAACTGCTACTGGGCGCGTCCCCGGGTGGCGGATGCCCAAACCGGATGACGGTGGGTAGTGGTAAAATAAAATAGCCACCGCGGACCAAATAGTGCAAACGGTTGATGACGGACTTGGCGATGGGCATGGAAAAGATTCTGGTACTCTGGGGAAAAATGGTATTAGGGAAAGCAACAACATGGCGATGGACCGGGCTCCAGGTTACGGACACTGAGGATAGGGAAAGACTCAGGTACAAAAATGCCCTAAACATGAATATGGCGGATAGCAAAAATAATCCCCGGGCGGTTCCTCTAAAAGAGGGAATCCCGTCGTCTGAACTGACAGACGCTGCCTCGACGGATACGGGGGAGGCACTACTCGTTAATTCTGAAGCTGTAGGATACAGCTGGGAAGATGCACCGGACCCATTCAATAGGCGTTCCTCTATACAAAGAACACCGCTAAGCAAGAGCGAATTAATGCAAGATGAAAACTTTGAAAATGTTTTTGACACTCCTAAAGAAAGCAAGCCTGAAGTAACAAACATACAAGAAGGCGAGTTGCAAGATGAAGAGATTTTTACAAGCTCAATATCAAGACTTTACGAGAAAGATAATAAACACGAAAGTGCTCTACTGAAAAAAAACACAAGAAGTCCGCTAAAAAAAAAGAGGAAAAGAGAAGTGCGTGAAAGCAATGAAGTCGAAGGGATCGACAAAAAAATGACAGCTGTAATTGCCGCAATGGAAAATCTAAACAACAAGGTCGAAGAGCTTAAAATGCAAGTAAGACAAAGTACTAAAACAAAGACTGAAATAAAAGCTATTACAAGACAGTTGGTAGATACAACAGCTACCCTAAAGAGGAAAATGGCTGTTTTGCAAGCAAGCTATAGTGACTTAAAAACTAAAACTGTAGAACTGGATAAACAAAACAATGAAACAGAGGAAAAAGATAAAAAACTGTACACAAGAAATATAAACACCCAAGATGTCGGGGTGCAAGCTGATGAAAATGAAATAAAGCAAGAAGTCTGGCAACGAAATGAAGAAATATACAGGAAAGTGGAAACTGCAATTGAAGAGGAAACAGGATGGACAGGCTTAGAAAAAGTAATAGATGAGGAGTGGCCACCAAAATGCTTCAAAAACACTGATTTATTAGAACTACAGACGCTAAAAGAACTAAGAGGAGATGCTGCTATCATCATAAATCCAGATAAGACACTGACTAAAACAGTGGAGGAAAACCTAAAATATAACTACCCAGAAATTGAAGCGGTAATGAAAGAAGAGCTTAGAGAAGGTAATGTTGAGTATATTAAAACAAACATGGAGACTATTCTAAAGAAAGGAGGAAAAGAAACGACTTCCAGGATTTTATACGTGATACCGTACCAGATAAACGAAGACGGCGTAAACGATATTGCTAAGCTATATGAAAGCATACAAAAACTGAAAGTTGAGACAATAGTACAAGATACAAAACAAGTTAAAATAGCCGCTTTTGGAAACCTAGATAATATGTATATACGTAAATGTACGGAGTATGTATTTCGGAGCTCTGATAAAGAATTACAAATAATCATTCCCAAAACGAATAAAAAGAGTAGGCTCAAATCTACAAGCAATAGAAACAATGTGCAGACGGAAAAAGTTATAGTAAAAGCGGAGGGCAGACAGTACGCTGATATCCTGCGCACAATCAAAAGTAGTGTAAACATAGACGAAATTGGAGTCAAAATCAAAACAATAAAGAAGACAAATAATGGTGACGTGTTTCTAGAAATACAAGGAGGAAAAAATGAGGCAACCATCCTTAAACAAGCAATAATAAATAAAAACGAAAACACCCAAGTAGTGATTAAAAACAACGAAGATATCATACACATATTGGATATAGATGCAGACCTTAGTAGCCAGCAGATTGAAGATGCTGTTAAAAAAAGCGTAAGAAACGCAGAAGATAACGAAGTTAGAGTTGTGTCATGTAGAACAAACCAGAGAGGTAATCAAACCGCTACTGTTGCTGTTAAAGAAGGCAAAGCAAATGCACTGGTGAATAAAGGAGTTATCAAGATAGGATGGGTGCCATGCAAAGTAAGAGCACGCACAAACCTCCTACGGTGCTACAGATGCTTAGACTTTAGACATCACACCAAGGACTGCACTGGAAACGATAACACAAATATATGCCTTAAATGTGGCAAAGATAGTCATCGAGCTAAAGAATGCCAAAACACAAGCTACTGCCTTAAGTGTAAACAAGAAGGTCACAGAGCGGAACAAGCCAAGTGCCCATACTATCGTAAGTTATTAAAAGACCAAGCTAAAGCAACAAATGAAAATAGACGAAGGCATGCAAGTGCTGCATGCCCGACGCGTTAAATACCCTAAATGACTCTAAAAATACTACAAGCCAACGTTGGACGAGCATATGCAGCTCAAGATCTAGTCTGTGCCACAGCAAACCAGCTAAAAGCTGATTTGCTAGTTATCAGCGAACCAAATAAAAAAAGAATAGAAAAATCAAACTAGATTAAAGACAAAAGGAGAGACGTGGCATTGTTAGTCCTAACAAAGAATGTTGGTATTGTAAGCCATACTATTTTTAACGGTTACTTAATGATCCAAACAAAAAAACTTAATATAATTGGATGCTATATATCACCCAATATAGGAATACAAGATTACCAAAAAAAGGTAGATAGCATAATGAAGGAAGCTAAATATGGAGAAACCATAGTATTGGGAGATTGTAACGGCAAATCTCCGCTATGAGGATCACCTAAAAAAGATGAAAAGGGCGACTACTGGGTGCAGTGGATCTCGGCGCGCGACATGGTTGTTCTGAATACTGGACTACGACCTACCTTTGTACGGGGAGAAAGCGAATCATATATCGACGTAACAATGGCCACTAATAAAATCGCAGGAGATGTAACTAATTGGGAGATTCTGGACATCGAGACACTGACAGAGCATAAATACATCTACTTTGAAATTAGGACAAATTCTGGAAAAATAATAAGGGATGTGGGCAACAAACGAGCAGACTGGGACGCATACAAAACAACTATAGAGTTGTTAACAAGAGACAGATATGATACTGACTATAGAGCAAGCACCAGGCTAATAAAACAAGCATACAAAAATTGTATACAATTACGTAACCTAGAATAGAAAACGCCTTATTGGTGGAATAGAGACATTGCTGTAAAAAAGGAGCAATGTAACAAGAACAGGAGAAAACAGATACGAGCCGCAAAAACCAAGACAATAACCAGGGAAGAAACAGAGAGACTAAAAATCGATTATAAAAAATGTAAAAAAGAACTTAGCAAACTAATTAGGGATTCTAAAAACAAACACTGGAAGGACTTGATTCAAGAGCTTGATAACGATATATGGGGAAAAGCCTTTCAGATAGTAGCAAAAAATGCAAATGCCTTAAGACCATACGAATTAGATATTGAAAAGAAAAAGCAGGTAGTAACAGATCTTTTCCCAACAGAAAAGGAAGAGTGGGCGATCTTTCAAATAGATGACAAACCAACACCATTCACACTAGAGAAGCTAAGAACTGCAGCGGTTGGCATAAAAAGCGGGAAGGCACCAGGAGTAGACAAAATACCACCAGATGTAATTAAAATAGTAGCAACATGTGCCCCAAACTGGCTGTTGTCGATAAGGAATGGCCTACTTCAAGTTCAAAACTTTCCTGATGAATGGAAAATAGCTAAAATTGTATTAATCTTAAAACCTGGCAAACCAACAGAAATAGCAAGTTCATATAGACCACTTTGTATGCTAAACTCTCTAAGCAAGCTGCTGGAAACTCTCATTAAAAACAGACTACAAAGTGAATTAGTTAATAGAGGTGGATTACATCCACGACAGTACGGTTTTCAAAAAGGAAAATTCACTATTCAAGCTGTAGAAAAGGCACTAGCGATTGCAAGAGATTTTAACAGAAAATATTGCACACTTATAACAATTGATGTGAAGAACGCATTTAACTCTGCTAGTCATAAAATTATTATTGAAAAACTGCAGGAAAAAAGAATATCGAAATACTTGATAAATTTCATCTCAAGCTACCTAAAAAGTAGAAAGATTATGATTAAACCGGGAAGTATGATAAAGGTGACGGCTGGAGTTCCACAGGGTTCGGTCCTTGGACCAACACTGTGGAATATTCTATATGATGAAATCCTAAGCATTGAACTTACTAGTGATGCTAAAACTATAGGGTTTGCTGACGACCTTACACTAATTGTTGGAGCATCCGAAGAGAAGACTTTTGTAAACAATACAAATGAGTGTCTAGCAAGAATTAACAAGTGGATGAAGTCTCACAAGTTGCAGTTAGCTCCTAATAAAACCGAGGCAATTTTACTTAGAGGTATGCAAAAGAGGGAACGCATTATGTTTACGATTGAAGGAGTCAACATTACACCGAGCAAAACGTTAAAATACCTTGGAATTATAATTGATGAGAGGCTTACCTTTGGAAGTCATGTTGAGACAGCTATTTTAAAAGCGGAAAAAAACATATCTACTCTAACTAGAATCTTACCAAACATAGGAGGTCCAAGAGATAGCAAAAGAAAAGTATTGTGCAGTGCCGTCCATAACATTGTATTGTATGGTGCGCCAGTTTGGGAGAAAGCACTAGAAACCAAAAAGCAATACACAGCCATACACAAGCTACAAAGAAAGATGCTATTGCGAGTTGCCTCAGCCTTCAAAACCGTATCTGGGCTGGCGCTACAAACTGTCACGGGCATTCTCCCTATAAATATTATGGTACAAGAACGGTCATATATGTATCAACATAGGCTAGAGGATAAAAAACAAACTAAAATGTCCGCTAGAGAAAGATCTCTAAAGCAATGGGAAAATAGGTGGATGAGTGAAACGAATAAGGCACAATGGACAAAAAGGTTAATTCCAAATTTGAGGATCTGGCTTAATTGCAAATATCGGCAGACAGACTACTATCTTACGCAAGTTCTTACAGGACATGGTGTTTTTAGAAGCTACGCAAAAAGATTTGCGAAAGACACCGTGAAAGAATGCATTTTCTGCTGTAGAAACGACACTGTTGAACATACTATTTTTGAATGTGAAAAATGGAATAATATTAGACAGAGCACTTACAACCAACTGGGATGCACACTAGAACCTGGAAATCTTGTGCAGAAGATGATTGACAACAAAACAAACTGGGATACAATTTACAACATGATCAAACATATAATGAGTAGAAAGGAAAAGGCTGAACTTAACAGACAGGACGAAATGAAAAGTAGATAGAAGAAAACAGAAGAACAAAAATGAGACCAGCACTGATATCCAGATGAATATCTGAACTAGATGGATTCCGGGATGTCTTAGGTGCGAGACAGGAGGATGGTTTTAGTCAGTAGGGCTAAGGTAAAAGCAGAGTCTGACACTACCAGAGCGCGATAGAAACTAAGCGTATGGTGTCCATAAAGGATTTCCACCCTTAAAAAAAAAAAAAAAATAATAATAATAATAATAATAATAATAATAATAATAATAATAATAGTAATAATAATAATAATAATAATACTTTTAATAATGAATTTCCTTCTAAATCTAAGCTTAGTTTTCTAAGCAAAAATGAAGCTTATTTTGTGTGTTACATGAGCGTTTTCTCATTTCTATGCAAAAGATCATCTGTGATCGGTGTTTTTAAGCAATGTAAGCCATTTTATAGTTTTTAGGCAAGAAATTGTCTAAAATCAATCAATCATTTTAAAACTGAGATAAAAACATATATTATGCAAAAGTTATAATGGATTTTTAATAATAATAATAATAATACTAATAGTACTAAATTTGCTTATATGCAAGCGCTTAATTAAGGTAACAGTTTTTTGGTTTTTTGCTTATATCTCGAAAACAGTTACTCCTATCAATTTTTATCTTTTCACCAAATTAAAGCTGATAAAATTTCCTTAAAAATAGTTATTTGCATTTTTCATGTAGAACTAACCATAAGCGAGATATAAGTTTGAAAATAATTAATAATTAAAAAAAAAGTGCCTTAACTGAAAATGTCTTGTGATTTATAATACACTTAATTTATTAGGTCCAACACTTTATTAGAGGAAAAAGGAGGAGACATAAAAGTCACTGAAGCTTTCAGAGTCATTTTTAAATACTGCATTTTCGTCTTCGTCTCAAACATTGAAAACTGAATTACATTTTTGTTCAGTAACAGTTACAGTTTTCATTTTGGTTTTTTGCTTATATCTCGAAAACCGATACTCCTATCAATTTTTATCTTTCTTTCAAAATTAAAGCTGATAAAATTTTCAACAAAATAGTTATTTGCAATTTTCCTGTAGGACCAACCATAGGCGAGTTATAGAGTTGGATATAAATAATCTCTAACAAAAATTTGCTTTAAAATAAAATGTTTGAAAAACTGAAATTAAACTAAATTAATTGGGTCTGACACTTTAGTAGAGAAAAAAGGAGGAGACATAAAAGTCACTGAAATCTTCAGAGTCGTCTTTAGTCGTCATATTAATAACATTAATCATAACACAGGTCTACAAAATAAAATAAAAAAATGGTGCCGCCGAATTTTACACATAATATAAAAATATATATATCTAACAACACTTTCAGTAAGACTAAATTACAAAAACTACGTGTAGTTTTTTATCTACTCATATTGATAATTTCTTTTCTCTGTAGCCTTTTATCTTGTTTAGTTGTGTTTTCTGTTCGATTGAAAACGTTTGTAAATTAGACCTGAAAGAATGTCATCGTCTAGACGATCGTGTTTAAACAACCCAAACAGTTTTTGTTATGTTTGTGGCGAGTATACGCTGAAAAAGTTCCGAAATCCTATATCTGAATTTGTGCAAAATGCGTATTTTGCTTATTTTAATTCAGAAATCAAAGACATTGATAAAACATGGACCCCAAACGATGTTTGCAAAATGTGTACTGAACATTTGAGGCAATGGATAAATGGTCAAAGAAGTCATTTGAAGTGTAGTGTGCCTATGATTTGGAAGGAACCAAAAAATCACTATAATGACTGCTATTTTTGTTTAGTTAAGGTACATGGTATTAACCCAAAAAAAATGACCTATCCCGATCTGGTATCTGCTAAAAGACCTATTCCTCATTCAGAAGATATCTCTGCTACAAGTTTTTGTGACCTGTCTGATTGTGAAGATATAGAATGTAGTACATCCGACGATAGTGACAGTAATGATAATTTTGAAGTTCCCTCATCAAAACCCGTACTTTTTACTCAAGCAGCTTTAAATGACCTTATTAGAGACCTTGACCTTTCAAAAGAAAGATCAGAACTGTTGGCATCCAGACTAAAAGAGAGGAATTTACTTTCTACAGATACCAAAATTACATATTACCGTAGTCGAGAAAAAGAACTACTTCCGCTGTTCAGCTCAGAAAATGATCTAGTTTTTTGCAATAATGTTGGTGGCCTTTTGACCAAAATAGGTATCTCAAACTACCAGGCAAATGAATGGATACTTTTTATAGACAGTTCTAAGCGAAGCTTAAAATGTGTTTTGCTACATAATGGCAACAAGCATGGTGCGGTCCCCATTGCTCATTCCACCAAATTAAAAGAGGAGTAGGAAAACATATCTCTCGTATTGTCAAAACTCAAGTACCACGATCATCAGTGGGTTATATGCGTCGACTTAAAAATGGTAAACTTTTTATTGGGTCAACAAAGCGGCTACACGAAATTTCCATGTTTTATCTGTTTGTGGGACAGTAGAGCTAAAAGCGAGCATTGGACTAAAAAAAACTGGCCTGAAAGAAAAGGCTTGACAGTTGGAAAGGAAAATATCATAAATGCAGCGTTAGTCAGTAAGGAGAAGATAATTTTGCCTCCATTGCACATTAAATTAGGACTAATGAAGCAGTACGTCAAAGCATTAGATAAAAATGGTTCCTGTTTCAATTATATATCACAAAAATTTCCTGGTTTAAGCAAGGAGAAAATTAAGGCTGGCATTTTCGATGGACCGCAAATTAGGCTTTTGATGAAAGACAACAATTTCGTGCAATCAATGAACGATATAGAATCATCAACCTGGGTTTCTTTCGTCAACGTTGTAAAAAATTTTCTATGGAATTATAGGTCAGAAAATTATGTCGAATTGGTTCAAAACATGCTGGAAAATTTTAGAAAGCTTGGATGTAACATGGGCATCAAAGTTCACTACCTCCACAATCATTTAGACAAATTTCCGGACAACCTTGGCTCTTACAGTGAGGAACATGGAGAGCGATTAATTGTGTCTAACACTTTAGTAGAGGAAAAAGGAGAAGACATAAAAGTCACTAAAGGTTTCAGAGTCGTTTTTAAATGCTGCATTTTCGTCTTCGTCTCAAACATTGAAAACTGAATTACATTTTTGTTCAGTAACAGTTACAGTTTTCATTTTGGTTTTTTGCTTATATCTCGAAAACCGATACTCCTATCAATTTTTATCTTTCTTTCAAAATTAAAGCTGATAAAATTTTCTACAAAATAGTTATTTGCAATTTTCCTGTAGGACCAACCATAGGCGAGTTATAGAGTTGGATATAAATAATCTTTAACAAAAATTTGCTTTAAAATAAAATGTTTGAAAAACTGAAATTAAACTAAATTAATTGGGTCTGATATTTTAGTAGAGGAAAAAGGAAGAGACATAAAAGTCACTGAAGACTTCAGAGTCGTTTTTAAATGCTGCAATTTTGTCTTCGTCTCAAACATTTGAAAACTGAATTACACTTTTGTTCAGTAACAGTTACAGTTTTCATTTTGGTTTTTTGCTTATATCTCCAAAACAGTTACTCCTATCAATTTTTATCTTTCTTTCATAATTAAAGCTGATAAAATTTTCTACAAAATAGTTATTTGCAATTTTCCTTTAGGACCAAACATAGACGAGTTATAGAGTTGGATATAAATAATCTTTAACAAAAATTTGCTTTAAAATAAAATGTTTAAAAAACTAAAATTAAACTAAATTAATTGTGTCTAACACTTTAGTGGAGGAAAATGGAGAAGACATAAAAGTCTCTAAAGGTTTCAGAATCGTCTTTAGTCGTCATATTAAAAACAATAACATTAATAATAATAATACTAATAGTACTAAATTTGCTTATATGCAAGCGCTTAATTAAGGTAACAGTTTTTTGGTTTCTTGCACATATCTCGAAAACATTTACTTCTATCAATTTTTATCTTTTTACTAAAGTTAAAGCTGATAAAATTTCCTACAATATAGTTTTTTGCATTGTTCATGTAGGACCAACCACAAGCGAGATATAAGTTTGAAAATAATTAATAATTAAAAAAAAAGTGCTTTAACAGAAAATGTCTTGTGATTTAAAATACACTTAATTTATTGACTCCAACACTTTATTAGAAGAAAAAGGAGGAGATATAAAAGTCACTGAAGCCTTCAGAGTCGTTTTTATATGCTGCATTTTCGTCTTCGTCTCAAACATTGAAAACTCAATTACATTTTTGTTCAATAACAGTTACATTTTATTTTAAAGCAAATTTTTGTTAAAGATTATTTATATCCAACTCTATAACTCGCTTATGGTTGGTCTTACAAAAGAAATGCAAATAACTATTTTGTAGGAAATTTTATCAGCTTTAATTTTGAAAGAAAGATAAAAATTGATAGGAGTAATTGTTTTCGAGATATAAGCAAAAAACCAAAGTGAAAACTGTTACAGTTACTGAACAAAAATGTAATTCAGTTTTCAATGTTTGAGACGAAGACGAAAATGCAGCATTTAAAAACGACTCTGAAGACTTCAGTGACTTTTATGTCACCTCCTTTTTCTTCTAATGAAGAATTGGACCCAATAAACTAAGTGTATTTTAAATCACAAGACATTTTCTGTTAAAGCAATTTTTTTTTAAATATTAATTATTTTTAAACTTATATCTCGCCTATGGTTAGCCCTACATGAAAAATGCAAATAACTATTTTGTAGGAAATTTTATCAGCTTTAATTTTAGTTAAAAGATAAAAATTGATAGGAGTAACTGTTTTCGAGATATAAGCAAGAAACCAAAAAACTATTACCTTAATTAAGCGCTTGCATATAAGCAAATTTAGTACTATTAGTATTATTATTATTCATTTTATTGTTATTAATATGACGACTAAAAACGACTTTGAAGACTTTTGTGACTTTTATGTCTCCTCCTTTTTCCTCTATTAAAGTGTTAGACCCAATTAATTTAGTTTAATTTCGGTTTTTCAAACATTTTATTTTAAAGCAAATTTTTGTTAAAGATTATTTATATCCAACTCTATAACTCGCTTATGGTTGGTTCCACAAAAAAAAATGCAAATAACTATTTTGTAGGAAATTTTATCAGCTTTAATTTTAGTAAAAAGATAAAAATTGATTGGAGTAACTGTTTTCGAGGTATAAGCAAGAAACCAAAAAACTGTTACTTTAATTAAGTGCTTGCATATAAGCAAATTTAGTACTATTAGTATTATTATTGTTATTAATGTTATTTTAAGCGCTTGCATATCGCTTTATAAAAGTTTGCTACTATGTAAGCAAAGGAACAAACAGGATAAACTGCTTCTATTTAAATTGATACATAATTAGCTATTTTGTGACAGAATACGACGTTTTCTGTCTGTTTAATATAAGTTATTAATAATAATAATAATAATAATAATAATAATAATAATAATAATAATAATAATAATAATAATAATAATAATAATAAAAATAATAATAATAATAGTAATAAAAGTAATAATAATACTTTCAGTAAGGAAAAATGAAGCTTATTTTGTGTGTTACTTGAGCGTTTTCTCATTTCTATGCAAAAGATCATCTGTGATCTGTGTTTTTAGGCAATCTAAGCCATTTTATAGTTTTTAGACAAGAAATTGTCTAAAATTAATCACTCATTTTAAAACTGGTATAAACACATTTACTATACAAAAGTTATAATCGGTTTTTAATAATAATAATAATAATAATAATAATAATAATAATAATAATAATAATAATAATAATATTAATAATAATAATAATACTTTTAATAATGAATTTCCTTCTAAATCTAAGCTTAGTTTTCTAAGCAAAAATGAAGCTTATTTTGTGTTATATGAGCGTTTTCTCATTTCTATGCAAGAGATCATCTGTGATCTGTGTTTTTAGGCAAGAAATTGTCTAAAATTAATCACTCATTTTAAAACTGGTATAAAAACATTTATTATACAAGTTATAATCAGTTTTAATAATAATAATAATAGTAATAATTGTATTAATAATAACAATAATAAAAATAAAAATAGTAATAATAATAATAATAATAATAGTAATAATAATACCAATACTTTTAATAATGAATTTCCTTCTAAATCTAAGCTTAGTTTTCTCAGCAAAAATGAAGCTTATTTTGTGTTATATGAGCATTTTCTCACTTCTATGCAAAAGATCATCTGTGATCTGTGTTTTTAAGCAATGTAAGCCATTTTATAGTTTTTAGGCAAGAAATTGTCTAAGATCAATCAATCATTTTCAAACTGGTAATAAAACATATATTATGCAAAAGTTATAACCGATTTTAAATTATAATAATGATAATAATAATAATAATAATAATAATACTAATAGTACTAAATTTGCTTATATGCAAGCGCTTAATTAAGGTAACAGTTTTTTGGTTTTTTGCTTATATCTCGAAAACAGTTACTCCTATCAATTTTTATCTTTTCACCAAAATTAAAGCTGATAAAATTTCCTTCAAAATAGTTATTTGCATTTTTCATGTAGGACTAACCATAAGCGAGATATAAGTTTAAAAATAATTAATAATTAAAAAAAAGTGCTTTAACTGAAAATGTCTTGTGATTTATAATACACTTAATTTATTGGGTCCAACACTTTATTAGAGGAAAAAGGAGGAGACATAAAAGTCACTGAAGCTTTCAGAGTCATTTTTAAATACTGCATTTTCGTCTTCGTCTCAAGCATTGAAAACTGAATTACATTTTTGTTCAGTAACAGTTACAGTTTTTACTTTGGTTTTTTGCTCACATCTCGAAAACAGTTACTCCTATTAATTTTTATCTTTCTTTCAAAATTAAAGCTGATAAAATTTCCAACAAAATAGTTATTTGCATTTTTTTTGTAGGACCAACCATAAGCGAGTTATAGAGTTGGATATAAATAATATTTAACAAAAATTTGCTTTAAAATAAAATGTTTGAAAAACTGAAATTAAACTAAATTAATTGTGTCTAACACTTTAGTAGAGGAAATAGGAGAAGACATAAAAGTCACTAAAGGTTTCAGAGTCGTCTTTAGTCGTCATATTAATAACAATAACATTAATAATAATAATACTAATAGTACTAAATTTGCTTATATGTAAACGCTTAATTAAGGTAACAGTTTTTTGGTTAAATGTTTTAAAATGAGTGGTTAAATTTAGACAATTTCTTACCTTACCTAACACAAAATAAGCTTCATTTTTGCTTAGAAAACTAAGCTTAGATTTAGGAGGAAATTCATTATTAAAAGTATTATTATTATTATTATTATTATTATTATTATTATTATTATTATTATTATTATTATTATTATTATTATTATTATTATTATTATTATTATTATTATTATTATTATTATTATTATTATTATTATTATTATTATTATTAAAAACCGATTATAACTTTTGTATAGTAAATTTTTATACCAGTTTTAAAATGAGTGATTAATTTTATACAATTTCTTGTCTAAAAACTACAAAATGGCTTAGATTGCTTAAAAACACAGATCACAGATCACAGATGATCTTTTGCATAGAAATGAGAAAACGCTCATATAACACAAAATAAGCTTCATTTTTGCTTAGAAAACTAAGCTTAGCTTTAGAAGGAAATTCATTATTAAAAGTATTATTATTATTATTTTTTTTATTAATACTATTATTATTATTATTATTATTATTATTATTATTATTATTATTATTATTATTATTATTATTATTATTATTATTAAAATCGATTATAACTTTTGTATAATAAATGTTTTTATACCAGTTTTAAAATGAGTTATTAATTTTAGACAATTTCTTGCCTAAAATCACAGATCACAGATGATCTTTTGCATAGAAATGAGAAAACGCTCATATGAGACAATATAAGCTTCATTTTTGCTTAGAAAACTAAGCTTAGATTTAGAAGGACATTCATTATTAAAAGTATTATTATTATTATTATTATTATTATTATTATTATTATTATTATTGTTATTATTAATATTATTATTATTATTATTATGAAAACCGATTATAATTTTTGTATAATAAATGTTTTTTTACTAGTTTTAAAATGAGTGATTAATTTTAGACAATTTCTTGCCTAAAAACACAGATCACAGATGATCTCTTGCATAGAAATGAGAAAACGCTCATATAACACAAAATAAGCTTCATTTTTGCTTAGAAAACTAAGCTTAGATTTAGAAGGAGATTCATTATTAAAAGTATTATTATTATTATTATTATTATTATTCATTATTATTATTATTATTATTATTATTATTATCATTATTATTTTTATTATTATTATTATTATCACTATTATTATTATTATTATTATTATTATCATTATTATTATTATTATTATTATTATTATTATTATTATCATTATTATTATTATTATTATTATTATTATTATTATTATCATTATCATTATCATTATTATTATTATTATTAGTATTATTATTAAAAACCGATTATAACTTTTGTATAGTAAATGTTTTTATACCAGTTTTAAGATGTATGATTAATTTTAGACAATTTCTTGCCTAAAAACTATAAAATGGCCTTCATTGCTTAAAAATACAGATCACAGATGATCTATTGCAAAGAAATGAGAAAACGCTCATATAACACACAAAATAAGCTTCATTTTTGCTGAGAAAACTAAGCTTATATTTAGAAGGAAATTCATTTTTAAAAGTATTATTATTATTATTATTTTTATTACTATGATTATTATTATTATTTTTATTATTCTTATTCTTATTCTTATTCTTATTCTTATTCTTATTCTTATTCTTATTCTTATTCTTATTCTTATTCTTATTCTTATTCTTATTCTTATTCTTATTCTTATTCTTATTCTTATTATTATTATTATTATTGTTAAGTGAAGGGGGCGCTGCTGGTGAAATTGGCGGGAAATGTTGACGCGTGAGGCGCGTACGGGCAACGCCTAGTTAGTTGGAAGGACACGGTGGAAGTGTCAATGTCGTTGTTGAATCTAATTTACTAATAAATTAGTTTTTGGGTGAATTCCGAGTTTTATTTACAGAGCAGCGGTGGGATATTGCTCAAATAATCGTTTCCGATAGAAAGTGGTGAATTGTGGTGATTTTGTGAGGAATTTGTGGGTCGCCAAGGCAAGGGCCAAAAATTGAAGTTTTGGGAATCTGTACCGTTTCATTCGTAACAAAATTGTGTTTTACGACTTGAAATCGAACAAATCAATCGGGTGCTAGCCGAATTTATCTGGTTTTTCTGATTTCTGACGAGTTCTAGGAGTTACGCAACCACACGCTGTCACTTTTCATTTGGGTGTGGCCTAGAAGGCGCGAAAAGTTTTCTGGTAAGATTTTCGCAATGGGGCGTCACAGGTACCGAAGAAATGTGGACTCGGACGATTCGGACTCAAGTGACGATGAGCCACAGCCGAAAAGGTCCGCGCCTGGGGTCTCCACTACACTAAATTCACCCCCAGTTTCGGCCGAATCCGCTAGAATCGCGAGACTTGAGCAACTTGTGGAAAACTTAAATCGACGTTTGCTAAACCGCAATTTTGAGCACACATCAGGACAAGTTGGCATTAAAAGTGACCTGATTCCTGAATTCGCTCCAGGAAACCCCAATTTTAGTACCACTAAGTGGTTGCATAAAATTGACCAGTTGGCTCTCGTGAACGGTTGGGACGAACGTACAACGATTTACGGCATGATAAGTCGACTCAAGGGGTTGGCCAAGGAGTGGTACGACAATCTCGATCCCTCAGCATACGACCGAAGCTGGGAGGAATGGAAACATTTGTTACAAGCCACTTTCCCCGATCACCGCGATTATGCTTCCACACTTCGTAAGCTAGTGAATAGGGTGAAGGAAGATGGCACAATATTATTTTGGGAAATTAAATCTGTTGCAGGCTTGTGACATAACAGGAACGAATACAGTCTCCTGTCTTATTGATGGAATCACTGACGTGACTCTCAGAAATGGGGCTTGAGCAGGGCGTTACGGTTCACCCGAAAGCTTGTACGCTGAGTATTTGTCGACTCTGAGATCCGAAGGTGACAAGCGGGATACGCTCGCAAAGCAGGCGCCTCGGGAAAGGAGGAGGTTCCTTCCAAGTCGAGTCGAAGCACAAAAACTGTATTCGCCAGTTCGGTGTTACAATTGTCGTAATCGAGGACATGTTGCGACAAAGTGCCCGAAACCAAGAATTGAGTGCAAGAAATGTGGCCGCATTGGACATGTGGATGAGTGCCGACGTGGTAACGTAGTAAAAGAAAACATGTCTAAGCAGGCACTAACGACAAGTGTAGCTGACGCAAGTAATAATAAGAATCATTACATAGACATTAAGGTCAATGGTAACCCGACGCGAGCTTACATTGACTCAGGAGCTGAACTTTGTCAAGCAAAGTGTTGCTAGAGAATTGGGACTGATGTGGCAGCCAAGTTTACATTTGATTCGTGGTTATGGCCAGGGAATCATCAAAGTGCATGGGGAAGTCGAAGTAGAGCTAGAAGTGGATCTTGTCAAGGCAAACGTAAAAGCTTTGATCGTCGAAGACAGTGCACAACGTGTGCCTGTCATAGTGGGACAGACCTTCCTGAATGCGGGTGCTAATACGATTATAGCAAATGAGGAAGCTGTGAGAGTGGTTGACGGAAACAACGAATCGATCCAAGCATTTCTAGGCCAACTTCCGACACGAAAAGTTGCACTTTGGGCGGAAGAGAAAACAGTGATCCCTCCTCAATCCATTGGTTGCATACGAATCAAGGCAAAAGACGATGAGTGGAAAGGAGCCTATTACGTTGAAGGGTGTCAACGTCCGAGACCAGGGTTCGAACACGTTGTTCATCGGTGTGTCACATGTGATGGAGGCCTAGTGACCGTTCGCAATCTATCGCACCAAGATGTGGTCTATCGAAAGACGTAAATCGTTGCGAGAGCTGAGCCTTGCGAGCAGGAAAGGACAGCTACGACGGTGAGTGTGTTTTCTGTGGGGAAGGTTGAGGTAAAGAGTTTTCAACGGTGGGAACTTCTTACACAAGTCAATAAGAATCTAGACCCGGCTCAGTTCGAGCAATTGTTACGACTCGTTAACGAATTTCGAGATTGTTTTGCACGAAATGTAGCGGAAATAGGTGCTACAACTGCGGCAGAAATGAAGTTAACTTTGACTGATGATAAACCGCTAGTTTATCGTCCTTATCGGTTATCGCATCACGAAAGAAGAATTGTTCGAGACGTAGTAAATGACTTGTTAGGTAGCGGAGTCATACGAGAATCAGACTCGCCATATTCAAGTCCCATACTGTTGGTGCGGAAGAAAAATGGGCAACACCGTATGTGTGTTGACTATCGGCAATTAAATTCGAAAACAATCAAAGATCGCTTTCCGTTACCACGAGTAGACGAACATTTGGATAAACTAAACGGTGCAAAGTTTTTCACCACACTAGATCTCGCGAGTGGGTACTATCAGATCCCAATGGCCACCGAATCGATTCCAAAGACAGCATTTGTTACGCCTGATGGGCATTACGAGTTTGTCCGTATGCCTTTTGGTCTAGCCAACGCTCCGGCAGTTTTTCAGCGGGCTATGAATAAGATGTTGGATCCATTACGGTTTCAAACCGCTTTTTGTTACATAGCTGATCTTCTGATACCTTCCAAAGACTTTGAAACAGGTGTTAACAATTTAAGAACGGTGTTTCAATTGCTTCTACAGTTCGGATTGACTCTAAAGCTAAGTAAATGTTGCTTCTTTGGAAATCAAATAGAGTATTTAGGGCATGAGATCAGTGCGGAAGGCATTAAGCCAGGCGAGACAAAAATCAAAGCGGTGACAGCTTTTCAAAAACCAACAGACGTACACAAACTTAGGCAATTCTTAGCAAACAGTTTGACGAGTCTCCTAAAGAAAGGCAGTACACTTGTTTGGGAAGAAGCACAAGAGCGGGCTTTCAGACTTTAAAAGACATCTTGACCAGTAGACCAGTTCTTGCAATTTACGACGCGAAAGCTGAAACGGAGTTACACACTGACGTTTCTAAAGTTGGAATTGGTGGCATTCTGTTGCAACGACAAGGTAATGGATCTTTGCGTCCAGTTATGTTTTTCAGCCGACAGACGACGAAAGAGGAACAAAGGTACCACTCGTACGAGCTAGAAACGCTACCGGTGGTCTGTTTTCTCAAACATTATCGAGTACACTTGTTGGGGCTTCAATTCAAGGTGATCACAGATCGTAATGCTTTACGAACATCCCTTACCAAGAGAGATTTGATTCCACGAATTGGGAGATGGTGGTTGTTGACTTCTGAGTTCGACTTTACTGTAGAATACAGACCTGGCAGTAAAATGAGTCACGTTGACGCTTTGAGTAGAAATCCAGTAAATCCTTCGGAGCCTTCAGTGGAAGTCTTGCATATTAATGTTAACGATGATGATTGGATTTTAGCTGTTCAAATGAAGGATGCGAGATGCGCATTGTTGAAAGAAATATTGGAAAAATCACCGACGAACGCTGAAGAGCGTGCCATTCACGAAGAGTATAAACTAAAGGATGGTCGAGTATTCAAACAGACTGAGTCAGGATTAAAATGGGTCGTACCAAAAGCGATAAAGCGCCAGATTTTATTAGCACACCACGATGGAATTGGCCATTTATCGAATGAGAAAGAAAACTTTGGCATCTGTGTCGAAATCTTATTGGTTTCATTCAATGCGGAGGTATGTTCATAAATATATTTCTAGCTGCTTGGAGTGTCTCTACAACAAGGAAGCCGGAGGAAAGCAGCCAGGATTTTTGAATCCCATACCTAAGAACTCGCAACCATTTGACACATTGCACATGGATCATTTGGGACCATTTGTAAAGAGCCAATCACATAATTCTTATCTTTTAGCTGTTATCGATGCATTTACTAAATTTGTCTTCCTCAGGGCCGTGCCTAATACTAAGGTGGGCCCTGTTTTATCATTTTTAGCTTCTCTTACAGGAATGTTTGGTGTACCTAAACGTATAACAGCCGATCGTGGGGTTTGTTTTTCTAGCAAAAAGTTTAAGACATATTGTACCGATTTAAACGTTAAATTAGAACTAACCGCGACTGCTACACCACGGGCTAACGGCCAGGTGGAGCGATTAAATCGTACAATTTTATCTCAGCTTGCTGCTAGCTCGAGAGAAGAAGAGAAATGGGATGACTTTGTGAGTAGAATTAGTTGGGGTATTAATTCTACGCCGAATTCGACTACGGGCAAAAGTCCATACGAATTGTTGTTGGGGTATACACCTCGACATGCTAATGACTCAATCCTCACCAACGTGGTGACAGAGGGTGTTCATGATGGTGATTTGCCACGGACGCGGGCAGACGATGCTCAGCGTGTCGAAAAGGAACAGCAGAAGCAAAAAGAGCGTTATGACAAGCGACGCTGTGCCCCAAAAAGATTTAATGCAGGTGATCTCGTGTTGGTACGCACCACGCGAACTTCAAACGAGGGCAAAAGTCGGAAGCTGTAACCTAATTATTCGGGACCGTACTGAATTCAGAAAGTGCTCAACTACGATAGGTATGTCGTGACGGACATGCCGGGGGCGACGCGTTCCCAAAAACGATATGAGGGTGTCCACTCAGTGGACAAATTGAGACATTACGTTGTCGCCACGACGAGTGGAGACGAAACAATAGGCGATGTCAGTGGTTCGCTGTGAAGCTGAGTGAAGTTCAACGTGAACTCACGATTTTGGGCCCAAATGTTGTTTTTAAGCGCTTTACGTTGAAACTCATGAGTTAATGATTTGTTATTGTTGTTGTTATTGTTCTTGTTCTTGTTCTTCTTGTTATTGTTCTTCTTATTGTTGAGATTACTGTTCTTGTCGGTGTTGGTGTTCTTATTGTTGTTGTTCTTAATTAATTCTCAACGTGAGAAAAGCGATGATAATTATTTTCAGATTCATTCTCAACGTGAGAAACACGATTATGATTATTTTCAGATTCATTCTCAACGTGAGAGACACGATTATGATTGTTTTCAGATTCATTCTCAACATGAGAAACACGATTATGATTATTTTCAGATTCATTCTCAACGTGAGAAACACGATTATGATTATTTTCAGGTTGTTTATAAATAGTTCTTAAGTGGGACTCGGGCTGTAGATGTATACTAAGGCTCGGATACATGGTATTGGTTAATTACTTGTATTAGAAACACCGGTGGTTCCCCGAGGACGTGGAACACGAAAGCGTGGCCGACTGTTAAGTGAAGGGGACGCTGCTGGTGAAATTGGCGGGGAATGATAACGCGTGAGGCGCGTACGGGTAACGCCTAGTTGTGGCAGTGTCAATGTCGTTGTTGAATCTAATTTGCTAATAAATTAGTTTTTGGGTGAATTGCGAGTTTCATTTACAATTTATTGAAAATTTGTTTGTAAAAAAAACGAAGTTTCTAGCTTTATCCAGAAGGAAGATATGAGTATGTAAACGCAAAATGTGTCCAATTTTAGGTGTTTGCAAATTTTTAGCTAAAACGTCTTTTCAGCCCCTTCGCGAGGGTTGAAACAAAAAATTCTTTGTCTAAACATTTTTTAATACTCTTTCCTAACTTATATCAACAATGCAAGTTGTTCCACAACATTTCGATTTAAAGGTTTATCTGACTGCAAGCGCGCGCCCATGCACTAACCTTCGCCCATAAAATTTCCTCACACTGGTTATGTATCATTTGAATTTAGGTTTCATTAAAATAGGCTATAATGTTTTTGTAATAAAACGCTAATTATCATCACTAATCAAGCTGAAGAGCCAATTAGTAAAATTTCGAACAATAACATTTCATTAAAATAATTTGTTTTCTCAGTTTGAACTTGTTTATCAGTTACAAAAACTTCCAAAAAGACAGTACGTCAAATTAGTAACTTTAAAAACTGACAAAGTAAAAATTTTAAATAAGTATTCGTAGTTCTCATAGCAACTAAACTCAAATAAAAATGCAATTATTGGAAAGCACAAACTGTAATATTACAGAATGGTACTTTTGTAACACCAAGAAAACATTTGTGAATTCAGAGAAACATGTACAGTACAATAAATCAATTGATTTTTTATATTCATTAATGTAGTTAAAATATACTGTTTAATTGCCAACATTACATTTACATAAAACAAAAGTAACTTCAATTTTTTAAAACCAAAAAAGATATAATCAAGGAAAAATTGAATAATATAATACTTTTCAGATCTTATGATAATAGAAGTTCTATTTTTGAATACATTCATTTCCGTACCCTGAAATTGAATACATTTTAGATGCCAGCTACAATAAAAAGGTACTTCTTCACTCTCATTATATCCTTCATAAAGTGGTTTGGTAAGTTACAATCATAAAATTCAACAAAAGATAGACGGACTTTAACATTTTGATGTCCTGATAAGGATATAGTCAAGCCAAAACAAATCTACAAATTTCATCTTGATTATAAACATTTGAAAAAATACAAATCTCTTCATTTAGATCTTATTATAAACTTACTCAGTAACTTTTCTCCACTAATTCCATATAAATTCTACTTTTTAAAATAGATATACGTCGTTTTACCAACTCGCTGGGATATCCTGTATAAGCAACCAGTAAAACACAATGTTATCAAAATGAACGCCACTGTCCAATGGCCAACGCAGGGCGTACGCCAATGGTGATGGCTTGCTTTGTTTGACATTTCTGTTATTTAAGGTTAGAAAAGTTTACACCGATCGTAGTTAATACATCAATTCTTTTATTAAACATGCTTCAAGTGTAAATCATAGATTAACACTACCATTAACGATCAAGTTTTGAAGTGTTCAATAAACAAGTAAAATGATTTTTTTCAAACCGTCTTGGGTAACTCACGAAGGTAAACACCCTTCCTTTTGCTGATTTGCGTTTGGTTAAATGAATAAAATTTACAGGGAGTAAACCAATTTTCTCAGTGGATATCCACCCCAAAGGCGGACGCTTTGCCACCGGAGGCCAAGGTGGTTCCGGCGGCCGCATAGTAATCTGGAATATTGCTCCCGTTTTGTCCGAAAATGACGAAAGTAGCCTGAAAATTCCGAAAATGTTGTGCCAGATGGACAATCACTTGGGTAAGCCACAATAATTTGTGTGTTTTCGTTTACTGAGTGGGTAAATTCTTAGCGTGTGTAAATGTGGTGAGGTGGAGCAGTGAGGGTCATTTATTGGCCTCAGGGGGTGATGATAAACTTGTCATGATTTGGAGGCTTACAAACGAGGGTAGTTCATCGATTTTTGGTAGTGGTAAAGTCAATGTGGAGACTTGGAAGTGTGTTCACACTCTCAATTCACACAATGGGGATGTTTTGGATCTGGCTTGGGCCCCACACGATGGTTGGTTGGCATCTGGAAGTGTGGATAATACCGTAATAATCTGGAATGCTCATAAGTTTCCAGAAAAGGTTGCTGTTTTGAAAGGACACACCGGCATGGTCAAGGTAAGGAAGTTATACAAAGTACAGTGGAACCTCGATTATCCGAGTTGCATAACTCCTCCTAGGCTATACAGATTGTATCAGAAATACGTGTCTTAATTTTAGCAGGTAACAGAACTCAACAAATAAAACATCTTTTCTATTTGTAATGTTTCAATAAAAATTTGCAAATTTACGTAAAATTTTGAAAAAGGTAACATACTGAAACGTGTACCTGCCTATGGGTACAAAAATTAAAGAGCCTAACTATTTTCGTTGTGATAGAAACGGACAATGTAAACAATTTAAAACAACAATGAACATTGTTGCTATGAATATAAACTAATTATTAAACACTGACCGGTTCGCTTGCACCTACGTTGCACTAAAGAAAGGAGGAAAACAGTGAAAATTTTAAATAAGAATTTTGCAAAACGTTATACAGCGTGCTCCAAAACTGACGCACCAACTGAATGGTGTGTGGTAGAGAACTGGTTACATATAAAGGTAAAAATAGTAAAAAAATTCTTTGTATTAAAGTTATTGATAAATAACGGATTTTAGATAAATGATATGTGGCAACGTTGTCAAATAGTCGTGATCGCAATAGAATTTGATCAACAATAGAAATAAATTATTTTTGAAACGGTTTCCTAGGATATAATTCCCAGTGTTGGCACATCTACACATTGTGATTTTTTTGATGAATTTTAATTTTTTAAATAAAAGAAACTGCTAAAGTCTGATAGAAAATTTAAAAATAATTATTCATCGTTTTGTTAAGGAACGATTACCTTGTGTGAAGCATAAAAACATTAAAAAATAATAAAAACTAAAAAAGTTAACACAATAAGTTTGTAGCTTCAGATTTTTTAAAATATGACTTTAGGAATTTTTTCAACATTTTTCCCGTAATCTGCACTTGCTTCTCAATAACGTACCACTGAGTTGGTGCGCCAGTTTTTGAGCACCCTGTATATAGATAAGTTGTATTTGATGAGTTTTATTACGTGGTAAAATTAACACATGTATGATACACTCTGTAACTCATGGCCAACGAAAATAATATTTCGCTTCAGAGAATTCCTCTCTTGCCAACATAACTGACCACAAGTCATTTGCCGTCACATATTTTATGTACAGTCAAATAAAGTGAAAATGACACTTCATTGTTGTGGATGCTGACCCCTCTAACTGCAAACAGACAGGGTCGTAAATTATCGGAGTGCAAACTTAACGTAGTTCCAAAGTAAGTTTATTTAGGAGCCAGTTTACAGAAAGCGAAATGAAAATTTAATTCAGAACCAAATTAATTCAGATTAAGTTGTCACTTATTTTTCATTAATAATCGTCAAGTTTGAATTAAATTGTTATAGAAAATTATGCATTAAAAAACAAATTAACTTAGTTTTTTTTAATGAAATTAATTAATATAATTTTGTACGAAATGGGGTATCTTTATTTTTAACTTGATTTTATGTAAAATATCAAATGACTTAAATCATTATTTATTTGTGATTAAACCGCGAGTGGTTTAATTCTTTGAGCAGAAAGCGAAATTTATAGTATATTATGATACGAGTTTTATAAGAAGCGTTTTGTCGCATGAACGAATTTAGAGCACGACGTGAACAGCGAGGAGTGCCTTAATAGAGCAAGTGCGACAAAGTGCCTTATAAACGAGATATCATACAGTATTTTTTCTACTTTGCACTTTTTGTACCAAAAAATAATTTCTAAATTTAGGGAATTTTGCGCAGACAGTGAAATGAAATTTATAATTTGGATCGTCATTAGTTTATTCGTACAAATGTATTCTGAAAGTGTCCAAGACGTTTTACAATGTAGCCCTTAACAAATACGAACTTTTGTGGCAAATATGTCGAATTTGAAAATTGACCTAAAGATTATGATTATCTCAAATTACTTACTTGCACTGGCTTTTGAAGTTATGATTGTATTGTTCATTTTTTCAGATAATCAACTGTCAGTGTCAAAATTCTGATAAAGACCAGACTATATCACCCTAAAAGATCATGTCCAAACACTTTTGAAATTGGCTGTATTCTATATTTGACATTTTTGAAAATTGGACGTTAGTGTTAATAGTTAATTCGTTAGTCTAAAGGTGATCCAAAATAACTAAATGTGTTGTTGTACATGTTTTAAATTAGAGACAACTTGAAAAATTAGGAAATTGAATTTGCCAGGTAAAAAATTACACCAACCTTAATTCAAAAAAATTACTATTTATGATAATGCTAACCTGACGGCTCTTAGACAGTTGATTATAAAAAAAATCGACATTACCAAATAAATAAAATTTACATGCAGATGAAACATGTACTTTGGATTTTCGATGGCTTTCAAGAGAACGAGTTAAATGTTTGAGGTCATTATAATCTGATTTCCACCAAAAAGTTGAATTTATGTAAATTAATTTAAACACAATTTGGAGCTGAAACGTTCTAACGCCCAAGGTTCTCTCATTTTTTCATTGAAATTATACTATAACAAAAGCCTTGAAAATTTGTTACAGGGTGTTACTTGGGATCCCGTGGGCAAATATATAGCTAGTCAGTCCGATGATAAATCATTGAGAATTTGGAGAACTTGCGATTGGGTTCAGCAGGAGGTGGTTAAAGACCCTTTTGTTGATTGTTCAGCAACCACACATGTTTTAAGACTATCATGGTCACCTGATGGGCAATACCTTGTCTCTTCACATGCCATGAATGGAGGAGGACCTACTGCTCAAATTATTGAACGAGAAGGTTGGAGACAAGATAAGGATTTTGTTGGTCACCGAAAAGCAGTCACATGTGTTGTAAGTAAAATGTTTAAAAGTGTTGAAAAATGCTTTTGGCCCTTATTGATCCAGAAACTTTAACACATTGTTTTTATTGAAATGTTATGTAATTATGATCATAATTCAATTTTTATTTATTTATCCTGTTCTTGTAATTGGATTAATCTAGTCACTGTCAAAATTCTGTTAAAAATCAGACTGTATCACTCTAAAAGTTCATGTCCAACCACTTTCGAAACTAGCTGTATTATTATTTGTTTCAAAAACAATAAAAACGCCAACATCGCATTTTCTCTCAAAATTAGTTGTTATAAATTATTCACGCACTTCAAGGAAATAATGGGCGATGTAATTTATCGTTTCAATGAGAGATTGTAAATTAATAACTAATTTACAATTTTATCAATCTTATTTAAGAAAATAATTTGGTAAAATGCGACGTTGGCGTTTTTATAGTTTTGAAACAGTTAATATGTATTTGACATTTAGGGCATTTCACGTGAAGCGGACAACCATAAAAATTTGGCATCTTGAAATTCGGTCATATTCGGGATAATTGTTCTCCTAGAAAGCATGATTGTAAATCGGAAATAAAATTAACTAGACGCCCTCTGGTGATGACTTTTGAACTATGTCGAAAACAGTAAAGAAATTTTCGTAATGCCACATTTAACTGACATTTAATGAATTGTTCAACAATTTTGCGTGTATAGTGTTAATTACTTACAATAGAAAGAATTACTTTAAAAGTACGTGGTGGTAAATACTAGCGTTGACTTTGGTTCTGTAGTTTTTCATGGTATAATGTGTTTATTGTTGGAACTTGAAAGTGGATAAAAAGTGAAAAATATTTAAATTTTGATTACAAAGTGTTATGAAACAGTTGTCTAATTGAAGATTATAAGTAATGGATCACAGCGAACACAAAGTTTGGCTCAAGAAACCAATAAATTAGTGAAGTGTTATGAATTTTAGGTTAGAATTTTCCACTGAAAAAATCATGAAATGCTGCGGTAAATCTACAAAACTACAATAAAGATTAACAACTGCTGATACATTTAAACGTAAATTATGCCAAAAGGTAGGTTTTTCAATGTCTTTGTAATAATTTTCCAATAAAGAAAGTGAACCAAACAGTCATTCGTTATTCGTGTTTTCCTCGTCATCTCTCATTTGTCAACATAAGTTTCTTGCATCAAAGATGCAATAATCATTCCCATAGGCAATGTAATAATTGTGAAGCCCCAAAATTCGTACAACGCTCAAAATATCCGAATAAACATTTTCCCGCCATTTATGGTTACTGTTTTCGACCTAGCTCAGTGGCGCCCCCAACGGTAATTTTACTTCCGAAATACATAATGATTTTTTGTATGACACTTATTTGTGAAGATATTGACTTCTAAAAATTTTACAAAATATGAGACACAGAGTTTTTGGAAGCTTTTATTTAAAAAACTAATGCATACCAAAATATTTAAAATAGTGCTTTATATAGAAAATTCTCTGTTTTTTTTTATTCCGAATTTGGAATTTGAAATTTTTTTCGTGTAGAAAACCGGAAGTGAAGTTTTAAATCCGAATTTTAGGAACTTGGACCATTTTTTTTAAATTTATTTTTATTTCAAAAAATAGCTTATAATATCTAGGTTTTACACTATATCTCCAAAACGAATTGAAATCCCATTTTGCGACTTATAGTGTAAACTCTATTTACTTTAAGCATTTTTTAAAATAAAAATAATTTAAAAAAAAAACGGTCCAAGTTACTAAAATTCGGATTTGGAACTTCACTTCCGGTTTTCAATACGAAAAAAATTTCAATTTTCAAATTCGATTTTGGAGTTAAAAAGAACAGTGAATTATGTGTATAAAGCACCATTTTAAATATACTGTTATATACTGTTTAATTAAAATAACAGTTTACAAAAACGTTATGCTTAACATTTGGTCAATTTTTAGAAGTCAATAACTTTTTAAATAAGTCGCTGACAAAAAAATCATTATACGTATTTACATCCACACCTTTTAAAAGAACAACTGTAACCGAATTTCAGGTTGTCGCATTTTTTTGAGTTATCCGCTTTATGTGAAATGCCCCATTTTGCACACCAGATTTAACATTTTTGATAATGAGACGTTACTGTATTATTCGTTAATTCGTTAATCTTTAAAATACCACAGTGTATTGTACGTGTTGTAAGTTGAAGACAACTTGAAAAATTTGGAAACTGAATTTTCCAGGTAAAAGTTACACCAACCTTAATTCATAAAACATTTCTATTTATGATAATGTCAACCTAACGGCTCTTAGACAGTTGATTATAAAAAAAACGACTGTACATTACACTTTTTTGTAATACTAGGTAATTTACGTTTATGTCTCGCTAACTCAGTACCGGTTACGAAACGTTTTTCTAATTTATTAATTTTACATTACCATTATTTTCTTTATCATAACAAAGGTTAGCAATTTCATCTCGGGTTTCAGAAGGTGGGTGTAATAATACAAAAATATTCATTTCTACTTTTAATGATATATTTATTCTGTTGTGCTTGCTGTTATTAAAAAAATAATAATAGCATTCTTCTCTTACAAATAGTCAATGTTTTCGTGTTTACAGAGATTCAATTCAAACATTTTAAAAAAGATCTCTGCTGGCAGTCCCAAGAGTCAGCAATACTGTTGCTGTGCAATTGGTTCAAGGGACAGGTCTATCAGTGTATGGTTGACGTCTCTGAAACGACCATTAGTGGTAATCAAAGATCTGTTTGACGACAGTGTATTAGACATTTCGTGGAGTAGCAATGGTTTATATCTATTCGCATGTTCTTGGGACGGAAGCGTAGCTTGCGTTATATTCGACCAGCGAGAAATCGGAATCCCGTTATCAATTAAAGAAAAAGTAAGTATCAAATTTAGTAAACTTCTAGCATTCAGTTGATTATTTTAGAATGATCTCTATGAACGTATTTATCATAAATCTCTGCAAAAAAGTTGGAATTTAAGCTTTAGTGGGACTCAAATCGTGGAAAATCCCGAACTTTTAACTGCCATTGACAAAATTAACGAAAGTAGTAATAACAGTGTTAATCTTGAGTTACCCAAACCGGCGTCGAGAGATGTTTCGTTTGAGTCACCAAAACCAAACACCACGATTTTAGTACCTGCTAATAAGCAAGTGGAAACGAGACTTCCTTCCGGAAAAAGACGTATAACTCCCATGTTGTTGACCACCGTTCAAACAACCACCGTGGAAGCAACAAACAGTCCTCCAAAGTAAATTTTTACCGAATTTTATTCATTTGAGTTTTCTCAATTTGTTCCTAGGACAAATCTAGAAGTGCCGACAAAAGAAAGCACATCTTTTAGTAGTTCTTCGCCAACAAAGAGTAAAATTGTTGTTGAGACTGTAGTAGATCAAGTCAAACACCCCACTTTTGGTGGCTCATCAATGAAAAGGTTCGAACGTTCGAAACAATCAGTTTAATCATTTTTTAACTTTCAGTTCGATCTTGAATGATGCAAATAAATTGATAAGTGCGCCTCCAGGAACCCAAATTAATCAGTTAACTTGTTGCGAAGTGCCGGGAGATCAGCCTATAGTCCAGTTTATTAATGTTTTAGATCCACTGAAACTGCCTTCAGGTACATCAGTCACCAAACAGTGCGGGACCTTAAAAATACAGGTTGGTATTAAATTATTAACATAAAAACGAAAAACTATAATCAATTTTTGTACAATGATTTAAGAAAAATGGCAGAAATTGTTCAGTTTAAACTGAATGATTCAATGTTTTAGATAACCAATAACTGCCACAAAACTTCGAAAGGATCTTTATCGAGTATTGAAGCGTATAAAAATATCGATGATAAAGAACCAAACTGGGATACGTACATTGGTAATCATTTCTCTTTTCTTACATTTTTTTAACTCACAATACAATACTAGGTTCCACCATTAGGTGTTTAGCAGCAAACAGAAAATTTATCGTGGCATGTTGTGAAGACCTTAGTATTAATTGTTACGAGATCAAGTCAGGAGCACGTCCATTACCTCCAATAATTATCGAAGATGTCGTTTCTTCAATTAGTTTATCACAAGATAGCCACTGTTTAGTATTGACAAAGACTGGTCTTTTGTACATGTGGAATTTCGAGCTTTGTAAGAGCATTTTAAGTAGGATATCAATCAGAAGTTTGCTCAACAATAAAGGTAAAATGACTAGAAGGTATAAGGACTAGAACTAGGAAGCGAAACTAGATTTAAAATTGGTAATAAAAAGCATTTAATAATCAATTCGATTTTGTCTGGTATAAAATAATGAATTTATGAATGATCAATACTAATACCTAATTAATTTTTGCACGGTAAAAAATTAGAAGTGACCGGTATATTAGAAGGTAATTCTGCTAAAATATGTTTTTACGAGTACATTACTTCAGATTTTTTCTACAGTTCCTTATAACCAAAATTAAATAATTAAGGTTATAGAATTTTTTATTATACAGGGTGTCTCAGCTAAGACTTTCGAGCTTAATATCTCAGTTATTTGTCAACGGATTGTTATGAAATTTACAATGCATATATCTTAGGAAGTGGTCTTCCAATTAGGGACAAAAAAATGACCTCAAGTTAAACAATGAAATTTTAAAGCACATTTCTTTTATTTAAAATTAAGCCAAATCACCGTTGGATCATTAAACCCCGAAAAATAAATGGCCACACAAAAAATTAACCAAATCGCTCGGCTGATCCAAGAAAAAAATTAAATTTTGTTGTTACAAATTTAATCCAAATTTTCATAGTAATTTGGTCCGTCACCTTTTGAAACAATTGATGAAGCATTTCTATGCGGCATTTTGTGAACCACTGAAAAAAACTGTCACAAATGTGTGCGCTGTCAGAAAAGTAAAATTGTTGTAATTTGTTGAAAAAGCCAACAACAATGGCTGGAATTTTTGTGTTGTTGAAAAAAGAATCAATATTCGCCTATGGAAAGTGCCGTTAGACTTTTTGTGAAATGTTATTTATAAAATTTAAAGTTCAAAGAATCGTCAATAATTTGAACGACACACGAAGCGTACCTGAACTAAATCGAGTGAGGACAAAACACGTCACTGGAATCGAAGCAATAGTTGGGGCTGTAATTCAAGCTTTTGAAGAGAATCCAATCAGCAGTGTACGAAACATTTCCAAAGTCCTGAATGTTCAAGTGTCTAGAATTTTTCAATTGTTGTTCAGTTTTTTAGTACTTTTTGAAAGAATTAAAGCATCCAGTACCAAAAGTAAGTGAAAAATATTGTTTTTAACTTTGTATGGGTGAGAGATATTGTGAAATGTCCCTTGCGTGACAGTTACGTTTCTGCGAGTAGGATTGACCAAAATTCAATGGTAGTGCTCATTTGTCTCATAGAGATCTACGCTTTTGCATCTGTACCCACGTTTAACAGTTTGTTTCTCATTTTTCTCGCGAAACAGACGTCTTCCACGAATGAGTTTTTTCTGACAGCATTTTTCACTGACGATATTTTTTTTAATATAAGTCTTAAAAGGCTTAACATTTTAAAAAGGCATGTAAAAATTACGTTTTTAAGACTTGATTTGTTGCTTAATTGGATTTTAATCTTTATCTTCTAGAATATCTGCATTTTAAATTTCATAAAAATCCATTGTCAAATATCTGAGATATCAGGCTCGAAAGTCTTAGCTGAGACACCCTGTATATTTCTAATGACATTTTGAAGGAATGTTTTGTCTGAGAAAAACTTTTTCAAAAAATGTGGGCGAACAATGAGCTTTAAATTCTTAATAAGGCGCCTTCATTATGAAGTGATTTTTTCTTTCTAGTTTTAGCCCTTAAGTGACACCATGTTTAAACAATTACTTACTTTTCTCTTGAATGTAGGTGTAGTTAGTAGCTGCGGTTTGACTTCTTCCAATTTACCAGTAATTACTCTGACAGATGGACGGGCGTATTCCTACGCTAGTGATCTCCAAACATGGTAAATTTTAATGTTATCCAAGAGTTTGTTCTAATCTTGCAATTTAGGGTACAGTTATCGAATCCTCTTGATCCACTAAGTCGAGTGGGTGGAAGTCTCACAAGGAGAGTGTCTCCAACTTTACCACTGGCCTCATTACAACGAGTGATGCCCTTTCATGGTCCTCACGATACTCTACCTTCGGGTGTTACGTTGAGTTTCTTAGAGAATCAGATAACTGCGAGTTCTATTATTAGTTCGCATGATGAATACAGGCATTGGTTGATTGCCACCGTCAATTATTTACTTGATAAAGGTACAGTAGAATCTCTTTATCCGAGTTTCTTAACATTTGATCATCACAGTTTTTTCGAAACTTGTATCAGAGAATGGGGATTGGAAAATTGTCATAACTTTTCAAAAACATGTTGACAGGAAACTGCAACACGTTGGAGAAGATTTCTGATATAGTATATTATTCACAGAGCGACTAAACTAAATATTTTACATTTTCATTCATTGGTTTTTGTGGCGGATCATATTCTTCTAATGCGAAGACGTTCTTGTGAGAATTTTTCAAAAACTTAAAATTTTTCGTTTACATCGTCATATCTTCCTTCTGGATGAAGCTAGAAACTTTTTTTTGTAAAAGATTGCTCAATGAATGTAGTTTTTAACGTAAATACACAACTTTTAGTTTTGAGAAAAAAAACTGGGAAAATTGGGCAACACTACGAGTATAGTGGGTAACAAAACCAAATATCCACAACACTATGTTCTATTTCACATATTTATATTTTAAAATTTTGTCTGAAGTCCACTTTTAAGTAACAGAAACTATTGTCTTAATGATGCCAACACAAACATTTTGTTTTCCATCATACGGTGTCGCCGTGTTGTAAATTTGAAACAGAACACAGCGTTGTTGATATTTGGTTTTGTTACCCACTCTACAAAGGGAAATACAATGTGTTCAAAAATGGTTATTCATCAAGTCACCTATGAAACTGAACGTAATATGCCGCTTAATGTAAATTGTGAATGCCGTCAAAGTGACAGATCCGTTAAAACAATGCAAAAGTCTTCGAATCCAAAAACGATAGAATACAAAATATCAAGAATCACAGAAATATAAAACACAAATCAAAAGAAACCTTACACTTGAAAGAATTTTTCAGAAAAATGCAAAAAGTGAATAAAAAGCTAATTCAAAGATTTGTCAGAGAAACTACAATAGTCATATTGAAGAAGCGACACAATGAATTTGAATTCCGTAGTCAACTTGATGAACAACCATTTTTGAAGACTTCAGGCGCATATCGCAGTAACTTTAAATTGCAATAACTTAATGAGTGTTAAAGATATCGAAATGATTCTTGCACCAAAAACTTATTTAACCTATTAGGTTTACTTTGTCTGTTTATGTGTAGATCTATCTTTAATGATAAAAAAATTCTCGCATCTCAAAAATTTCTTTAGACAAAAAAGAATTTGCAATTTTCTCAGTTTTCTTTTGTCCAAACTAAAACTTATGTGTTAGAGTCCACATGCATTGAGATTTTTTTTGCAAAAAAAAATTAAGTTGTAAAATTGTAAACACAAAATTTGACCAATTTAAAGTGTTTCAAAAACTTCCACAGAAACGCCTTTTTCATAAATCACGATGAACGAAATTCTAAATAAAAAATCTAACTTCTAATTCGAAGACAGCATAAGACTCAGTTAAAAAAAACGTGTATCCTCCAACGCAGCACGACAAATAAATTATTAATATAGCTCGTAATAATTATTGTGTACTACTGATGGGACCCTCTCCTGGCCAGTTGACGTTGAGTACATAAACTATGTGACGGCAATTGACTTGTGGCCAGTTATGTTGGAAATAGAGGAATTCTCCCTTTTAATGGAAAACAGCCATTTGATTAGGTAGAATTCAAAAAGGAAATGTTTTATTTTACTAATTAGCGACACTTTGATAGTTAGCAGCTTAACATTTTCACTGATACCTGATTTACACTGATAACCATTGATTGACAGAATTGTTAAAAAAATTTATCATATCTTTTTTTTGACTTAGATGGGAACAGATTTAAAGTCGCATCTCCCGCGGCATCCAAAATACCATCATTTTTTTCAAAAACACTTTCAGCGTTTATCTTCTGATAATATTCTCTTTTGTTTAATTTGTTGTCATGCGATGCTACGGCCTAAGTATTTTTAACTTTTTTAAAATTGTATAGAAAAACAATTTTTGTTAAAATATTTTTAGGTTTTCCAAGTTTTCCATTAAGGATACAAAAAAATTGTATGTTCAACTCGTAAGAAGTCGTTATATATCTCTTGAAACCTTAATTTACTCGCTAACTCTGGTAAATCAATCTGTTTTCACTCAATAGTAAACCACTACAAAACGATCAGAAAATTCTTCAATCAAGTAAGCTTAGAAATTAAAGGACGTATAATTGATTTTTTTATAATCAACTGTCTAAGAGCCGTCATGTTGGTATTATAAATAGTATTTTTTTTTGAATTAAGGTTGGTATAATATCTTACCTAGCAAATTCAATTTCCAAATTTTTCCAGTTTAAAACGACACAGTTATTTTAGACCAAAATGTCAAATCTGGTATTCAAAATGTCAAATAAAGAATACAGCCAGTTTCAAAAGTGGTTGGACATGAACTTTTAGGGTGATATAGTCTGGTCTTTATCAGAATTTTGACACTGACAGTTGATTATATAAAAAAATGAACTCAAGCCTAATGTCAAGGAAAAAATCTCAAAAAGCAAATTAAATTATTGTTGGAATCCAGTTTTGCCCCATAGACACCATTAATGGGTCATGTAGCGTTCGGGTGTTATTTGTGTCACGAATTCACGGCATCTAACAGTTTACGTTTGAGGTAATTTGAGTTTAAATTTTGACAGAGGCTGAACTAATACACATCACCGGACACACATTCTCAAGTAATATGCCTACTTGATAGGACTTTTTGATCGCTTTATACTTTCCTTTACTTGTTAAACAATCTACAATTAGGCTTCGCATCGTTTTTACTTATACATTATATTTTTCTACGACCGTCAAAAAACAATCATTTACAGTACTAGTCAACAATTGTCGATTTATTCAAATCTAGTGTAGAAATCTGAGTTTTATAAAAATGCAAACGTCACGATTGCATTTTTTTTGAATAAATTGGAGCACAAATTGAGCTTCTGGTGGGTTTTCTTAGCTCAAAGTGTGTCGCTGGGATTTAGTTTAACATAGAATTTTTTTCTTATACAGACACTCACAATTTATGCTTTATTTTTCACTTCAAAAAATTCAAATGCGCTGTTGCAATTCTACCATGAACTGAAATGGAATATACCATTTTTTTTTTAAATAAGGTTGATAAAAATGTAAAATAGTTATTATTGGTTAGATCTCTTATTGAAACTATAAATTATATTAACTATTAATTTTTGAAGTGCATGAATAATTTGTAACAACTAATTTAAGGAGAAAATGCGACGTTGGCATTTTTATAGTTTTGAAACAGCTAATAGTTACGAATAATTTCCCATAATTATGTTTATTACAGGACCTGAGTGTCGGTTGAGAGTAATTTTGGATGAGTTATTGGGGCCCACATACTCGTCAACAGCGGCGAAAAAATCGAAAAACAGCGACAAGATTTTGGGGAAACCAAGTCACGCGTTTCTGCAAGAAATTTTGGAAATAATCAAGACAAAATTGCCATGGCAGCGGCTGTATAAGGAATACAGAGAGCAGTTAGATGAAATTCTTCACACAATGTAATAACATTTTTTTTACATTTTATAAAATAAAATATGCCATAACTACTTGTGCCGACGTTTCATTTCTTCTTCAATGTATTTATCCAAGTCGCTCAATGGTTTGTAGTAGATGTGGACAGTTTGGGCCCCTGCAAACATAGTGACTGTCGCTGCGGCTAGGAATGAGAGGTACCTAGACCATGACACACCTGCCGGCATTTTGCTATTGTGAGGATTCTTCTACCAAAATTTTCGCTTGTCTGCGTTTGTACACTTTATCTGTTAAACAATTATTAATCATTTGATTATTCGTTTGGTTTAGGAACTTACAGAAATTTGTTTCACCGACTTGCCAGTTGATCATAGAAAACTCTAATGCGGCTCCTAGGACGAAAAATAGTGGTAAAAACCTGTAAATTCCGAAATACTTTTTTCCAGGCCACTTATTCAAAAGCAACTGAAGAGACACACTTCGCTTCATAGTCAAAAATTATTACATAATAGACACTACGTTTTATATTCGTTGTACAACTTGTTATAATACCAAGGGCCTTTCGATGTTTTTATGTCTGATAATGGTAGGACTAATAATGACAAATGTTGATACAAATGCCCTTTTCCTGTGTTTTTCACGTGAAACGTCAAAAAAACATAACCTAGAAAAAGTAGACGATCTCGCATGAGTGCATGACGGGTTGCCAACCCACTTCATTTTCAATCAAAAATTTGATTTATTGTGTGACATTTGGAGTGGTTTTATTTAATTTTTGAATTATTTTGAAAAAAACACAATGGCAGAGCTCGTGCAGCGTCATTTGGAGTCTATGGCTGAAGAAATAGAAGAAATGAGGAGAACCAGATTATACACTCTTGAAGAAACCAGGTTAGCAGCATGTTTCCTGAGTTTATAGGTTAGAAACAATAAACCCTGATTATTAGCAAAAGTCAAATAAATTAATTGACGAACTTTTACTTAAATCTGCCAAATAATTGTGACAGTTTATTGAAGTTATTTGAAAGTTGATACGATTTTTTTAAATAATAGTATTAAATCCAGCGAAAACTTTTTGTGGGTCTATACAGGTGTCTCAGGGGGCTAATACAAGCCAAAAATTAAGAGTAAAAATTTTTGCGATTGCCTTTCTTTATCAAGTTATTGACAAAAATGGAAATAATACAGTTGTGACAAAATAAAATGGGACAATTTTTTTTCGCTGGTGTAACATGTTTGTGAATCTAATTATACTATTTCCAGCGAATAATTAAGTGAAGAACAAGTTTCTAACACTGCGATTCAAGTACTGTTTCAAAACTATAAAAACGCCAACGTCGCATTTTCTCTCAAATTTATCTGTTATAAATTATTCAGGAAATAATAGCCAATGTAAGTCATAGTTTCAGTGAGAGATCTAATTATTAATAACTACTTTTTAATTTTATCAATCTTATTTAAATAATTTGGGTAAAATGCGACGTTGGCGTTTTCATAGTTTTGAAACAGTTAATAATTAAATTTCACTTGATTATAAATTAAATACCTGAGGAAATTCCTGTTGCTCTTGATTAGAAACCTTTCTTCATCCATACCCAGGATATCTATTTGTTTCAAAAGTGTCTTTTGTAATAAGGAATATATCAATTTTTTAAGATTTCGCTAAAATGATTCTTTGCTAAAATGTCAACATTTGTTTATAAGTCGAAAACAAAAGACGATAGCGGGATGCGGTTTTGACCAAAATTATTTTCTCGAAAAACGGAGAATGTGTCACTCGTTTTTCTCTAACCTCTTAGGAGATCCAAAATGCAACACCCTGTACACTGTACAGTTTAAAACAATTGAATGCATCATCCTATTACAATCACCATTCAGAATTAAACTAATTCGAATTAAGTTGCCATTTTAATAAATGCATTGAGAAATGTCAAGTTAATCGCGATTAAAAATTAATTGCATCAAAATGTTATCAAAAAGCGTCATTAATTTAATTTGCAATTAAATGCGTGATTAACTGATCACATGACCAAATTGAAGCAATTTTATTGGTCCATTCGCATTGTTAACTTTTAACAACGAATTAAATTTTAACAGATCTTTCTATAAACGGGCCCTTAATCTGTTTAAAACAATCTGACGTTTCGTATTGAGAAATGCAAATCAATTGTCAACAGGTTAACAGGTCTTATTTCAAAATACATTACCACTTATCATTTGTACATTTTCCAGTGATAGGTCATGGTTAGTAGAGACTTGGTTGTGCCGTAACTCTGTGGAGGAGTGGGAGAACCGCCACGTTGATACGTCATCAAGATTACAAACGTGTTGTTGATCCCATGTAAATGCATAGTTTACATCGTGTTTTTTATGGTTTTTAATAAAAAATAACGATTGTAATGACTTTTTTAGTAAAAATCTCATCGGGTCTTTTAGCCGTCAATGCATATTTATGCACATTAAATAATTAAATGCACAATGATTAAAAGACAGGGGCACAAAAAGGAGAGTGTACATATTAATTTTTGTTTATAATCTTGATTTAACACACATCCATAGTTTTAAAAAAACTTTAACACAAACATTCAGGTTTTAATAAACAATACATAAAATTATTAATTAATATTAATACATAGTATTTTCCTCAATTTTTGGAAAAGGAAGAAAAAGCTTGTCTAACCGTAAAAAAATGTCTGTTTGTTTTTGGGTTGGGGTGGTTCGATTTTAAAAAATGTTGTCGTTGGGAGCCGTTGATTTTAAGCTTATTTTCTTTAAACAAACAATACTTCAATTTGACTTGCGAAGGTAGAGGTCAAAATCAATATTAAATATGTTTTTGTTTAGGCTTCATCCCCTACTGCTAGCCACTCCTTTAACATTTTAAATAGCGCTTTCTATATTTTGAAACATTATTAGAAAAAATAAAAAAAATATTATTAAAAAGGGAAAAACTGATCTAATTGTAGATAAAACACATAACCGTATATCTCATTTCAGTTCATTGTAGAATTTTGCAACAACGCATTTGCATTTTTTGGAGTTTCTGCTGGTTTTTCTTGACTCAAAATTTGTCACTGGGATTTAGCCTAACACAGTTTTCTTTGCTCATGCAGAAAATCTCAATTTGTGCTTTATTTCACTCCAAAAAATTCTACTATGAAATGAAATGGGATATAGATTTGTTTTTGAGTTAGAGGTGGTTTTAAAAAGCAGGGGGTACGATTTAAGTCCTAATTAAGGGGATGATGTGACCTACAACGAAGATTATGCTAGTTTTAGAATCTCGCCTTTCAAGACGAATCTATATGTTCTTTTAATTAATTAACGACGTTAGTAAAGTATTAATAATCGTTTTTAGTTTGTGTTTTACTAATTATTTATTGTTGATAGTGGATTTGTTTCCGGTCATTTGAAGACATTCACAAAACAAAAATAATTTGTATAATTTTTCTCAAATAAATGCAAATATTCCTAGTTGATTATTAGTAGGGGCTTAATCCTAAACATTGTAATTCATAAAAGCGAAAAATAAAACGTTTTAAAGAAAAAACTAAAAGATCCGGTACTACTTAATTTGCGAAGTGTTAGTAACTTGTTTTTCACTTAATTATTGGCTGGAAATAGCAAATTAGGTTAGAAATGTAAAATGCATAATAGGATAGTCTTTTTTTTATAATCAACTGTCTAAGAGCCATCAGGTTGGCGTTATCATAAATAGTAATTTTTTTGAATTGAGGTTGGTGTAATTTTTTACCTGGCAAATTCAATTCCCAAATTTCTCAAGTTTTCTCCAATACAAAACACGTACAACAGCACATTTAGTTATTTTAGACCACCTCTAGACTAACGAATTAACGATTAACACTAACGACCAATTTTCAAAAATGTCAAGTCTGGTGTTAAAAATGTCAAATACAGAATACAGCCAGTTTCAAAAGTGGTTGAACATGAACTTTTAGGGTGGCATTGTCTGGTCTTTATCAGAATTTTGACACTGACAGTTGATTATATAAAAAATTTACTATATATTAAAAAACATGTTTCGTAAGGCCAATCTTCAAGCACGAATTCAGTTTCAAAAACGAGTTGAATACAACATTTTATTCTTCAAGTTAGACTCAACAAGACTTAATAAAATTGCCTAAATTCACTTTCTTAAGATTTCTTTTCAATTTTAACCGATTATTGTTCAAAGAATTCCGCATCGATGGTGCAAAAATGAAAAAGATTGACCTCTTTTACATTGCGGCATATGGAGAATCGAAATTTTTTTACGTGTTTTGGTATAGCTACCAAACCCTTCTTAAGATTTCTTTAAAAAACTAAATCATCATTCAGCAACATCTAATAAGTATTTTAAGGGGAAAAGAACTGGGGTCACCGTTCAAATTTTGGAGTTAAACGATGAGAAATTTGTAGTAAAAGGAATACACTAAAAAAACTGGCAACACAGCGCATCTGTAAAACCGTTAAAAATGAATTTTGAATCAGTTAACAAACAAAACAAATATCCCGACACAGAATTTTTAACTTTGGAGCTATGTTTGGGATAGTTAGGAAGTAAACAGATTAAAAGTCGCTGTTCCTACGAGGTGAGCGTGCCATCAATAAGAAGTAATTACAGGTTTTTTCGGTTAAATTTCGAAAATAGGACGCGTCTACAGTAAAACCGCTGTAGTTTTTCATCGTTTATCGATGGTTTATCCTATAATAATTCTTCCTTTGTGATGTAATTATTTGACACACTTGATATTTTCAATCGAAACTCCGACAGTGTTGTCACATTTTACAAATGAGTTATGATTGGCCAGGGCAGTACATTCACAGTAAAAATTTTTGGGTTGGTTACTGTGGATACTATACACTGTACCATATATTCTTTTGGCCCAACTTTTTGCTCCGATTGTAAATTAACTTTCTTCAGATTTTTTTAAATTTTAACAGATTATTGTTCAAAGAATTCCGCATCGAATGGTGTATTCCGGTATCAACAATTGAAGATTATGTCCTGAAGTCCAGAATTCGTGTTTTTTGTATACCGGGCGCTCAAAAACCGCCGCACCAACTCAGTGGTATGAGATTTTTACCCTAATCTGCACATGCTTCTTAAAAAACGTACCACGGAGTTGGTGCATCAGTTTTTGAACAGCCCTGTAGTTGGGTTGGTGCTCAGGTTTCGCAAAATTTCACCAAGAAGATGAATTTTTAGCTTACAACCGTCAACATGAATAAGTACCATCACGTGCCTAATCTTACTTATCTAAACGACATAATTGCCAAAATCACCATCAGAATATCAATTCTAAGCCGATTTAGCTCGTTTCAATCGTTCAAAGTATTTTTTAACACAAAAAATGTTAAGAATATAATTCAAACTAGTTTTTAAGTGATTTTTTAAGTAAATACAAAAATTGTAATTCTTTTCCAGATTAATATTAAAGAATCGAAAAGAGTTTGAGTACAAAATCAACGGCGTTTCGAAAAACTTACAGGATTTTATGGAGTACATTACGTACGAGAAAGTGTTATTAAAGCAGATTGAGCATCGACGGGACAAAAACACGATTGCTGAACGAAAAAGTAGTATCGAATATAAAATTTTGCGAAGAATAAAAAATTTGTACGAGATCGCATTACAAAGATTTTCTGGTGACTTTTCTTTGTGTTTATCATATTTTAAATTTTGTAAGCAGACACATGACATCAATGCCGCTAATATTGCACTACAAACAATGATCAAGGTAACTTTATTGTTTTTCTTTTCTTAGCCGTAATTAACCATTTTTAGAATTGTTCCCAAACCCCAGAAGTGTGGCAAGTGGCCGCTGCATGGCACGCCCACGACCGCAAAGACCTCAACTCTGCTTTGATCGCCTTAAATAAAGGCTTGACTCTTCACAAAAACAGTCAGTTGTTGTATACAGAAGCCATAAAGTTGGAACTCTCTGTTATCAAGAATAACGCACCGGAAGATACAGAACTGCAAAGAAGGGTGTGTGCAAAAATAGAAACGTACCTCCAGCTTATTTGTGTCCATATAAACGACTTTAAATTTTTAATCGAAATTTTAAATCTGCTAGAATTATACAGCTTTACAAAAAGCGTTCAAAATTTAATAATAGACAAACTTTTGAAAAATCACTCGGAGTCGGAGCTTGTTTGGGATGCTTTAGCACAGCGAGAAAGAAGAGGTAAGTAGAAACTTTGTTTATTGTCAAAAGTTTTATTTTGGAGTGTAGGATTTCACTATGGTCAATCTAATAGCGAACAAGCAAATTCCAAAGAAGTTTGTTTAAGTTTGTGTTTCGCTAAATATGAGGAAGGTTTGAAGAAAGTTTCACCCTCTGAAAAAGCCAGTTTATGGTCTGTTTATTTAGATTGCTTAGAGGAAGCAAGACTGGAAAATAACCAACTACCAGATATCCTCAAAACATTGAAAATGGCACTTAAACAAGCCTCAGATGAGAATTATTTACCCGATAGGTATTACATCAAGTGGGTGGAACTGGCCAATGATAAAGAGGTCCTACACATACTCGAAAAAGGTATGTCAATAGCGTGATTTTTTTAATCAGTTTTTTAAATTTGTTTTTGGTTTTCTCCCTTAGTATTATTTTTTTATTGGTGATCTATTTTGCTTATAAAGGACGTAGCAGCGTGTTTAAATCCAACTTTAAAAAACGCGCGTTTTTTAAAGTGTCTATGACAACATCACTAACCCAAGAAATGGCAACTTTTTAATGATTTTTGTAATAATGACAGCTAATTCCATGACAACGAAAGGCATACTGATCTTACATTATTTCAATTTTTTTTCTGATTTCAAAAAGTACCAATAAAAAAATATCGTAAATTATTCATGGATAACTGGTCTTTAAAACACTTATTTTATTTCCCGTCGTGCCCGAAAATTCGCTTGTGTTTTAAAGGGCGCATCGACAAAAGAGCCCGCGACAAGATAGTCCACCGATAAAATAGCCCCTACAAAATAACCTAGCGGCAAAACAGCCCACCACTAAAATACTGGGTGTTAAAAAGAAATAAAATATTTAGGGAGGTAATAACATGAGATCGAAATTGAACTGAATTAGATCAGGCTCTGCCTGTGGAATTTTAGCTATACGTTAAAAATAAATTTTCAAACATCGGTTTCTTGCTTATTAAAATTATTTCGAACCTATTTTTACCACCCAACAAAAAGCTTATACAGGGTGTATCAGAACTCACTCCCCACCGGAAAGATGCTAGTGGTAACAGCAATAGAGATGGCAAAAATGTAAAAAAAGTAGATCTTTTATTCCTAGTTTGTGAGATACAGAGGTCTCAAAATGACCAATCCCAGAAGCTTTCTTCCAGGTGTAGTGCATACAGTAGATGTGTTACTAAGGAATGAAAAATAATTCAAGTGCCCACTTTTATTGTCCTTTCTACCTATTTTTTGTTCTTTTAGCAACGTGTTTTGTTCCCCTAGTCCTCCAGAGCAAGACCTTTTGTGATTGGATATTTTCAAACGTTCTTATCTCCCAAACGCAAAGAGTTATAATTTTGTTGTAAAGAAACTTTAGCTTCAGAATTGCCTAAGCTAAACGCACATTTCCGGTGGGGAGTGAGTTCTGATACAGGCTGTATTGTAGAAAGCTATTTTCAAACGGGTGAAAAAAATTAATGGATAGTGGAAATATTTAATTGATGAATGCTTAACAGAAATTCGGGAGAAATATCTTAATTAAGTGTTTAGTAACTGTTGGTTGTAACAAAAACGGAAAACTGAATTCGCTTTAGATTTGAGAATTATAGTTATTTATTGTATAAGGGTCTTACAATTTAATTTTTCTCCGCAAAGGTTTAATTTAAATATTTGTCTAATTAATTTTTTATTCGGCCAATCACGAGACGATTGTTCTTTAAAACCCGTGTGATTTATGGATATCATAAGACGACTCCTATTAGTGGTATTATGACCTAATAATAGACTGGCTGTGGATAAAATTAATTAGACGCCCCCTGGGGTTGACGTTTCACTTTTTCGAAAACAGCAGTTTTTAATGTTCGAAAAGTTTCTTCGTTAATTTAAGTGATTAACTTAATCTCACAATTATGCACCGAAGCTTTAATACTACACAGTGCAGCACCACAAACATTGGTAAAAAAATTATAATTTACGGAAACTTTAAAATGTTTTTTTTTATCTGGCTCAATAACGTTCCTAACGATAATTTTATTTTTGAGCTTATTGCTATAAAAATCTGACATTTTCATGTTATGACATTTTCTTCTGTTTTTATTTCAATCAACTGTACCACACGTTTTATATTTTGCAAAATTTGATAAAAACAATTAGCGAAGAAGGAACTGTGGTACAAAAAAGAGTAGTGGTCGTTCTTCCAAATGGACTCAAGAAAATATGATGTGGCTAAAGTTCTTCACTTTCAAGACTTGCTCTAATTCAGCTTGATTAAAAAACTAATACAACAGTATTTGTCCTAATACGGTTAAATAACAAAATAACGGATTGTTCTAAAGATATAATTATATTTTTATTAGTAGAAAGATTGTAAAAGGGTACAAAAATTTATATTATTAAAAGAAGAGTGAAAACAGTGAATAAGATTTGGAATAAGACTAGAAACTAGACAAATCTTTGTCTAATTTTTTTATTTTTGATTTATTTGTTTATACCATTTAAAATAACAATTTTGTAGTCATTTGTCGCTAGGCTATTTTGTCGGGGGCGTTTTTGTCGGTGGGCTTTTTTGCTGGGTCACGGTTTTAAAAACCTCCACTTCTACTTTAATATACTATTTAAAGCTTTAATACTGGAAGATTCAGATAAAGCTCCCGTCTTCTGTAGCTCAATTATTGGTGTTACTACTTATTACAGAAGTTGGATTTTTGATGTTTTGTAGACATTATTTATATTCTAGGATATTTTTGATTATACGGAGTGTTCCAAATAAATATATCAATTTTTTTAATGACATGCTATTATCTTTTTGTATCCATTAGGATGCCCTCTTATTAATATCCATATTTTTTTTCAAATCAGTTTAGGGATTACTGTTAAAAAAGCCAAAATGAATCGGTTTTACACCTTTATACAGGGTGTCTCAAAATTGACGTCCGTGCTTTTAGGATTAACTTAAGTTAACTTAACTTAACTTAACTTTCGATTTGTATTAGCCCCCTGAATCAAATTCCCAAAGCATGGGCGTCAATTTTGAAACACCCTGTATACTCTATTTCGAAAGTGCGGATATGCCAACATCACATTTTACCAAATAATTTTTTTAAATAACGTTGATAAAATATAAAACAGTTATTGATTATTATTAGATCTGTCAATGAAACTATAAATTACATTAACTATTAATTGTTTGAAGTGCATGAATTATTGTGAGAGAAACGGCGATGTTACTTTTTTATTAATTGGAATGCATATTAGTTCTAAAAATTAATGAAAAATACAACCAGTGCCCCCTTGTTCACATTATTACTCACAAATATTGTCCTGAAATGCGCCCTAGAGTGTAAATAACGTCTACAAAATATCAAAACCCAGCTTTAGTAAACTGAGCTACAGAAGACGGGAGTTTGTCTGCAACACCCTGTAGATGTGTGTAACCACTTACGATCAAATATTTCAGGAACTTCAGCATTTCCCGAATCCATCGATTTATGGAAATTGCTGCTTCGCTACGCGACGATCAACGATATGGAAAAGAAAGTCAACGAAATTTTCGATAAAGGAACGCAGATGTTAAAAGAGAATTCTTTGCCTTTGTGGTTTATGTATTTGCGTTACTACGGTTTGTTGGCGAAAGATGACGTCATAGACAGTACATACCGTAAAGCTCTAACGCAGCCACCTGAAATTTCTCAAGTGCTTAAACCGAGATATATTGAATGGTTGGCTCTTCAGAAAGGTATAAATGATGCGCGAAAAATGTATAATGTGCTAGCAAATCAAGAACCGTTCTGCAAAGAGTTACACTCTACAATGTCCAAATTGGAGTCAATGGAAATCCAACATGATTATAAAGTATGGGCTTGCGTTCATCAATTGGCCTGCAAGCAATTTGGGCGAGAGGATGTCGATGTGTGGATTAATCATATTTTGTTTTATTTGCATTTTAATAAAACGGACAGTGTTAATGAGAACGTGCAACGAATTTATAGGGATGCGGAAAATACTCTTACTCCCTTGTTGCTACCGGATTTTAAAGAGAGATATGAAAAAGCGCTTTCTGAATTGTAATTGTACATTTTCAGTCATGCAGTGAATGTGTGTATTTTTTCAATAAACAGTTATAAATGAAGTGTCTTTTCGTTTTTGTTGATTCCTGGAGAAAAAAATGCAGAACTCAATGACAAAAACAAATTCTTACAAATTTTAAAACTAAAATATTAATATGCCAGAGATCCAGATGACTCAAAAACTAAAAGGAATTCTGAAAAAAATTATTCTTGAAAAATGATCACATTTTTAAAGTAGTTGTACTAATTAGTTTTTTCGTAGGATACTTGGTATGGTATGGTACGCATGGTACCAACTCTGTATAAGTGCTTTATGTGCATCGGCTATCAGCCTCAGTTCATAAAACTTCCCTTATAAAAAAATTATATAAAACATTTGTGGAGCTAATAGTATAGATCAAAACAAAGAAAATAGATAAAAAATATACAATCGAAAACAGCAAACAAAAATGTCGGTGGACATTGAAAAAAAAATGACGATAAAACTCAAAAACCATTGACGTTATAAATGTCACTATGGTGTAAAAAGTAGCATTCAAAAAGTAACCTAATCAGGATTTGTTGGAAAAATTACCCTTAAAAAAATATAAATTTTGTGTGTTACTAGTGGCTTAGTCTGTATTGGTAATTTTTTCGCTTTCTTACACTGCCTTAATTGTACAGTTTAAAATAAAATTAAGAACTATACAGTGTGTATCAAAAATATGTGTCTTAATTGTAACAGATAACCAAGCTCAAGAAATAAAACGTCTTTTCTATTTGTAATTTTTCAATAAAAAAATTCGCAAATTTAATTAAAATTTAGAAAAAGATAACATACTGAAACGTGTACCCGCCTATGGGCACAAAAATAAAAGAGCCGAACTATTTTCGATGTGATAGAACCGGACAATTTAAAGCAACAATGAAAATTGTTGCTATGAATACAGACTAATTATTAAACATTGACCGGCTCATTTGCACAAAAGAAAGGAGGAATACAGTGAAAATTATAAATAATAATTTTGCAAAATGTTATATAAAAAAGTTGTTGCATTTGGTGAGCACACGTATTTCTGACACAACTGTATATAATCCAGTATTATTTTTTACTAAAAAATAAAATAACAATTTTTGGAAAAAAAAATTACATGCAATACTTCAACATTATACCTACCAGATTCTCTACTTATGATTTATCTAGCTTGTGGCTCTGACCCCATTCCAGCTCAAGTTGCGTTAGTTTGGTTATCAGAATCATATCTTTTTTTCACTTTGTTTTACAGAAAACTGTATCTTTGGTCATTGTAGCAGCACCTGATACAAGTTTTTACCTAGTCATTTTACACAACATGCAACAGGCACAGTTCTACGACTACTTCACCAACACTCTTAAAAGAACTAAGAAAAATTAGTAAGTACGAGCTGATTTTGTTTGTAACTAAAGTGGTTTCTGGAGGCAAACGTAAGCTTATTGCTGAATAAGAAGTTTCCACTTTATAAAAAACACCCAATACTGCCAATCCTGTTAAAAAAGCAAAAACACGAAAATGCAGGTGCCTCAAAACTAGTGACTTTGGAGTTCAGTTCTAAATTTAGAAACAAAATAGAGATTCAGGTCTTCGGGTGCTCTTTGAATTGCGTTTTTTCAAATGCGGCATAAAAATAAATAAAACTTTTTTTTAGAGAAATCATTTTACATTATTCTCCACAATCATCTTTACCATAAATAAGAATCAATACCGAAACGTTTTCCTGAATTTGAAGAAAACGCGGTTTAAAGAGTGATCTTCAAGCGATTCTCTACAATGCTCTGAACTCGGAATTCACCAATTTTGAGACACCTGTATAAAAAATGTAAAATGAATGTTAATGTAGTTTTGTGACAGACCAAATTCAATTGAAACTTAAATTTTTCTAAACACTTCGCAACAAGCCAATGAGTCGTACTTTAAATAAATATTCGTATTTTTTGAGGTTTTCTCACTTTTTTCGAATCGTGGTTAGAGTGACATCCTCGTCTTCTTGTCTTCTTCAATCTCTCTTCAATCAATTTAATCTACACAGAGAACCGTAGGTTATTAAATCCAAGCCGGAAAATGTGTTCTACTTGGTGTAAACTTAGTTAAGTGAAGAGAGAAATTTCACGTAGGACAAAGTTGTTCTTTAAGTTGCCAATGGCTTTAAAAAAGTAGGGTAAAGTAAAACATTAATATTTCTTGTTAGTTAAAAAATCTTTATTTACAAATATTGATAGTATAGATCCAATAACTAAACAGGATTTTTGTCAACGAAAAAGAAAAAAACGTCAAAAATTTCCAAAAATCTGATAATATTTTAGTAAAACTCAAATGAACTTATTAAATTTAAAATATTATTGTTTTTTATATTTCGTTGATCTTTATGCATGTAGTACAAATTATGTATCTTACAAATCTAGTATAACAAAATATTTAATACAACTTATTCTTATGAATTTGTCATTTGATTTTTAGTCCAGCCAAATTTCCAAAAATCAGACAATTCATATTCCCCGGTCTTTTTTGAAGCTCAATGTTTCTATTTACTAAAACTAAACTAATAATGTAATAAATATGTTTGATATAAATTTACAACAATATCTCCCAAAATAATAAATCATCGAACTGAAATACGAAAATTGTAAATGATTGTAATCAGTTTCCAACTTATAAAATAACAAAAACGTAAATAGTGGAGTTAAAATTTTGAAAAATTAATGAAAGGTTTCCGTATTTCGTTAACAATTATCCACACACTAGTACATACAACAAACAAAGTTACAATAAAATGTAATGTAAAGTTTAGTCACTTACTTATACTTATTGTCAACGATTTTTAGACCAAATACGATTTCCAAAAATTTGACAATTTGACGTTTTTTTTTAAGACCGGGGGCAATTATTTTTAAAATCACAGAAAATAAAGCATTCACAAAATATGCTCATTGGCACAATAATCAGTATTATATTACTGATACAAGAAAATCAGACAGATTTATTATTTGAAATTTGGAAAACACTATGTCAATTTATTGTGAATTTTGTACATTGAATGCAAAATCAAAAACAATATCGATAATGTTTTCCCAATTTCATTACACCTTCCACTTGTTTAAACAATTTGCATCGTTACTCCAACTGTAGCGAGACAAAAGCAGCTTTTACAAACCAAAGAAAAAATGCTTTGTCTTAAATGATTTTCCAATTTAGTAAAAATGTGCGGCAAAAATTATCAAGTGTTAGCAAAAGCTGCCTTACATTTTTAACTGTAAAAGCTATTATTTGTATTTTTTTATAGTCGTTTCTGCATTTTTGTTTCATTCTTTTTATTCTGTTTTTTTTGTTATTTTTGTGCTTCTTTGTTTTGTACTTTTTTTCTTGACTTTTTTTTTCAAACGACTAAAAATTTTACACAGGTAAAAGCAGATTTACTGATATATTGCTGTGGGGGTAAAACAACCGAAATTACAACAATAAATCTGCTTCACATTCGTGTCCTAAAACTATTTTTTAAAATTTTTAATTGAATATGTTCTCAATGTGAACAGAAAATAAGGGCAAATTTGTGCAAACAGCAACGAACTTTTGAACAAAATAAAGTTAATATAAAATTGATTACTCATTAAAAACATAGACAATATGTAAGCCATTAAAACTAATACCAGGAACAATTATTTTTACAGACAATAAAGCGTTTAAGTTATGCTCACAAGTACAAGGATCGATATTACATTACCTATCGAAGACAATTAACGTATTGTTTGAAATTTGGAAAACAGAACGCCAGTTTACTATGAATTAATTTTAGTAAACCTAATCAAAAAACGTAACAAAAAAAAACTACGAAAAAAATTATAAAATGTTTGTAAATGCTGTGTTACATATTTTTTAACTCTAGCACCCTTAATTTGATTATTTCGACATTTTTTGTTTTATATTTTTAATAATTATTATTTATTTTTTGTTTTTATTTTATTTATGCTATATCTTATTGCTTTTTGTCATTTTTTCGTTAATATTTTTTGTTTTTTTTTCTTTTTTTGTTTGGTTTTTCTTTTTTTGTCTTGTTTTTTCTTTCTTTTGTTTTTTTTTTCAAACTGTTAAAAATTCTGCACAACTGGTTATAAACAGATTTACTGATGTATTGCTGTGGTGGTAAAACAACATATTACAACAATAAATCTGCTTCACATTCGTGTCTACTTAAAACTAACATTTCTTTTTAGAAGTGACTATGTTTTCAATGTGAATAGAAAATTATAACAAATTTACAAATAGCTATTTTTGGACAAAATACTAATAGTATCTCATTAAAAACATAGATAGCATCATTGGATAGGTACATATTTGGTAATTTTGAAATTTCAATACATCATTATAAAATTTGATAAATTTGAAGTTATCCCTAAAAACAAAAATATTACTAATAACTAAAAATTAATATATTAAAAATAATACCTACCTCGAAGATCGTTGTAATTTCCAAGAAGTTGAGCTGTTTCCTTGCAAACATAAGCAGTAATGAAAAATGATCTAAAAATATTGAGTTAAGAAAAATAATACTGATCCTGATAAAAATACTAACTCTGCTGGTCTGATCTGCTGGTTTGATCACAACATTACTGACAATATCGTCAATACCCGAATAACCAAGCTGGAAGTTCCAAATGTAGGGAAATGAAGTTATTCTATTTGAGACAAGTTTTGAATCAAATCTAGTGATCAAGTCACAATTCTTGGAAGTCCTTGTTGTTAACTTGTTGTAAAAGTACTGTCTTTCTTCCAATAACTTCGATACAGATCCTTTTATTTCTGTGAAGAAACAAGAGTTAAGCCAATACAAAGAAAGATGTAATTATTACCTTAAACAAATTGTAGAATAATCAAGAAAATATTTGTTGGCGAGTAGTTGGCGAGTAGAGCAAAAAAACCCTCACTGATTCAAGCGCAAGATCCTAAGCGATAGTAAAATTTTTTCTTGTAGATTTTGTATCCCAGAGGTTCCATGTAAGGTGTTATTCGGTTTTCTTGTTTCTATATATCGTTGTAAACTTCTATCATCATCACCAACCAGAACAGTACGGGTAGATTGTCCTACAAATAGTTAGATTTTATAAGTATCTCTTCAACAAATGTCCGAATATTATTTCAAATTAGGCAAAAGAACAAAATAAAAGTTTTTCTTTTATTTATATTTTTTACTAAAAGACGACTTCTCAGCCGTGCGTAAATACACATACCTCCAGTTTTTTTTCCAATGAACATTATACTTGACCAGAAATTCCATTGTGGCAGAAAGTTCACTTCTACTACTTTTATTCTCTTTGGGAAGTAGATTATCTATCAACTCTACATTGCGACAGGTGGTCTTTTTGGCAAATAAAGCGTTTAAAGACAAATCTTTTGGTTGTAGTTGTAAAAAAGCCGTCGCAAATATTTATCAGCGGTCCACTGTAAAAAATTACAAATAAGAATCAATTAATATAATACAGATCACTAATTCAAAGTAACATTTCAACAGATATCGTCCTTGTTCAAACAGAAGTCATTAAGAAACCCTTTTGAGATTTTTCATAGTATGATCCCACAATGTTTGGATTGTGATTTTATTATCGTACACAATATGAATACAAGTTATTATTTGAACTGTGCACTCGACAAACACAGTTTGACGAAACTTCAAAATGTTTAAATTTTAGTTTTCTTAAGTTTCAAAATTGGACTTAATAATTCTGCTTGAACGCATGCAATCATTACAGTTATAAGGCCATTAAAAAAGAATGTAAAGACTCACCTCATCAATGCGCAGAAAAAGCCCATCTCATAGTTGGAGGATAAAAGGACAACAGGGAAGGTAAGTAGCCACCTATTATAAACTCTTGTTCTTGGACCAATAACGTTAATACTATGTAATAAGGAAACCCGTGATATAAAAAACTTAGCAATGTACTGTATAGAACTACAGAAAAAGCTCCATGTTTTGGAAGTATTAATTACTAACTGGGATGATATAGTTCTGTGCACAAAAGATTTTGAAGTAAGTATTTTTACGAATTTAAATTGGAATAATCACCTAGCTTTCCAAAAAAAATATACTAGTATTCAAGTAAAACGAACAAATATTAAAAATGAATAATGAAAACTGAAAATTTGTGAAACTTTATAACGTTTATAATCACACTGAAATGAACTGAACTAACAGTCATCTAGAAATATCTTCTGGAGCAATATATATTCGATTGAACGCATCAGATCAATTGTTGAAATATGGGATTTCAGATGATAAGACGATTCGTCCCTGAGGCAATGCCTCGAATTCATGACGATTTTGTTTGTAGTTCAAATTTAAGTGGGGCACGTCCTTAAGGATGAATTAGCCCCCCCCCCCCTTCCTACTTCAGTCACAGCTTGAGCAAAAAGAACATTCCTAAAATTCCTGGAAGTTCTTTTAGAACAAGAAACTATTCTGGGTCTATAATAGTTTAACTAATTTTTTTCACTGATTTAATGTACGTTTCTGAAGTCTTTTAAGCCGATATTTTTTTAAGATCTTTGTTGCTACAAAATTTTTCTGAATTCGATGGGAGGCGACGGAATGGCCAAATATAAAAATGTGAACACACTTGGAGGTTTCACCGATAGACAAAATGGAATACAAAAAGCTCTTAAAGACAATACCGGAAAAGTTGTATAATTTTTGTTAATCATGTCTCAAAATACAAAGTAATTAATTGCGCAGACAGATTTGTTTAACCAGAACAAATAACAATGCTGCTTTTGCACAAACTAAAATAAAAAACTTGTTAAAAGTTAAAATCTTGATCTTTTGGTGACGTTTTAAAAATTCAAATTTGAGATGGTGTAGAAAAAGTTTAATGTTGTGTTACTAGAAAATAAAATGAACGCAATGAAAAGGCATCACTGTACAGAAAAACGGATGGATCAATTGGCAGTATTTGCTGAAAATTATAAAAAAATGCACAGACTTGAATCCAAGAAATACATAAAAAAAATTCAAAAAAAAGACCCTGCAATAACAAACAACAAAACCTGGTACTTGCCCCATTTTAAAAAACTTCGAATTGGTTTCTATGCCTCATTCAATGTCTCCTATATGACTAGTTATTTTACAGCCAGCCCTGATTTATAAAATTCTCAGTATGTAATTTCGCTCGGAATTAAGAAAAACAGGGTTACCGTTAACATGAAAAGAAAGATTTTTGCAAATTTAAGTTAGACAAGAAGACAGAAGAGCTCAACACATCCTATAAAGAGGTATGTGGATATTGAAAACAAAACCTAACATCTCTGAAATCACTGTAGTATTTTTTGGCTCTGTAAGCGGTCTGTGTCCGGCACAAGACGCCAAGAATTAAAATAAAAAAAAATTGAGACACAATTTTCTGAAGTTACAAAAGCTATAATAAATCAGTCAACATGTAAGAAGAGGCAAAACAGATGGTGGAAGGTGGTGTGGATTATCTGCAACTTTATTGCAAATAACAGAAAAGAATTGGAAGATGTTTACCAAAATTTAAGAGCAGAAACTTGACAAACTTAGGAACAGCCTGTTAATTAAACGTAACTGAAAGGATTTTAGAGGCTTTTACGAAACAAAATTTCACAAAACTGACAAAAACATTCTTGAAAAGAAAAAAGTATCGGCGACAAGAAAAATGGCAAATCTGACTAATTATAAATGACTTAAGGAAAATGTATAGTTTTTGGATTCCAAGACAATATTTTTCATTGAACATAAAAGAATGCTATACATTTTGATGCGATTCCCAAATCGTGCTGCATTGGGTTCGTTCAGAACACAAGGTATCCTCTGACGTGAAATACAATTCCAAACCAATTTGCAATTTCTCTAGTTTTGAAGGAATTAATAGAAAAGAAATTAGTCCATTTGATCAAAAATGGAATTTTACCGACTGGTGCAAAATTTCAGAAACACATAGAAGTTATTCCAAAGAATAAATAAAGTTGCACTACAAAAGAAGAACAATTGTAAAAAGTTTTGCACAAACAAGATGAAGCAGGATGAAGCGTAAAAAAGAAAAATTCTATCTTTTTTCAACACGAAGTCGAATACACGGTACTTATTTGTGACAAAAATAGGCCCAGAAAGACTAAAAATAGTACAAACCTTTAACAGCGTTTTTCGAATAACGTAGTACCATTTCTGTGATGTATGCTAAGAGGTTACGAAGATAAACGAAGATAGTAGAAACCAGCAGAAGTAGTGGAAAAATTATGGTTTTATCCAAATTTTGAACATGAAAATTTATAGTTTTTGTACTCAGTTAACCCTATTAATCTATGAATAACTAAAAAGTAAAATCTAATCAATGAACTAGGTTCCATATTCATAACATAATCAATTAAAAAATTTAGACCACAATGATGCCGAACAATGTGACAGTCATTCAAAATCCTTTCCACAACAAAGAACGAGTTAAAACATTATTAAAACAACAAACGACTGATCAATTAAAAATTTTAACAAATTTATCGAAGCAATTGCACATAATGAATTAGTTTTGAAGTTCCAAATATAACAAATCCTGATAAAAACTCTACTGATCTAACAGCATTAACATTCAAGAATTACGAAAACTCGTTCTTTTCCAGAGTAGCATCACCCCAGAGTAGGACCTACTAAAGTTTCATCAATTTAATGAAAATCCATCTCTATCCCCTCTCACAATTGCTACTTCACTGAATCAAATAGAGTAAGGATAATGTTTTTAATGATAATAATGTTAATGGTGATAATGATAGTGATGTAAATAATGTAATAATGTAAATAAAGATAATGATGCTAATGTTAATGATGATCATGTTAACTGTAAATGATATAAATGACAATGATGACCATGATGTTAATGGTGTAAATAATGTAAAGGTTATGATGTTAATGCTGATCAGGTTGATCTTATTGATCATGCTGATCATGTTGATTGTATTGATCATGTTGATCATGTTAGTGATGTAAATGACATAGATAATGTTAATGATGTAAATGACGATCATGCTGATCATGTTGATCAAGTTAATGATGATAATGATGTAAACAATGTAATGATGTTAATGAAGATGATGATGTTAATGATGCAAATGACAATAATAACAATGATGTTAATGGTGCAAATAATGTAAATGTCATGATGTTAATGCTGATCAAGTTGATCGTATTGATCATATTGATCATGTTAGTGATGTAAATGATATAGATGATGTTAATGGTGTAAGTGACAATGATGTTAATGGTGAAAATAATGCAAATGTTATGATGTTAATGCTGATCAGGTTGATCGTATTGATCATGTTGATCAAGTGATGCTAATGATGTTAATGATGTCAATGGTGATCATGCTGATCGGGCTGATCATGTTGATCAAGGTAATGATGATAATGATAATGATGTAAATGACTATGATGACAATGATGTTAATGGTGCAAATAATGTAAAAGTTATTATGTTAATACTGATCATGTTGATCTATTGATCATGTTGATCATGTTAGTGATGTAAATGACATAGATGATGTTAATGGTGTAAATGACAATGATGCCAATGATGTTAATGGTGCAAATAATGCAAATGTTATGATGTTAGTGCTGATCAGGTTGATCGTATTAATCATGTTGATCAAGTGATGCTAATGATGTTAATGATGTCAATGGTGATCATGCTGATCGGGCTGATCATGTTGATCAAGTTAATGATGATAATGATAATGATGTAAATGACTATGATGACAATGATGTTAATGGTGCAAATAATGTAAAAGTTATGATGTTAATGCTGATCATGTTGATCATGTTAGTGATGTAAATGACATAGATGATGTTAATGATGTCAATGGTGATCATGCTGATCAGGCTGATCATGTTGATCAAGTTAATAATGATAATAACGTAAATAATGTAATGATGGAAATGAAGTAAATGATGTTAATGTTAATGATGATCATGTTAATCATGTTAAATGACTATGATGACAATGATGTTAATTGTGCAAATAATGTAAAAACTATGATGTTAATGCTGATCATGTTGATCGTATTGATCATGTTGATCATGTTAGTGATGTAAATGACAAATATGATGTTAATGATGTAAATGGTGCAAATAATGTAAAAGTTATCATGTTAATGATCATGTTGTAAATGATATAAATGATGTAAATGGTGATCATGCTGATCATGTTGATCAAGTGAATGATGTAAATGATAATGACGATCATGCTGATGATGTTTATGATGACAATGATGATCGTGTTAATGATGATGTCCTTCAACTTTTCAATTGCGCAATCAGAATTTTCGAGGCCAACAAAATGTAAGACCGAGATTTAACACGAATAATTACAACCAAAATCAAAGAAGAACTTACCAAAATAATCCACAAAATTATTTTCAGAATTATTCAAGAAATTATTCACAAAATTTTCCAAAGCAAAGTTACCAAAATCAATACCAAAACCAGTTCCACAATCAACAAAGAAATTTCCAAAATAATCCCCAAAATAGTTTTCAAAATGTTCAAAATCAACAACCGCGCAACACACAAAACGTTTTCCAACCAAATCCAAATCGTAAATTTCCAAAACCAGTTCCAATGGAAACTTCCACAATCAGTCGAAACAATCAAATGAGACAACAACTACAAAGACAACCCTCTCAACAAAGACCAAATTTTACTTTTGAAGAATTATATTAGCAAGATGCAGAAAACCCTGAAAATCAAATAAATGAAAACACTGAAGAATTTGACGACATAAACAATTTTGCTGAAACAAACAATTTTCCCGAAACAAAAAATGAAAATCTTTTCCAAAATTTTTGGATACAGCCTCCAATGAACAATCAAACGTAATTGAATTAAATATTGACCGGAATTACATTTCAAAACTACCATATATAATTCTACCCGAATTTAACGCAAAGATGATGATAGATACAGGCTCCGCAAAAACACTTTTAAGTCCAAAAATCGCACAAAACTTTTATCCAAATTTAATAGTCCCAGATCCTTTTGAAATACATTCAATTCATGGAACAACACGTGATAAAGCAAGTGCAATAATTCCCCTTTCAAAAATGTTCGAAAGACCAGATTTAAAACACAAACATTACCTTGTCGATTTTAACCCAAAATATAATGGATTAATAGGCATAGATTTGATCAGAAAATTAAATGCTCCCTCGATTTCGGAAAGAAACTTTTTGTAACAAATAAAGTAAAAATACCAACATATTTTGAATCAGATGAAATAAAAAAGAAAAAAACCAATTTTTAAAGAGATCAGAGCAGATAATAAATATCCCTCTTGATAAAAACATAAATGAAGGAATTTTATTATACAATAAATTTGATGTAGTTGAAATACCGTCATCATTCGTCACTGTAAAAAATCAAATCGCAACAACCACAATAATTAACCCCACAGAAAAAGAATTATGTTTTATCGACTCAAATATTCACCAACAATTAAAGGAAAATTTGAAAAATATCAGAATATCACATTTAAATTCAGAAGAACAAAGACAAATCAAAAATTTATGCTTTGAGTACAGAGATATATTTTATTGCGAAAACTTACCTCTGACTTTTAACAATCAAATTAAACATTACATTCGAACCAAAGACAACAACCCAATATTTACAAAAACTTATCGATACCAAGAAATTCACAAAGAAGAAGTGAGAAAACAAATAAATTCAATGCTAACTCAAGGTATAATCAGACCATCAACATCACCTTGGTCCAGTCCAATTTGGATTGTCAAGAAAAAATTAGATGCATCAGGAAAAAAGAAATGGAGATTAGTTGTAGACTATCGACAATTAAACGAAAAAACTGTTAATGACAAGTACCCTTTGCCAAACATAACTGACATTTTAGATAAACTTGGAAAAAGTATATATTTCACAACCCTCGATTTAGCATCCGGTTTTCACCAAGTTCAAATGAACCCCGATGATATAGAAAAAACTGCCTTCAGCACAGAAAATGGTCATTATGAATACCTAAGAATGCCTTTCGGTTTAAAGAACGCGCCCGCAACATTTCAAAGAGTTATGGATAACATTTTAAGAGAAATTCAAAATGAAAAATATCTGGTTTATTTAGACGACATAATAATATTTTCAACATCACTCGAGGAACATATTGTCCGACTAAAAGACGTTTTTGAAAAATTACGAAATGCAAATTTTAAAATCCAGTTAGATAAAAGTGAATCTTTACGAAAAGAAGTCGCATATTTAGGACATATTATAACACCCGAAGGAGTTAAACCGAATCCCGAAAAAATCAAAGCGATAATGAAGTAGCCAATACCAAAAACACAAAAAGAAATCAAATCATTTTTAGGATTACTTGGATATTACTTATCCCAAATTTTGCTCTTTTGACAAAACCGTTAACCAAATGTTTGAAAAAGAATTCCAAAATTAAATATAACGAACAATTCATTAAAAGTTTCGAAACATGCAAACAAATTTTTACACAACCTTTCATTTTAACAACAGACGCTTCAAACGTAGCCCTTGGTGCTGTATTATCTCAAGGAAAATTAGGAGAAGATAAGCCAATTGCATATGCCTCCAGAACATTGAATGAAACCGAACAAAAATATTCGACAATTGAAAAAGTGCTTTTAGCAATCGTTTGGGCAACAAAATATTTTAGACCCTATCTTAACGGAAGAAAATTTACAATTTATACCGATCACCGCCCACTTCAATGGCTTTTCTCGTTAAAAGAACCAAATTCAAAACTAGTCAGATGGAGGTTAAAATTAGAAGAATACGACTACGATACTGTTTAAAAAAAAGGCAAATATAACAAAAACGTTGACGCATTATCTCGCATTCAAATTTATCCAGTCGAAATTGACGCAAAATCAACAGCACTACCACCCGATGATGAACTTGAACAAGTACTCAATAAAATAATTGAATCTGAAAACAGAGAATTAAGAACTCCCGAATTTTTACCAACTCATAATTTAAATTCCCAATTAGAGCGCAAACACCTGAAAATTTATTAACAGAATTCGAAACTGTAAGATCAAACTCAAGCCATAATTCACAAATACCAGGTCCTAGCGGTACTCAAAGACAAATTTCAACATCTACCTCAACTTCAAATACATCTCGACCTGAAAACTTACCAAAAACCAAAACAATTAACATTTGTGAGAACGCAATCGATCGAAAAGAACGACAAATTTTTATAACAACAGTTTTACAAAACCCTGAAAAACCAAAAGTTACAAAAGAAAACGGAATGACAATAATAAAAGCCCACATTTCACAAGAAAATAATAATGAAGAGATAAAAAATTTATTAATATAATTTTGCGAACCCAAAAAACATTATTATTGCTTTTTTGATAATGAAAGAATGTATAAAGATTTTTGCAGAACATTTTCGAAAACATTCAATGACGATGCCCCAATATTAAAACGATGTACAAAAAGAATTACCCTTGTCACAAACAAAGACGAACAGCAAGACCTAATTAAAAATCACCATGAAGGAAAAACCAACCATCGCGGAATAAGAGAAACATATACTAAACTTCAAAGACTATATTATTGGCCAAAATTAACTCTAGACGTATCAGATTTTATCAATAAATGCGAAATTTGTAAAAAGACAAAGTACGAAAGATATCCTCCAAAAATTCCATTAAAAGTAACACCAAAAATTGACTGTCCTTTCCAACAACTTAACTTTGATTTCTTCACAATCGAAGGAAAAACATTTTTGACAATAATTGACGCTTTTACAAAATTAGCTCAAGCCTACCCAATTCGAAGTAAAAACGCAATCGACATAAGCGATACATTGTTTACTTTTCTCATTACGGAATCCCAGAAAAAATAACTTTTGACTCAGGAACAGAATTTCAAAATGATACAGTCCAAAAACTTTTAGAAACACACAAAATCAAAATTCATTTTACAACTCCAACACATCCTCAATCAAATGGTTTAATTGAAAGATTTCACTCAACAATAACAGAACATTACCGAATTTTAAAACAAAACTTTAATGACCCTCCAGATAAAACAATGATTTATGCAATAATAGGTTACAACAACTCAATGCATTCAGTAACTAATTTGACACCTTTAGAACTACTTTTCGGACATACATCAAGACGAAACCCTTTGGGCTTATATCATAACGTAAGATACTTTCAACAATACCATGTTGACCATAAAAATCGAATGGAATTGATTTACAATGAAATGACGAAATTATTGCAAATGCAAAAAGAAAAAGTAATTAACAAAAGAAACGCACAACCGGAACAAACAACATTTAAAATTGGACAAACAGTTTTCGAAAGAAATCCCCTTGCCGATCGAAACAAATCAAAAAACAGATATTTAGGCCCATTCATAATTGAATCAATTAACAACGACAACACTTGTATCTTGAAAAACAAAAATAACCAAAAAAAGAGAGTACACCTTGATAATTTAAGACCCCCTGTTCTAGGATTATCCTCTAGATCCTCATCACCCAATCCTTCTAGTCCCCGAAATTGACAAAAATAACAGAAAATGCCGGAGTTTTACCACAAAAGTTGGGTATAGCGAAAAACATAATAGATCATTGGACCTTCATAAGAATATTTGATGTAGATAATCTTATCTCAGAGTATAATAATCTTAGAAACAAAGTATATAATCACCTTTCAAATGTAGAAAATAGATTTAATTCCAGCAACTCAGATCATTTTAGAAAAGAGCTACTACATTACAAAACTATTTTAAACGAATTATTTATCCAAATAAATGAAAGAATTTTACAATTATTTCCCAACACAATTTCAGAAAACAAAAGAACAAACAGAGGAATACTTAATATTTTCGGAAGTGCAATAAAAGCAATAACAGGAAATTTAGATAATGAAGACGGCAAACGATATGAAGAAATGATTTCAAAATTACAAGCAAAACAAAACAAACAAAAATTATTACTCGATGAACAAATTTCCCTAACAACCTCTGCAATTGAAAAATTCAACATCAAAATTTCTTCTGTCAAGTCATAATTCCGTCACACAAATTCCTTTTCCTTAACGAGTATTATTTCACATTGACCAACGAAAAATGTAACGAAGTGAAACCTGGAGATTAGATTTGCAATTTACCACTAATTACAAAAATATCTCAAGACGCACCATGTGAAATTCAACTTCTGAAATTTACTCAAAAATATCAAGATTGCCAAATTTACATTAACAATTTACAAATACAAAAAGTGGACAAAAATCAGTGGATAGGAATTTTTCCAACCGAACAACCAGTAACATCAATTTGTAATCAAGATGAAGAATCCCTGTCAATAAAAGGAAGTTATGTAATCGTCGTTCCTGATGAATGCAAACTCCAAATCAATTCGACAACTCTCCAAACCTATCAAAATCCGGATTTTCCGAAGATTCCCATTCAACTCCCGAAAATTGAAATTTCTGAAATGGATTCAAGAAAAGAAAACTTTCTCCACTTAGAACCTCTCGAACTTGAAAAAATCGACTTAAACAACCTTTAACCCGTGTATCATCAAATGCAGCAAATTCAAGAAACCCTCCGAAGAGAAAATGATGAACCAATTTCATACAACACAAATATTTGGACAATTTTAATCTATGTTTTGTTGTTAGCTGTTGCTCTGTATTTTTTGTGGACCAAATGTCTCTACCCTCGATATATGACGAGAAAGCTCAACCAACAAGCCGCCGCAAGTCAGCCCACGCCGTCTGCAATTCCAATTGAAAATTTGGCTGCTCGTACGATCCCCAACTTTCCAACACGCGCTTTCCAACACCTTGGTTATCAAAAACCTTGCAACTCCTGCAGGAATTATTATTATAAATTCAGATCATGAAAATACGCATTTTAGTCCGGAACATAGTCTTGAGTCGTGGTGCTGCTAATCATTATTTTCGAGTCATTCGTAATATTGTAAAAGTTATAATTTAATTTATTAATAACAAGTGAAATAATTGTAAAAGTGAAGTTGTAATAATAAATATAAAGTATAAATAAAAATAGTGGAAATAAATAATTTTTAAAAAGTAATTTGTTAACGCTCCCATGTTAACTAACGTTGGCGTTTCTATAGTTTTGAAACAGCTAATACATATAATAAACATCAAGAAAATTGTTTATGGTCTCCTCTGCACCTTAAATAATCTTATAGAAAAATCTTATCCCTCACCTCACTTTTTTGATAGAACAAATAAAGGCTGAAGTTTTGTAAAAATTTTGGCATTTATTCTTGGGGTTTTTAATTTAGTTTTTCACTATTTCAATTCAATCCCCGGGGTGTTATAGAACGCCCTGTTAATTTTTCCTTTTATTTAGAGAACCGCTGACATCATCACTACATATTTTTCTTATAAATAAATCAAAATTGTAAAAATTATTAGATTTATTCAAGGACGAATCATGAACGTTTGGTCGTTTTGTTTAAGTTATTGCTCTATGTCTATGTAAATATATCTTATGCAATTTCCGTTCCAATTTTTTATTATCTTGCAGAATAATTGAATTTTTCTATCGAAATTGTGCATAATCGGAATCGCTCAAAAAACTTAAAAATAAAACCGCTTCCAACTGTAAAATGTAAAATGTACGAATAGAAAGCAAAGCCGGCATAATAATATAATTTTCAAAGCAATTTAGGGATGGAAAGAAAAGGAATCATGCATTAATTTGCGTGTGTTTTTTTTAAACACCAAAGTCAGCTAAAGTCCGAGACGAAATCAAAATTAATGGAAACCTTATCATCAGCGAAACACATCAACTGTTATCGAATAACAAGTTTTTTTGCGCCACAAGCAAGTTTTTAATCCGATTGTTTTTAGCATTTATAAACTATACGAGCACGTTCCACTTTTCATACGCAAGGCGATTTTTCGTATAATTTTCCGCCCAACAATCAAAATTTGTTGTAATTCCTTCAATTTTTCTCATTATTATAGAAAAGTCAATTTATAACAGGAATTAAAAATCATGAAAAAAACAACATACCCAGTATTTAACCACTTGAGTTTTTCATGAAAACCTTTAGAATATTCACTAACATCACCTACATAGTTTTTCAAAAATGATTGTGAAATGTTTTCGTAGAAAAAAACCACTACTGTTGTAAATAAAGTGCCCGGAAAATCTCTGGTCAAGAACAATGAGCTATACGCAAGTGTGGCCACTTACCCTTCGGGATTGTGGAAACTGAAGCAAAGTCGTCAAAAACAACACCATTATTTAAGAACGCAAAAAAAATTTAAAAACTTTACAACAATTGTACCACCAACGACTACCACCTTGCAAATGAGCAAGCGAATCTTGGGAGGTGTGAAGGGCGATGGGAAGGAGTGGGAAAAGGTTGGCGGGAAGGGACTGTCGAGACGTTCTTGTTCACACGGTATTAAAAATTATAAAAAAAATTGACAGAGCTGGTCCTACCCCGAATGCAAATCGCAAAAATTACGCTCTTACTCTGATTAATTATTGATTACTGACTAAAAAAATTGTCAACGGTGCTGTTTCAATAATTACAACTATTTTGAAGTTGTTTTCTTATTAATAACTTAACTATTCTTATTAATAACTAATAACTTCAGTTAAAGAGCAGATACAGAGAAACTGTTTTCACTATTGTTATAACTGTGATAAGTGTTTCCAATTCTATCCTTTTAAATAAAGTTGTTTTTTAAGTTGCCAATGCCTTTAAGGACTACTGGTAAGAGCTAGAAAAAAGATAGTTCGGTCAAACTAGACATTTCAATTTACAAAAATTCGCATAGAGCTGAAACAGGTCTTTGGGGCATCGTTACAATTTACAAATAGAATATCAAAAGTCCTGATCGATCCCAAAAAAATATTCAAGATTAAAGGTCAAATGAATAGGTTTTTGCAATTTTTCTCGTAAACGGTAAATGTTATGATTAAAATAGGTCAGACAAAAGTTGTAGACCATGCAATTGTCTACAAAAGATCTACCGATATTTGGACTGTTGCTAAATACACGTAACTTTACGACACTTTGCGTGTGGCTCGCTATTTTAAACAATTTTTGCAAAGCTATGGTAGATGCAAAGTAGATCATTTGAATTTATAAGTAAAATAGGCGGTTTTGTGTCTTTGTGAATGAAAAACTTGTATTATGTAGAATAGGCCTTCTATAACTTTTAGAATCGCGATATCTCGGTATTGAAAATAAATAAATCACTTAAGAATTTTTTTTTATTAAAGTGGCATATGACTGAAATTGAGTTGGCAACATACAGGGTGTATCAGAAATATGTGTCTTAATTTTAACAAGTAAGAGAACTCAACAAATAAAACTTTTTTTCTATTTATAAATTTTCAATAAAAAATTTCAAAAAAAAATTACTTAAAATTAAAAGACCCGAACTATTTTTTGTGATAGAAACGCACAATTTAAACAATTTAAAACAACAATGAATTGTTGCTATGAACACAAACTAATTATTAAACACTGACCGGCTCGTTTGCACAAACGAAAGGAGGAAACAGTGAAAATTATAAATAAGAATTTTGAAAAACAGTATATAGAAAAGTTGTTGTATTTGATAAGTTTTAGTACGTAGTAAAATTAACACACACACCCTGTGTTTGTCCTTTAACCTTAAATTTTTTTGCACACATGAGATCGATTGGGACTATGCGAATTTTTGCAAACTTGCCACTATTTTAATGTCTATTTTGACCGGACTAAGATTTAAATCTTGTAAATTGTAAGGCATACAATTTTACGTAGAAAGTTTTCTCTTGACTTTTTTGATGAAATGTCCAATTTTAAAAAACTAGCAAAAACATTCTATTGGTATGAAAAATCTTCTGCTTTTACAAAAATTGTTTACATTATGAAAAAGACATTTTAGTAAAAAAGTTACAAAAATGTAAAATTGGAAAAAATTGGCGTTTACATTCTCCTACCTTGCTTCTACATGGATAACGAATAACGATGCAAATTGCTTTAAGTTTACACCTATCACATTCAATTGATTGACTCACTAAAAAATACTACCAGCAAAGTCGCACATGACCTTAATGCTAAGTTTATCAAAAATCTTAGAAAACTTAATAATTGTACCTCTTACAAAATTAATAAATAATAGTATTTTTAAAGTCTTTCCATAGTGCCTCACATTATTTAAAGTAATTCCCATCCACAAAAAAAGGGTCGTAGTCGAATTGGTTCCCGTTAATCTTTATAAGCATAATTCTGTTAAAGGTGGTTTATTCGGGGTTAACTGTTTTTTTTAAAGGAGATTGTTATTTTTTAAGCCCAAAGCTCTTTGTAAAATTCATAAAATGTTCTGCAAGTAAGCTCATTTTGCTCTGACCGTTCTCAGTTTACGAATTTGCATTTGCCATAGCATTTAATTTTTTTCGATTACGTTGGGCATTGAAGACTGAATTCTCACAGACAGGGTTCTATGTGCTCCGAGAAAAAAGTTTGAGAGAACTTAGATATGTGTCAAGTATAAAAAAAAATGTGGTTCTAGCTCTAGAGTTCTAATTCTTATTCGGTTTTACATCATTTGCTCTAAATTATCCGTCGTTTTTAAATTCTGTGCACCCTTATACTATTAAATCGGATAAGTGCGCCAAAACACTTATAAAACAAGTATTTTATGCTATTATACTTTGCGACCCCTTTTTTCTTATTTTAATAAAAAAAATTGTCGTTTAGATAATGAAGCTTTTATACACCGGCCCATTAATTTAATTCACAATTAAATGCGTGATTAACTGATCATGTGATCAAATTGAAGCAGTTTGATTGGGCTATTGGCGTTCTTAACTTTTAACAACGTATTAAAATTTAATGAAGCTTTCTAAAAACCGGCCCTAATGGTGCTATTCTCTAACTACTAGTACTATCTTAAGGCTCTATTACTTACTAAGGCCGTTTCACTGGACATGAAATTCTGATTCAGATCAGAAGGCCTTGAAGCGGCAGGCATGTAGGGCCCTCTACAGGGCAGAATAGCCGCGAAATTCGAAAAATTCCACCATTACTTAGTTAGTGTTAAATAATATACATTTTTAAGAGACATTGTTGATAATGTTCAGCTCTTGTCACTTTTCACGTACTTTTCTTAATTTAATAAGCTCGCTCTGAGTTGTTTTTTTCGTTGTTTCTTGTAATTGTGTTTTTCCTTACATTTTATTCAATGGTTAAACGTAAGTGTTTCGCTTGCAGTAACCCGAATAAATTTTTATTGAAAATCTCAAGCAATTATGAAGATTGTAATAAATGTGTAATTAACTCTCTTTGCACAATACTGTGGTATTCGTATAGTTAGTTTATTACTTAGTAGAAAAAACCAATATACGAGGAGATTTCAAATATAAAGCGGAATTTGTTTATAATTTTAACAAAAAACAAAATTTTAACAAAACTTTTTAAACTACTTTTCCACGAACTCTTCCTCTACATCTGTGCACATACGCCATTTCTTTGATAGTTTCACAAAGCTTTCTTTACAGCTTTTTTAGCCAAGTACGTAAGTACGGCGTATGCGCAAAATTTTGAGGCTCATCGTCATGGCGGAATCTAAAACTCTACCTGGTGCCCCAGTGCTTCTTTATGTGGTTCAATAAAAATTAAAATCACAAGGTGACAGATTAGGACTATAAGGAGAATATGGAGGAGTCTTTCAGTGTACGTTTTCCAAAATCTTTGCCGTCAAAGGGGCACTATGCAGTAGGGCGTTTTCTTGCAATAAAATCACACCTCTTGCTGAAAGATTCCGTCTTTTAGATCAAAATAAAGAGTTAATTTTTCGATTAAAAGTAGTAAGGAGCATTCATTTGGACGTTTGGTTACAAAAAATCCGTGTATTTAACGCCATAGGTCTTCCAAAATAAAGAAACAATGTTTTCTCTATCTGAAACCACAACTTTGATTTATCGACATTAGAAAAATATGGGTAGTCACTTTTTGGAATTGGATTAGATTTATTTGAATTCTGGAGTAAAATGACGAATTCAGGTTTTATCATACGTTTTATCATAAGTAATAATGAATTGAAAAAATTCCACTGAGAACCTAAGAACCTCGGTAGAACCTCTTCTACATAACTGGCAACGCACTAAGCCAAAAAACTTCTATAAAAAAGTATAAAACTACCAAAGAAATGGCGTATGCGCATGAAGGTAGAGGAAAAATACGTGAAAAAGTTGCTTGAAATTAAATTTCCTGTTTATATCTGAACTCCCTAGGTATTTTTCAATGTATTTTTTCTTTTAATCAAAGGCTTAAAAGATTAGGTATAATACTAAACTTTGCGAAAACCATTTTCACAGCAAATTATTGACTACTGTTTTACTCATTACAGTAAGTGTTGTACGTATTTAATATTTACTCTTCCAAGTCTTAGGCGTATCACATCAGTCACTGGAAAAGCTCATTATTATTATAGCGTCTCGGGGTGTGATTCTACGTACTCTTTATCGTATTGGAATTCAATTAGACATTTCCAAAAGAACAAATTTAACTTCCATCGCTGAAAACTTCTTTAGAAGCTATTTTAACTCACCATCTTGGTCTTAACGCATATATGAGCAAATTATTTTTTAACAGATAACTTTTGGTATGACGGCGAAATGACAAGGCTTTACAGCTAAAATTTTAAACTTAAACGACAGTAGAGGTCGGAATCTGCCGTGTAATTGGAAATGTCAAATAGAATCAATTTCAACAATGGAAACTAGGCCATAACTAGGCTCAGTTAGAGTTCCTTTATTGGGAGAGTTGGGACACTGAACGTCGAACCGAACCAATTTTTTATTATGTGGATAAGGAATATGTTTCTATTCTTTTTTAATAAAATTTTTATTAGCAACTTATGTCAAAGGTTCATGTCGAAAATGATTTCAAGGTAATAATTTTTGTCAAATGAATAAAATGACATAATTTTACGTCAAATTTAACCAGGGACGTAGGAATCGTAGGAATTTTGGTAATACTATTTAAAACAAGAAAATAATTGAATACCTACAAATATTAATGTTCACATTTCTGTAATTTGTCGATATTTATTTTAATATTAAATACATAACGTAAAACATACTTCACTGCTAAAAATGCCTTTCTTCCGGTCACAAGGTTGAATTTCTCTCTCTTTCGTCGATGATTACCATTTCTTAAAGTTAAGGGAAAAATGTTTATGATGAAGAGTTTAGACGTACAGTTCTTGTACTTACAAAAAAGTCTCTTTTAAAATTTGGAGTTTATATCAAGAAAAACAGTGAATTGACGACGATTGCTAGTTTAAACCATTTCTAAACGCAGTTAATCGACGAAAAAGGGAAACATTTTTGACAATTTGTTGTGACACAAATAAACGTATGTTTAAAAAGCAAAATCGAATAAAAAATAATTTAGCAAGCACCTCTTCTGTCGGCCACGGTTAAAATAGCAACTGCCCTTTTTTATTGCATTTATGAATTCGCCTTCTCAAATTGAGAAAAATTTACCTAAGTTTTTGGTACTTATCTGTCATAGTTTTTGCGTATGTCAATTTTTTGTCAAAATTTTCATTTGCAGTGCAGGTTCACTCACATTATCACAGCTCTTGAAAAAAATGAAAAAACACGTTTTGTTTTGATTCCGGCAAAGTCTGAAACAAAGTACAAAAAGGAATTGGTTGAATGATTAAAGAAAATACTTTGTTGAAGGGAATGAAAGATTCATAGATAATTTCTTTCTACAACGTGTCTCACCTGAGACTTTCGAGCTTAATAACTCAGTTATTTGTAAACGGATTGATATGAAATTTAGAATGCACAGAGGTGGTCTTTCAAATTACCATTGGATCATTAAACGCCGAAAAATAGGTGGCCACACAAAAAATTTAATCGCTCGGCTGATCCAAGGAAAAAATTAGATTTTGTTGTTAGAAACTTGATCGAAGTTTTGAGCAATGGAGTGTTATACTAAAAAATGAAAATTTTTATACGGATAGCCAACAACAAAATAGACGACCCAAATTTTTTTATTTTAACGAAAGCTCTACCGTTTTTGAGAAAAATAATACGCGCTATCAGTGTGACGTAGACATTTGAGGTAGGTCAGCACCTTAAAGCTAAACAATCGCCATTTTCAATGCTTTTCTTATGGGCATTTAAAAGTTTTTCGTATTTCTTTAATGCTAGAAGTGTAGGAACATTACTTTTACAGAGAAATGATAGCTATGAAAAATGCAATGTCGTTTCTTAAAGATTTTAGCAACTGAGCTAATATTTCTGTAAGTTGAACACATAAATCCTTTTCTAACCTAACTTTTTTCAAACTTCAAAATTCAGTTTTTCTTAATTTGGACATCATATTGATGTAAATTATTATGTGGCCTTTTAAAACTGAGGGAAAAATGGTTTGCCACACTAATGACATTGGATTTCTTCTGAATGACGAATTCATGGGGTGCAACCGGCGCAACCCCAATAAACGGGTTGTTTTCTGTCCCCCTCCCCCATCACGAGGGATGAATAGCAGGTATACGAGGGTAGAGGGTTCAGGCACATACATGGTTGAAAGTAGTACGGGTTGTGAGTTCTGTGCTTCTTTCGTGAGTGTCTTTTGTTATCGTGTTTTTTCCGATCGTTCTCCATATCTTCGTGTTCTTGAATTTTTAAAATTCTGTTTTTCCAAGACATTATCTCATTTTTGTGGTACATCATTAGGTATGATTTGTGAATAATATTTTGTTGCGATACTTTGATAGTTCATGTGTAGTAGGTTTTTACATCACAACTATGGGAATGTGTTGGGCTCCAGATTGCAAACACTATAGTACTCGCGATAAATGCCATTTTTTTAGTTTTCCTAAGTCGGGAAAAGAACGAGCACTATGGAAAAAATTGTTGAGGTAATTTTTAATAGATGTTTTGATATTAATTTTTAATTGCTTGTTTCATTGTTAAATGTAGAAGAGATGTAGAACCCGGACCAGGAGCCTACGTTTGCAGCTGCCATTTTCGGGATGGAAGAAAGGAAAATGGTCCTGAATTATTTTTGCACAATATCGCAAAAAGAGCCTATTTTCAAGTGGAATCTCCAGAAAAAAAAAAGATGAAAAAACAAGGACTCCCTTCTTGTTCTAGTTCCGCTGAATCATTAAGGTAAAAAGTGAATCCTAGTTTTAAATTGATTTACAATTTGATCATTTGAATAGTGTTGATATACCGGAAGAAACAGTACCATCGACAATGAATTTAGAGGAAGTGCCATCGACGTCTACAGCCGTAGTTGCAGCACCAGCAGATATAATTCAAGATGCTCCGTTAGAATCTATGGGTGTGCAAGCACCCTTGGTGTCACATGCGGCTCTTGAAGCAGAAATGTATTTTCTCAAAAAGGAAAATGCTGAACTTAAAGCAAAAATACAATATCTGACAGTACGATTTTGCTATGAAAATGTTCAAGGAAATGACAAACTCATTGTTTTATATACCGGTCTTCCCAATAGCCAGATTTTCGAAGCATTGTTTCACTTAATCGAAAAGTTGGACATAAAATATTACCACAAATGGACAGTCCAAAAGTTAACTAGAATTGACCAACTCTTTTTAACCCTAGTAAAATTACGACTCAATTTCCCTCAACTTGATTTGGCGCAACGCTTTGGGGTTGCCCAAAGCACAGTTTCTAATATTATTTTAACATTTGTCCATGTAATATATGAAATTTTATATAAACAGTTTATGACGACAATGCCTTCGCGCGAAAAAAATAAATCTTGCTTGCCAACATGTTTTAGCAATTTTACTAATTGTAGAGCAGTTCTAGATTGTACCGAAATTTTCACTGTGGTATCACGTAAGTCTATGTCAACACAGAAATTAACATATAGTACTTACAAACATCATAATACTTTCAAAGGGCTAATTGGAGTTGCACCCAATGGTGTCATCACATTTGTAAGTGATTTATACGTGGGATCAACTTCTGATCAAAAAGTTGTTTTAAATTGTGGAATAATCGACATGTTAAAAACTGGAGATATGATTTTAGCCGATAAGGGATTTTTGATCCAAAATATTCTGCCACCAGGGGTCACTTTGAATATTCCACCTTTTTTATCAAATGTCCAATTTACACCAGAGCAAGTTAAGTGTACCGAAAATATTGCACGTGCAAGAATACACGTCGAAAGGGCAATACGCCGATTAAAATGTTATCATATTTTAAATTTTTTGCCAGAGTCTTTGTGCCACTATGGAGATATTGTTTTTAAAGCGACTGCCGCTTTAACAAACCTCCAATTTCCATTAATTAAAGAGGTAGCAGAATTGTTTCAGGATTGTGATGATTAAAATAATGTAAAATAAAAACCATCTATTTATATACAGTTTATTATTGTGAAATAAAGGAAATATATTGGTCAAGATAAAATTCTTTTAAAATATTGATATTTTCTGACCACCCCGGATCTTTTTCAATTTGAAATATCTCTGTGCACTTTGGTGTCCACACGACAAAGTAGCAGATACTTCGACCAGTGATGTGCATTTGCCCCTGTACTTGGTGGTAATAATTGTGATTGCTGTTAAGATTAATGTCCTCATTTTCATCCCTCCAATAAAAATATTTTTTATCCTTCAGGGCTTCAGACAAACTGTCAGTGTCCCTATATTTATATGGGCATTTAATTTCGAGAATCCCATCTTCTTCCACTAATCCATCAGGACTTGCTCCCAAAAAGCCTGATTCTTCCAACCTACAAAAAAAAGTAATATTACATTATTCATCTAAGTTATACGTGTTAATTATTTTCGACCTACCAAAATCCCGTCTCTTGGACTTTAAGATTCGTCGCTTCTTCAAATTCTCTGAGCGCTGTCTTCTCGTGGGTCTTACCCCACTGCACAGCAGCAACCCTGTCAAGCGAATAGCCTTCCGCCAAATTTTTAAATAAAGAGGGTGGGAATCTTCGTCTACTGCAAGCAGATAGTACCATGCCAAACCTGCTGGCCGTTAAACGATGTTTCCTTGCTACATGCCAATTTTCGTTAACATGTTGGCCCCGAGTGCACGCCTCAACCAGTTTAATGCGTGCCTCATCTATTCTGCACTTCTCCAAAAGAAACTTTTGTTTGTCTATGGCCTGCACGTATTCTAAGCTTTGTAGAATTTCTTCGATATCTGCAATAATTTTTCTGGCTTCTTCACTTGCTTCTGGTCTTAGGAGCCAAGTGAAGCCCACCACATTCGTGACGCCTATTTCGGCACGGAACTGAATAATTTCGTCCTCAGTAGAGGACCTAGACAGTGCCGTATAGTTTGATAATTTCGGCTTGTAAACATCAGCTAACTTAATGACTTCTGTTTGTGGTGTTGTTTTTGATGGGGCACTCCACTGACACTCAATGTCAGTAGCACTTACATTATAATGAGCATAATATAATGCTGCAGCCATATGATGGCAAGCCACGTTGCCCCTTGGGCAGGTACAATGTGCCGTCTTAACCCCTTCTTCTAGGTCATATGAAATCTAAAACACACTTTGTAGAAGAAATGTCTAACAGTTAAATAAATACAAACCTCCACAGTATAATTTAGCTTTTTCATGCTCGGTAGAACTTCTGCAGAAATTCTCATCGGTTGTACTGTGCCATCAAACCTAAATTTGGTGACGTGACCGCTGGTAAAAGCATTTTCTCCCCGAACTAAAAAGCGATTACCGTCCCCAAAAAATTTCGCAATAAAGTGAAACTTAACAATGTGCTTTTCTGCCACTAAAATGCATAAATATAATAGTTTCTCAAAGTATAATTAAAGCTTACTCACTTTCTCACCGACAACGTGGTTCCCTGTATTCTTTTATAAAGTTCGTATTTTCACAAAAAGTCACTTCTAAATTAAATTAAAGTCTCTAGTGGCACAAATTACACCCGCTGCAGCTATTTGACACGTTATTAACGCACAAACACAACCAAAAAACCGAAAAACGTATTACACCACATGTAAAAGACTGGTTGTTTAGCTTTGAGCAACTGACCTACCGTAATAAGAGTGGGGAGGTGACGTCACGACTGATAGCGCGTATTGGAAAGGTGAAAATTCCTGGCCTGACGTCAGCAATGTTCCTTTTTGAATCAGCCAGTCACAGAACTTGAGATAGAAAACTGGGCCAACAAAGATAGCTTGAAAGACGTACGTTTTCTCTTAATTTCTGCCTCTGTTGTTTTACATACGACTTCAGATGTCCTGCAGAAGCAGTCATTTTACCAAAACACAAACTCCTGCAAAGTATTAGCACACAACATAGTCACAATCGACAACGCACGATTTTAACATTTGTATTTGACGTTTACCAACCCAAACGTAGGTCGTAGCGTTAATTGTATGCAGCGAAAGACTGACGAATCATTAGTCAAGCCATTGCTTACGTCACAGCGCAAATTTTCTATTATTACTAAAAAAGTACCGATTTAAAAAAACTCAGACCGATATTACTAGACATCATTTTGTGTCTACTTTCAGAATCTGCAATTTCCAAAAACTTTTACTTTCGAGTATAACACTCCATTCAATTAATGAAGCATTGCTAAGCATTATTTTGTGGATGTCTAAAAATACTGTCAAAAGTGCGCTGTTAGAAAAGTGAAATACGCGCTATCAGTCGTGACGTCACCTCCCCACTCTTATTACGGTAGGTCAGTTGCTCAAAGCTAAACAACCAGTCTTTTACATGTGGTGTAATACGTTTTTCGGTTTTTTGGTTGTGTTTGTGCGTTAATAACGTGTCAAATAGCTGCAGCGGGTGTAATTTGTGCCACTAGAGACTTTAATTTAATTTAGAAGTGACTTTTTGTGAAAATACGAACTTTATAAAAGAATACAGGGAACCACGTTGTCGGTGAGAAAGTGAGTAAGCTTTAATTATACTTTGAGAAACTATTATATTTATGCATTTTAGTGGCAGAAAAGCACATTGTTAAGTTTCACTTTATTGCGAAATTTTTTGGGGACGGTAATCGCTTTTTAGTTCGGGGAGAAAATGCTTTTACCAGCGGTCACGTCACCAAATTTAGGTTTGATGGCACAGTACAACCGATGAGAATTTCTGCAGAAGTTCTACCGAGCATGAAAAAGCTAAATTATACTGTGGAGGTTTGTATTTATTTAACTGTTAGACATTTCTTCTACAAAGTGTGTTTTAGATTTCATATGACCTAGAAGAAGGGGTTAAGACGGCACATTGTACCTGCCCAAGGGGCAACGTGGCTTGCCATCATATGGCTGCAGCATTATATTATGCTCATTATAATGTAAGTGCTACTGACATTGAGTGTCAGTGGAGTGCCCCATCAAAAACAACACCACAAACAGAAGTCATTAAGTTAGCTGATGTTTACAAGCCGAAATTATCAAACTATACGGCACTGTCTAGGTCCTCTACTGAGGACGAAATTATTCAGTTCCGTGCCGAAATAGGCGTCACGAATGTGGTGGGCTTCACTTGGCTCCTAAGACCAGAAGCAAGTGAAGAAGCCAGAAAAATTATTGCAGATATCGAAGAAATTCTACAAAGCTTAGAATACGTGCAGGCCATAGACAAACAAAAGTTTCTTTTGGAGAAGTGCAGAATAGATGAGGCACGCATTAAACTGGTTGAGGCGTGCACTCGGGGCCAACATGTTAACGAAAATTGGCATGTAGCAAGGAAACATCGTTTAACGGCCAGCAGGTTTGGCATGGTACTATCTGCTTGCAGTAGACGAAGATTCCCACCCTCTTTATTTAAAAATTTGGCGGAAGGCTATTCGCTTGACAGGGTTGCTGCTGTGCAGTGGGGTAAGACCCACGAGAAGACAGCGCTCAGAGAATTTGAAGAAGCGACGAATCTTAAAGTCCAAGAGACGGGATTTTGGTAGGTCGAAAATAATTAACACGTATAACTTAGATGAATAATGTAATATTACTTTTTTTTGTAGGTTGGAAGAATCAGGCTTTTTGGGAGCAAGTCCTGATGGATTAGTGGAAGAAGATGGGATTCTCGAAATTAAATGCCCATATAAATATAGGGACACTGACAGTTTGTCTGAAGCCCTGAAGGATAAAAAATATTTTTATTGGAGGGATGAAAATGAGGACATTAATCTTAACAGCAATCACAATTATTACCACCAAGTACAGGGGCAAATGCACATCACTGGTCGAAGTATCTGCTACTTTGTCGTGTGGACACCAAAGTGCACAGAGATATTTCAAATTGAAAAAGATCCGGGGTGGTCAGAAAATATCAATATTTTAAAAGAATTTTATCTTGACCAATATATTTCCTTTATTTCACAATAATAAACTGTATATAAATAGATGGTTTTTATTTTACATTATTTTAATCATCACAATCCTGAAACAATTCTGCTACCTCTTTAATTAATGGAAATTGGAGGTTTGTTAAAGCGGCAGTCGCTTTAAAAACAATATCTCCATAGTGGCACAAAGACTCTGGCAAAAAATTTAAAATATGATAACATTTTAATCGGCGTATTGCCCTTTCGACGTGTATTCTTGCACGTGCAATATTTTCGGTACACTTAACTTGCTCTGGTGTAAATTGGACATTTGATAAAAAAGGTGGAATATTCAAAGTGACCCCTGGTGGCAGAATATTTTGGATCAAAAATCCCTTATCGGCTAAAATCATATCTCCAGTTTTTAACATGTCGATTATTCCACAATTTAAAACAACTTTTTGATCAGAAGTTGATCCCACGTATAAATCACTTACAAATGTGATGACACCATTGGGTGCAACTCCAATTAGCCCTTTGAAAGTATTATGATGTTTGTAAGTACTATATGTTAATTTCTGTGTTGACATAGACTTACGTGATACCACAGTGAAAATTTCGGTACAATCTAGAACTGCTCTACAATTAGTAAAATTGCTAAAACATGTTGGCAAGCAAGATTTATTTTTTTCGCGCGAAGGCATTGTCGTCATAAACTGTTTATATAAAATTTCATATATTACATGGACAAATGTTAAAATAATATTAGAAACTGTGCTTTGGGCAACCCCAAAGCGTTGCGCCAAATCAAGTTGAGGGAAATTGAGTCGTAATTTTACTAGGGTTAAAAAGAGTTGGTCAATTCTAGTTAACTTTTGGACTGTCCATTTGTGGTAATATTTTATGTCCAACTTTTCGATTAAGTGAAACAATGCTTCGAAAATCTGGCTATTGGGAAGACCGGTATATAAAACAATGAGTTTGTCATTTCCTTGAACATTTTCATAGCAAAATCGTACTGTCAGATATTGTATTTTTGCTTTAAGTTCAGCATTTTCCTTTTTGAGAAAATACATTTCTGCTTCAAGAGCCGCATGTGACACCAAGGGTGCTTGCACACCCATAGATTCTAACGGAGCATCTTGAATTATATCTGCTGGTGCTGCAACTACGGCTGTAGACGTCGATGGCACTTCCTCTAAATTCATTGTCGATGGTACTGTTTCTTCCGGTATATCAACACTATTCAAATGATCAAATTGTAAATCAATTTAAAACTAGGATTCACTTTTTACCTTAATGATTCAGCGGAACTAGAACAAGAAGGGAGTCCTTGTTTTTTCATCTTTTTTTTTTCTGGAGATTCCACTTGAAAATAGGCTCTTTTTGCGATATTGTGCAAAAATAATTCAGGACCATTTTCCTTTCTTCCATCCCGAAAATGGCAGCTGCAAACGTAGGCTCCTGGTCCGGGTTCTACATCTCTTCTACATTTAACAATGAAACAAGCAATTAAAAATTAATATCAAAACATCTATTAAAAATTACCTCAACAATTTTTTCCATAGTGCTCGTTCTTTTCCCGACTTAGGAAAACTAAAAAAATGGCATTTATCGCGAGTACTATAGTGTTTGCAATCTGGAGCCCAACACATTCCCATAGTTGTGATGTAAAAACCTACTACACATGAACTATCAAAGTATCGCAACAAAATATTATTCACAAATCATACCTAATGATGTACCACAAAAATGAGATAATGTCTTGGAAAAACAGAATTTTAAAAATTCAAGAACACGAAGATATGGAGAACGATCGGAAAAAACACGATAACAAAAGACACTCACGAAAGAAGCACAGAACTCACAACCCGTACTACTTTCAACCATGTATGTGCCTGAACCCTCTACCCTCGTATACCTGCTATTCATCCCTCGTGATGGGGGAGGGGGACAGAAAACAACCCGTTTATTGGGGTTGCGCCGGTTGCACCCCATGAATTCGTCATTCAGAAGAAATCCAATGTCATTAGTGTGGCAAACCATTTTTCCCTCAGTTTTAAAAGGCCACATAATAATTTACATCAATATGATGTCCAAATTAAGAAAAACTGAATTTTGAAGTTTGAAAAAAGTTAGGTTAGAAAAGGATTTATGTGTTCAACTTACAGAAATATTAGCTCAGTTGCTAAAATCTTTAAGAAACGACATTGCATTTTTCATAGCTATCATTTCTCTGTAAAAGTAATGTTCCTACACTTCTAGCATTAAAGAAATACGAAAAACTTTTAAATGCCCATAAGAAAAGCATTGAAAATGGCGATTGTTTAGCTTTAAGGTGCTGACCTACCTCAAATGTCTACGTCACACTGATTACGCGCTATCAGTCGTGACGTCACCTCCCCACTCTTATTACGGTAGGTCAGTTGCTCAAAGCTAAACAACCAGTCTTTTACATGTGGTGTAATACGTTTTTCGGTTTTTTGGTTGTGTTTGTGCGTTAATAACGTGTCAAATAGCTGCAGCGGGTGTAATTTGTGCCACTAGAGACTTTAATTTAATTTAGAAGTGACTTTTTGTGAAAATACGAACTTTATAAAAGAATACAGGGAACCACGTTGTCGGTGAGAAAGTGAGTAAGCTTTAATTATACTTTGAGAAACTATTATATTTATGCATTTTAGTGGCAGAAAAGCACATTGTTAAGTTTCACTTTATTGCGAAATTTTTTGGGGACGGTAATCGCTTTTTAGTTCGGGGAGAAAATGCTTTTACCAGCGGTCACGTCACCAAATTTAGGTTTGATGGCACAGTACAACCGATGAGAATTTCTGCAGAAGTTCTACCGAGCATGAAAAAGCTAAATTATACTGTGGAGGTTTGTATTTATTTAACTGTTAGACATTTCTTCTACAAAGTGTGTTTTAGATTTCATATGACCTAGAAGAAGGGGTTAAGACGGCACATTGTACCTGCCCAAGGGGCAACGTGGCTTGCCATCATATGGCTGCAGCATTATATTATGCTCATTATAATGTAAGTGCTACTGACATTGAGTGTCAGTGGAGTGCCCCATCAAAAACAACACCACAAACAGAAGTCATTAAGTTAGCTGATGTTTACAAGCCGAAATTATCAAACTATACGGCACTGTCTAGGTCCTCTACTGAGGACGAAATTATTCAGTTCCGTGCCGAAATAGGCGTCACGAATGTGGTGGGCTTCACTTGGCTCCTAAGACCAGAAGCAAGTGAAGAAGCCAGAAAAATTATTGCAGATATCGAAGAAATTCTACAAAGCTTAGAATACGTGCAGGCCATAGACAAACAAAAGTTTCTTTTGGAGAAGTGCAGAATAGATGAGGCACGCATTAAACTGGTTGAGGCGTGCACTCGGGGCCAACATGTTAACGAAAATTGGCATGTAGCAAGGAAACATCGTTTAACGGCCAGCAGGTTTGGCATGGTACTATCTGCTTGCAGTAGACGAAGATTCCCACCCTCTTTATTTAAAAATTTGGCGGAAGGCTATTCGCTTGACAGGGTTGCTGCTGTGCAGTGGGGTAAGACCCACGAGAAGACAGCGCTCAGAGAATTTGAAGAAGCGACGAATCTTAAAGTCCAAGAGACGGGATTTTGGTAGGTCGAAAATAATTAACACGTATAACTTAGATGAATAATGTAATATTACTTTTTTTTGTAGGTTGGAAGAATCAGGCTTTTTGGGAGCAAGTCCTGATGGATTAGTGGAAGAAGATGGGATTCTCGAAATTAAATGCCCATATAAATATAGGGACACTGACAGTTTGTCTGAAGCCCTGAAGGATAAAAAATATTTTTATTGGAGGGATGAAAATGAGGACATTAATCTTAACAGCAATCACAATTATTACCACCAAGTACAGGGGCAAATGCACATCACTGGTCGAAGTATCTGCTACTTTGTCGTGTGGACACCAAAGTGCACAGAGATATTTCAAATTGAAAAAGATCCGGGGTGGTCAGAAAATATCAATATTTTAAAAGAATTTTATCTTGACCAATATATTTCCTTTATTTCACAATAATAAACTGTATATAAATAGATGGTTTTTATTTTACATTATTTTAATCATCACAATCCTGAAACAATTCTGCTACCTCTTTAATTAATGGAAATTGGAGGTTTGTTAAAGCGGCAGTCGCTTTAAAAACAATATCTCCATAGTGGCACAAAGACTCTGGCAAAAAATTTAAAATATGATAACATTTTAATCGGCGTATTGCCCTTTCGACGTGTATTCTTGCACGTGCAATATTTTCGGTACACTTAACTTGCTCTGGTGTAAATTGGACATTTGATAAAAAAGGTGGAATATTCAAAGTGACCCCTGGTGGCAGAATATTTTGGATCAAAAATCCCTTATCGGCTAAAATCATATCTCCAGTTTTTAACATGTCGATTATTCCACAATTTAAAACAACTTTTTGATCAGAAGTTGATCCCACGTATAAATCACTTACAAATGTGATGACACCATTGGGTGCAACTCCAATTAGCCCTTTGAAAGTATTATGATGTTTGTAAGTACTATATGTTAATTTCTGTGTTGACATAGACTTACGTGATACCACAGTGAAAATTTCGGTACAATCTAGAACTGCTCTACAATTAGTAAAATTGCTAAAACATGTTGGCAAGCAAGATTTATTTTTTTCGCGCGAAGGCATTGTCGTCATAAACTGTTTATATAAAATTTCATATATTACATGGACAAATGTTAAAATAATATTAGAAACTGTGCTTTGGGCAACCCCAAAGCGTTGCGCCAAATCAAGTTGAGGGAAATTGAGTCGTAATTTTACTAGGGTTAAAAAGAGTTGGTCAATTCTAGTTAACTTTTGGACTGTCCATTTGTGGTAATATTTTATGTCCAACTTTTCGATTAAGTGAAACAATGCTTCGAAAATCTGGCTATTGGGAAGACCGGTATATAAAACAATGAGTTTGTCATTTCCTTGAACATTTTCATAGCAAAATCGTACTGTCAGATATTGTATTTTTGCTTTAAGTTCAGCATTTTCCTTTTTGAGAAAATACATTTCTGCTTCAAGAGCCGCATGTGACACCAAGGGTGCTTGCACACCCATAGATTCTAACGGAGCATCTTGAATTATATCTGCTGGTGCTGCAACTACGGCTGTAGACGTCGATGGCACTTCCTCTAAATTCATTGTCGATGGTACTGTTTCTTCCGGTATATCAACACTATTCAAATGATCAAATTGTAAATCAATTTAAAACTAGGATTCACTTTTTACCTTAATGATTCAGCGGAACTAGAACAAGAAGGGAGTCCTTGTTTTTTCATCTTTTTTTTTTCTGGAGATTCCACTTGAAAATAGGCTCTTTTTGCGATATTGTGCAAAAATAATTCAGGACCATTTTCCTTTCTTCCATCCCGAAAATGGCAGCTGCAAACGTAGGCTCCTGGTCCGGGTTCTACATCTCTTCTACATTTAACAATGAAACAAGCAATTAAAAATTAATATCAAAACATCTATTAAAAATTACCTCAACAATTTTTTCCATAGTGCTCGTTCTTTTCCCGACTTAGGAAAACTAAAAAAATGGCATTTATCGCGAGTACTATAGTGTTTGCAATCTGGAGCCCAACACATTCCCATAGTTGTGATGTAAAAACCTACTACACATGAACTATCAAAGTATCGCAACAAAATATTATTCACAAATCATACCTAATGATGTACCACAAAAATGAGATAATGTCTTGGAAAAACAGAATTTTAAAAATTCAAGAACACGAAGATATGGAGAACGATCGGAAAAAACACGATAACAAAAGACACTCACGAAAGAAGCACAGAACTCACAACCCGTACTACTTTCAACCATGTATGTGCCTGAACCCTCTACCCTCGTATACCTGCTATTCATCCCTCGTGATGGGGGAGGGGGACAGAAAACAACCCGTTTATTGGGGTTGCGCCGGTTGCACCCCATGAATTCGTCATTCAGAAGAAATCCAATGTCATTAGTGTGGCAAACCATTTTTCCCTCAGTTTTAAAAGGCCACATAATAATTTACATCAATATGATGTCCAAATTAAGAAAAACTGAATTTTGAAGTTTGAAAAAAGTTAGGTTAGAAAAGGATTTATGTGTTCAACTTACAGAAATATTAGCTCAGTTGCTAAAATCTTTAAGAAACGACATTGCATTTTTCATAGCTATCATTTCTCTGTAAAAGTAATGTTCCTACACTTCTAGCATTAAAGAAATACGAAAAACTTTTAAATGCCCATAAGAAAAGCATTGAAAATGGCGATTGTTTAGCTTTAAGGTGCTGACCTACCTCAAATGTCTACGTCACACTGATAGCGCGTATTGTATTAATTTGGTGAAATTACTTTAAAAACGAACAACAGTGGCAGGAATTTCTATGGTATTGAAAAAGGAAACAAAATTCGCCTATGGAAAGTGTCGTTGGACTTCTTGTGAAATGTTATTCAAATAAAGCCTTCATAATATTTATGAAATGTCTCTTGCGTGACATGTTTGTGCGAGTAGGATTAACCAAAAATCAGTGGTAGTGCTCATTTGTTTCATAGATCTACGCTTTTGCATTTGTACCCACGTGTAACAGTTTTTTTTCTTTTTTCATGCAAAACAAACATCTTTCAAAGTTGATTTTTTTTCTTACAACATTTTATGTTGACTATGATTTTTTTAAAATAAGTCTTAAATAATATAACATTTTGAAAAGGCAGGTATAAATTACCTTTTTACGAATTTAGTTGTTGCATTAATTGAATTTTAATCTTTGGCTTCTAAAATATTTGCATTTTAAATTTCATAAAAATCCGTTGACAATTATCTAAGGTATCAGGCTGGAATGTCTTAGGTGAGACACCCTGTATAATTTTCATCGGAATTGACTATCTTTGTGGTTGCCGTAAGTAAGGGTCTGATTTCAAGTTTGGTCGCAAAGTTGCGTGGGCTGCAGTTGCATAGCAGCAACCAATAACATTGCTAGATTTGCGTCGTTGCTATAACAATACCGACGCACCGACTTGCGTCGGTCGTAAATTAACTTGAAATCAGCCCCTTATGGACAGATTTCAAGCTAATAGTAGTATAGAACAAAACAAAGAAAATAGATAAAAAATATATATACAATCGAAAACAGCAAACAAAAATGTCGGTGGTTACTTAAAAAAAAAATTACGATAAAACTCAAAAACCATTGACGTTATAAATGTCACTATGGTGTAAAATGTAGCATTAAAAAAGTAACCTAATCAGGATTTGTTGGAAAAATTACCCTTAAAAAAATATAAATTTTGTGTGTTACTAGTGGCTTAGTCTGTATTGGTAACTTTTTCGCTTTATTACATGCCTAAATTGTACAGTTTAAAATAAAATTAAGAACTATACAGTGTGTATCAAAAATACGTGTCTTAATTGTAACAGATAACAAAGCTCAAGAAATAAAACGTCTTTTCTATTTGTAATTTTTCAATTAAAAAATTCGCAAATTTAATTAAAATTTAGAAAAAGATAACATACTGAAACGTGTACAAAAATAAAAGTGCCGAACTATTTTCGTTGTGATAGAATCGGACAATTTAAAGCAACAATGAAAATTGTATTAAACACTGACCGTCTCGTTTGCACAAAAGAAAGGAGGAATACAGTGAAAATTATAAATAATAATTTTGCAAAAAGTTATATAAAAAAGTTGTTGCATTTGAAGAGCACACGTATTTCTGATACTACTGTATATAATCCAGTATTATTTTTTACTAAAAAATAAAATTAACAATTTTTGGAAAAAAAGAACATTACATGCAATACTTAAACATTGCACCTACCAGATTCTCTACTTATGATTTATCTAGCTTGTGGCTCTGACCCTGTTCCAGCTCAAGTTGCGTTAGTTTGGTTATCAGAATCATATCTTTTTTTCACTTTGTTTTACAGAAAAACTGTATCTTTGGTCATTGTAGCAGCACCTGATACAAGTTTTTAGCTAGTCATTTTACACAACATGCAACAGGCACAGTTCAACGACTGCTTCACCAACACTCTTAAAAGAACTAAAAAAAATTAGTAAGTACGAGCTGATTTTGTTTGCAACTCAAGTGGTTTCTGATGGCAAACGTAAGCTTATTGGTGAATAAGACATTTCCACTTCATAAAAAACACATAATACTGCCAATCCTGTTAAAAAAGCAAAAACACGAAAATACAGGTGCCTCAAAACTGGTGAATTTGGAGTGGTAAAGAATCACTTCACTAGTCTAAATATAGAAACAAAATAGATTCAGGTCTTCGGGTGCTCTTTGAACTGCGTTTTTTCAAATGCGGGATAAAAATAAATAAAACTTTTTTTTTGAGAAATCATTTTACATTATTCTCCACAATCATCTTTACCATAAATAAATAAGAGTGATCTTCAAGTGATTCTCTAAAATGCTCTGAACTCGGAATTCGCCAATTTTGAGACACCTGTATAAAAAATGTAAAATAAATGTTAATGTAGTTTTGTGACAGACAAAATTCAATTGAAAGTTAAATTTTTCTAAACACTTCGCAACAAGCCAATGGGTCGTACTTTAAATAAATATTCGTATTTTTTGAGACAGAATGTAAACACCGGCAACATATTATTTTAGTGTTTTTCAGTGATTTCATAATATTTTCTTACTTTTTTCGAATCGTGGTTAGAGTGGCATCCTTGTCTTCTTGTCCTTTTCAATCTCTGTTCAATCAATTAAATCTACACAGAGAACCGTAGGTTTTAAAACCAAGCCGGAAAATGTGTTCTACTTAGTGTAAACTTAGTTTAGAAAAGAGAGAAATTTCAGTACTATCACCTAGGACAAAGTTGTTCTTTAAGTTGCCAATGGCTTTAAAAAAGTAGGGTAAAGTGAAACATTAATATTTCTTGTTAGTTCAAAAATCTATTTTACAAATATTGATAGTACAGATCCAATAACCAAAATAACAGGATTTTTGTCAACGAAAAAGAAAAAACGTCACAAATGTCAAAAAATCTGATAATATTTTAGTAAAACTCAAATTAACTTATTTAATTTAAAATATTATTGTTTTTCATATTTCGTTGATCTTTATGCATGTAGTACAAATTATGTATCTTACAAATCTAGTATAACAGAATATTTAACACAACTTAATCTAAGTTATATGAATTTGTCATTTGATTTTTAGTCCAACCAAATTTCCAAAAATCAGACAATTCATATTCCCCGGTCTTTTTTGAAGCTCAATGTTTCTATTTACTAAAACTAAACTAATAATGTAATAAATATGTTTGATGTAAATTTACAACATCTCCCAAAATAATAAATCATCGAACCGAAATACGAAAATTGTTAAATGATTGTAATCAGTTTCCAACTTATAAAATTAACAAAAACGTAAATAGTGGAGTTAAAATTTTGAAAAATTAATGAAAGGTTTCCGTATTTCGTTAACAATTATCCACACACTAATATACACAACAAACAAAGTTACAATAAAATGTAATGTAAAGTTTAGTCACTTACTTATTGTCAACGATTTTTAGACCAAATACGATTTCCAAAAATCTGACAATTTGACGTTTTTTCTTTTAAGACCGGGGGCAATTATTTTTAAAATCACAGAAAATAAAGCGTTCACAAAAACATGTTCATTGGCACAATAATCAGTATTATATTACTGATAGAAGAAAATCAGACAGACTTATTATTTGAAATTTGGAAAACACTGACAATTTATTGTGAATTGTACATTGAATGCAAAATCAAAAACAATATCGATAATGTTTTCCCAATTTCATTACACCTTCCACTTGTTTAAACAATTTGCATCGTTACTCCAACCGTAGCGAGACAAAAGCAGCTTTTACAAACCAAAGAAAAAATGTTTTGTTTTAAATGATTTTCCAATTTAGTAAAAATCTGCGGCAAAAATTATCAAGTGTTAGCAAAAGCTGCCTTACATTTTAAACTGTAAAAGCTATTATTCGTATTTTTTCATAGTCGTTTCTGCATTTTTGTTTCATTCTTTTTATTCTGTTTTTTTTTGTTATTTTTTTGTGCTTCTTTGTTTTGTACTTTTTTCTTGACTTTTTTTTCAAACGACTAAAAATTTTACACAGGTGATTACAAGCAGATTTACTGATATATTGCTGTGGGGGTAAAACAACCGAACTTACAACAATAAATCTGCTTCACATTCGTGTCTTAAAACTATTTTTTTAAATTTTTAATTGACTATGTTCTCAATGTGAACAGAAAGTAAGGACAAATTTGTGCAAAGATCAACGAACTTTTGAACAAAATAAAGTTAATATAAAATTGATTACTCATTAAAAACATAGACAATATGTAAGCCATTAAAACTAATACCGGGAACAATTATTTTTAATTTACAGAAAATAAAGCGTTTAAGTTATGCTCACAAGTTCAAGGATCGATATTACATTACCTGTCGAAGACAATTAATTAACTTATTGTTTGAAATTTGGAAAACAGAACGCCAGTTTACTATGAATTAATTTTAATAAACCTGATCAAAAAACGTAACAAAACCAAAAGTTTTCCCAATTTCATTACATTTTTTACTTACTTATACAATATGCGTCGGTTGAATTTTTACTTAGATTCGAATAAAGCAAAGGCAGCTTTTACAAACGACGGAAAAATGATCTAAATGATTTTCAGTTAAAAAAAAACTACGAAAAAAATTATAAAATATTTGTAAAAGCTGTCTTACATTTTTTAACTCTAGCATCCTTAATTTGTATTGTTTCGACATTTTTTTTTCTATTTTATTAATTTTTTTGTTTTATTTTAAATAATTTATTTTTTTATTGTTTTTATTTTATTTATGGTATATCATGTTGCTTTTTGTCATTTTTTCGTTAATATTTTTTTTTGTTTTTTCCCTTTTTTTGTTTGTTTTTTCTTTTTTTGTTTGTTTTTTCTTTTTTTTTGTCTTGTTTTTTTTTTCAAACTGTTAAAAATTCTGCACAACTGGTTATAAACAGATTTACTGATGTATTGCTGTGGTGGTAAAAAACAACATATTACAACAATAAATCTGCTTCACATTCTTGTCTACTTAAAACTAACATTTCTTTTTAGAATTGACTATGTGAATAGAAAATTATAACAAATTTACAAATAGCTATTTTTGGACAAAATACTAATAGTATCTCATTAAAAACATAGATAACATCATTGGGTAGGTACATATTTGGTAATTTCAATACATCATTATAAAATTTGATAAATTTGAAGTTATCCCTAAAAACAAAAATATTACTAATAACTAAAAATTAATATTTTAATAATAATACCTACCTCGAAGATCGTTGTAATTTCCAAGAAGTTGAGCTGTTTCCTTGCAAACATAAGCAGTAATGAAAAATGATCTAAAATTATTGAGTTAAGAAAAATAATACTGATCCTGATAAAAATACTAACTCGATACGTCTGCTGGTTTGATCACAACATTACTGACAATATCGTCAATACCCGAATAACCAAGCTGGAAGTTCCAAATGTAGGGAAATGAAGTTATTCTATTTGAGACAAGTTTTGAATTAAATCTAGTGATCAAGTCACAATTTTTGGAAGTCCTTGTTGTTAACTTGTTGTAAAAGTACTGTCTTTCTTCCAATAACTTCGATACAGATCCTTTTATTTCTGTGAAGAAACAAGAGCTAAGCCAATACAAAGAAAGATGTAATTATTACCTTAAAGAAATTGTAGAATAATCAAGAAAATATTTGTTGGCGAGTAGATTATCAGCAAAAAAATCCTCACTGATTCAAGCGCAAGATCCTAAGCGATAGTAAAATTTTTTCTTGTAGATTTTGTATCTCAGAGGTTCCATGTAAGGTGTTATTCGATTTTCTTGCTTCTATATTCTATATATCGTTGTAAACTTCTATCATCATCACCAACCAGAACAGTACGGGTAGATTGTCCTACAAATAGTTAGATTTTATAAGTATCTCTTCAACAAATGTCCGAATATTATTTCAAATTAGGCAAAAGAACAAAATAAAAGTTTTTCTTTTATTTATATTTTTTACTAATAGACGACTTCTCAACCGTTCATAAATACACATACCTCCAGTTTTTTTTCCAATGAACATTATACTTGACCGGAAATTCCATTGTGGCAGAAAGTTCACTTCTACTACTTTTATTATCTTTGGGAAGTAGATTATCTATCAACTCTACATTGCGACAGGTGGTCTTTTTGGCAAATAAAGCGTTTAAAAGACAAATCTTTTGGTTGTAGTTGTAAAAAAGCCGTCGCAAATATTTATCAGCGGTCCACTGTAAAAAATTACAAATACGCATCTATTAATATAATACAGATCACTAATTCAAAGTAACATTTCAACAGATATCGTCCTTGTTCAAACAGAAGTCATTAAGAAACCCTTTTGAGATTTTATGATCCCACAATGTTTGGATTGTGATTTTATTATCGTACACAATATGAATATAAGTTATTATTTGAACTGTGCACTCAAAAACAGTTTGACGAAACTTTAAAATGTTTAAATTTTATTTTTCTTAAGTTTCAAAATTGGACTTAACAATTCTGCTTGAACGCACGCGATCATTACAGTAATAAGGCCATTGAAAAAGAATGTAAAGACTCACCTCATCAAATGCACAGAAAAAGTCCTTCTCATAGTTGGAGGATAAAAGGACAACAGGGAAGGTAAGTAGCCACCTATTATAAACTCTTGTTCTTGGACCAATAACGTTAATACTATGTAATAAGGAAACCCGTGATATAAAAAACTTAGCAATGTACTGTGTAGAACTACAGAAAAAGCTCCATGTTTTGGAAGTATTAATTACTAACTGGGATGATATAGTTCTGTGCACAAAAGATTTTGAAGTAAGTATTTTTACGAATTTAAATTTGAATAATCACCTAGCTTACAAAAAAATTATACTAGTATTCAAGTAAAACGAACAAATATCAAACTTAAAAATGAATAATGAAAACTGAAAATTTGTGAAACTTTATAACGTTTATAATCACACTGAAATGAACTGAACTAACAGTCATCTAGAAATATCTTCTGGAGCTATATATATTTGATTGAACGCATCAGATCAATTGTTGAAATATGGGATTTCAGATGATAAGACGATTCGTCCCTGAGGCAATGCCTCGAATTCATGACGATTTTGTTTGTAGTTCAAATTTAAGTGGGGCACGTCCTTAAGGATGAATTAGCCCCCCCCCCTTCCTACTTCAGTCACAGCTTGAGCAAAAAGAACATTCCTAAAATTCCTGGAAGTTCTTTTAGAACAAGAAACTATTCTGGGTCTATAATAGTTTAACTAAGTTCTTTCATTGATTTAATGTACGTTTCTGAAGTCTTTTAAGCCGATATTTTTTTAAGATCTTTGTTGCTACAAAATTTTTCTGAATTCGATGGGAGGCGACGGAATGGCCAAATATAAAAATGTGAACACACTTGGAGGTTTCACCGATAGACAAAATGGAATACAAAAAGCTCTTAAAGACAATACCGGAAAAGTTGTATAATTTTTGTTAATCATGTCTCAAAATACAAAGTAATTAATTAAATTGCGCAGACAGATTTGTTTAACCAGAACAAATAACAATGCTGCTTTTGCACAAACTAAAATAAAAAACTTGTTAAAAGTTAAAATCTTGATCTTTTGGTGACGTTTTAAAAATTCAAATTTGAGATGGTGTAGAAAAAGTTTAATGTTGTGTTACTAGAAAATAAAATGAACGCAATGAAAAGGCATCACTGTACAGAAAAACGGATGGATCAATTGGCAGTATTTGCTGAAAATTATAAAAAAATGCACAGACTTGAATCCAAGAAATACATAAAAAAAATTCAAAAAAAAGACCCTGCAATAACAAACAACAAAACCTGGTACTTGCCCCATTTTAAAAAACTTCGAATTGGTTTCTATGCCTCATTCAATGTCTCCTATATGACTAGTTATTTTACAGCCAGCCCTGATTTATAAAATTCTCTGTATGTAATTTCGCTCGGAATTAAGAAAAACAGGGTTACCGTTAATATGAAAAGAAAGATTTTTGCAAATTTAAGTTAGACAACAAGACAGAAGAGCTCAACACATCCTATAAAGAGGTATGTGGATATTGAAAACAAAACCTAACATCTATGAAATCACTGTAGTATTTTTTGGCTCTGTAAGCGGTCTGTGTCCGGCACAAGACGCCAAGAATTAAAATAAAAAAAAATTGAGACACAATTTTCTGAAGTTACAAAAGCTATAATAAATCAGTCAACATGTAAGAAGAGGCAAAACAGATGGTGAAAGATGTAATTTACATTTATAAGCAAGGTGGTGTGGATTATCTGCAACTTTATTGCAAATAACAGAAAAGAATTGGAAGATGTTTACCAAAATTTAAGAGCAGAAACTTGACAAACTTAGGAACAGCCTGTTAATTAAACGTAACTGAAAGGATTTTAGAGGCTTTTACGAAACAAAATTTCACAAAACTGACAAAAACATTCTAGAAAAGAAAAAAGTATCGGCGAGAAGAAAAATGGCAAATCTGACTAATTATAAATGACTTAAAGAAAATGTATAGTTTTAGGATTCCAAGACAATATTTTTCATTGAACATAAAAGAATGCTACACATTTTGATGCGATTCCCAAATCGTGCTGCATTGGGTTCGTTCAGAACACAAGGTATCCTCTGACGTGAAATACAATTCCAAACCAATTTGCAATTTCTCTAGTTTTGAAGGAATTAATAGAAAATAAATTAGTCCATTTGATCAAAAATGGAATTTTACCGACTGGTGCAAAATTTCAGAAACACATAGAAGTTATTCCAAAGAATAAATAAAGTTGCGCTACAAAAGAAGAACAATTGTAAAAAGTTTTGCACAAACAAGATGAAGCAGGGTGAAGCGTAAAAAAGAAAAATTCTATCTTTTTTCAACACGAAGTCGAATACACGGTACTTATTTGTGACAAAAATAGGCCCAGAAAGACTAAAAATAGTACAAACCTTTAACAGCGTTTTTCGAATAACGTTGTACCATTTCTGTGATGTATGCTAAGAGGTTACGAAGATAAACACTTTTTTTATCCAACAATTATAGTCCATGATACATTTAAACACTATAGTAGAAACCAGCAGGAGTAGTGGAAAAATGATGGTTTTATCCAAATTTTGAACATGAAAATTTATAGTTTTTGTACTCAGTTAACCCTATTAATCAATGAATAACTAAAAAGTAAAATCTAATCAATGAACTAGGTTCCAGTTTCAGTAACATAATCAATTAAAAAATTTAGACCACAATGATGCCGAACAATGTGACAGTCATTCAAAATCCATTCCACAACAAAGAACGAGTTAAAACATTATTAAAACAACAAACGACTGATCAATTAAAAATTTTAACAAATTTATCGAAGCAATTGCACATAATGAATTAGTTTTGAAGTTCCAAATATAACAAATCCTGATAAAAACTCTACTGATCTAACAGCATTAACATTCAAGAATTACGAAAACTCGTTCTTTTCCAGAGTAGCATCACCCCAGAGGAGGACCTACAATACTAAAGTTTCATCAATTTAATGAAAATCCATCTCTACCCCCTCTCACAATTGCTACTTCACTGAATCAAATAGAGTAAGGATAATGTTTTTAATGATAATAATGTTAATGGTGACAATGATAGTGATGTAAATAATGTGATAATGTAAATAAAGATAATGATGCTAATGTTAATGATGATCATGTTAACTGTAAATGATATAAATGACAATGATGACCATGATGTTAATGGTGTAAATAATGTAAAGGTTATGATGTTAATGCTGATCAGGTTGATCTTATTGATCATGTTGATCATGTTAGTAATGTAAATGCCATAGATGATATTAATGCTGATCATGTTGATCGTATTGATCATGTTGATCATGTTAGTGATGTAAATGACATAGATAATGTTAATGATGTAAATGACGATCATGCTGATCATGTTGATCAAGTTAATGATGATAATGATAATGATGTAAACAATGTAATGATGTCAATAAAGATGATGATGTTAATGATGCAAATTACAATAATAACAATGGTGTTAATGGTGCAAATAATGTAAATTTCATGATGTTAATGCTGATCAGGTTGATCGTATTGATCATATTGATCATGTTAGTGATGTAAATGATATAGATGATGTTAATGGTGTAAATGACAATGATGCCAATGATGTTAATGGTGCAAATAATGCAAATGTTATGATGTTAGTGCTGATCAGGTTGATCGTAATAATCATGTTGATCAAGTGATGCTAATGATGTTAATGATGTCAATGGTGATCATACTGATCGGGCTGATCATGTTGATCAAGTTAATGATGATAATGATAATGATGTAAATGACTATGATGACAATGATGTTAATGGTGCAAATAATGTAAAAGTTATGATGTTAATGCTGATCATGTTGATCTATTGATCATGTTGATCATGTTAGTGATGTAAATGACATAGATGATGTTAATGATGTCAATGGTGATCATGCTGATCAGGCTGATCATGTTGATCAAGTTAATGATGATAATAACGTAAATAATGTAATGATGTAAATGAAGTAAATGATGTTAATGTTAATGATGATCATGTTAATCATGTTAAATGACTATGATGACAATGATGTTAATGGTGCAAATAATGTAAAAGTTATGATGTTAATGCTGATCATGTTGATCTATTGATCATGTTGATCTTGTTAGTGATGTAAATGACATAGATGATGTTAATGATGTCAATTGTGATTATGCTGATCAGGCTGATCATGTTGATCAAGTTAATGATGACAATAACGTAAATAATGTAATGATGTAAATGAAGTAAATGATGTTAATGTTAATGATGATCATGTTAATCATGTTAAATGACTATGATGACAATGATGTTAATTGTGCAAATAATGTAAAAACTATGATGTTAATGCTGATCATGTTGATCGTATTGATCATGTTGATCATGTTAGTGATGTAAATGACAAATATGATGTTAATGATGTAAATGGTGCAAATAATGTAAAAGTTATCATGTTAATGATCATGTTGTAAATGATATAAATGATGTAAATGGTGATCATGCTGATCATGTTGATCAAGTGAATGATGTAAATGATAATGACGATCATGCTGATGATGTTTATGATGACAATGATGATCGTGTTAATGATGATGTCCTTCAACTTTTCAATTGCGCAATCAGAATTTTCGAGGCCAACAAAATGTAAGACCGAGATTTAACACGAATAATTACAACCAAAATCAAAGAAGAACTTACCAAAATAATCCACAAAATTATTTTCAGAATAATTCAAGAAATTATTCACAAAATTTTCCAAAGCAAAGTTACCAAAATCAATACCAAAACCAGTTCCACAATCAACAAAGAAATTTCCAAAATAATCCCCAAAATAGTTTTCAAAATGTTTAAAATCAACAATCGCGCAACACACAAAACGTTTTCCAACCAAATCCAAATCGTAAATTTCCAAAACCAGTTCCAATGGAAACTTCCACAATCAGTCGAAACAATCAAATGAGACAACAACCACAAAGACAACCCTCTCAACAAAGACCAAATTTTACTTTTGAAGAATTATATTATCAAGATGCAGAAAACCCTGAAAATCAAATAAATGAAAACACTGAAGAATTTGACGACATAAACAATTTTGCTGAAACAAACAATTTTCCCGAAACAAAAAATGAAAATCTTTTCCAAAATTTTTGGATACAGCCTCCAATGAACAATCAAACGTAATTGAATTAAATATTGACCGGAATTACATTTCAAAACTACCATACATAATTCTACCCGAATTTAACACAAAGATGATGATAGATACAGGCTCCGCAAAAACACTTTTAAGTCCAAAAATCGCACAAAACTTTTATCCAAATTTAATAGTCCCAGATCCTTTTGAAATACATTCAATTCATGGAACAACACGTGATAAAGCAAGTGCAATAATTCCCCTTTCAAAAATGTTCGAAAGACCAAATTTAAAACACAAACATTACCTTGTCGATTTTAACCCAAAATATAATGGATTAATAGGCATAGATTCGATCAGAAGATTAAATGCTCCCTCGATTTCGGAAAGAAACTTTTTGTAACAAATAAAGTAAAAATACCAACATATTTTGAATCAGATGAAATAAAAAAGAAAAAACCAATTTTTAAAGTCACTTTACCTCCGATGAAGGAATTTTATCATACAATAAATTTGATGTAGTTGAAATACCGTCATCATTCGTCACTGTAAAAAATCAAATCGCAACAACCACAATAATTAACACCACAGAAAAAGAATTATGTTTTATCGACTCAAATATTGACCAACAATTAAAGGAAAATTTGAAAAATATCAGAATATCACATTTAAATTCAGAAGAACAAAGACAAATCAAAAATTTATGTTTTGAATACAGAGATATATTTTATTGCGAAACCTTACCTCTGACTTTTAACAATTAAATTAAACATTACATTCGAACCAAAGACAACAACCCAATATTTACAAAAACTTATCGATACCAAGAAATTCACAAAGAAGAAGTGAGAAAACAAATAAATTCAATGCTATCTCAAGGTATAATCAGACCATCAACATCACCTTGGTCCAGTCCAATTTGGATTGTCGAGAAAAAATTAGATGCATCAGGAAAAAAGAAATGGAGATTAGTTGTAGACTATCGACAATTAAACGAAAAAACTGTTAATGACAAGTACCCTTTGCCAAACTTAACTGACATTTTAGATAAACTTGGAAAAAGTATATATTTCACAACCCTCGATTTAGCATCCGGTTTTCACCAAGTTCAAATGAACCCCGATGATATAGAAAAAACTGCCTTCAGCACAGAAAATGGTCATTATGAATACCTAAGAATGCCTTTCGGTTTAAAGAACGCGCCCGCAACATTTCAAAGAGTTATGGATAACATTTTAAGAGGAATTCAAAATAAAAAATGTGTTGTTTATTTAGACGACATAATAATATTTTCAATATCACTCGAGGAACATATTGTCCGACTAAAAGACGTTTTTGAAAGATTACGAAATGCAAATTTTAAAATCCAGTTAGATAAAAGTGAATCTTTACGAAAATAGGTCGCATATTTAGGACATATTATAACACCCGAAGGAGTTAAAATCCCGAAAAAATCAAAGCGATAATGAAGTACCCAATACCAAAAACACAAAAAGAAATCAAATCATTTTTAGGATTACTTGGATATTACCGAAGACTTATCCCAAATTTTGCTCTTTTGACAAAACCGTTAACCAAATGTTTGAAAAAGAATTCCAAAATTAAATATAACGAACAATTCATTAAAAGTTTCGAAACATGCAAACAAATTTTTACACAACCTTTCATTTTAACAACAGACGCTTCAAACGTAGCCCTTGGTGCTGTATTATCTCAAGGAAAATTAGGAGAAGATCAGCCAATTGCATATGCCTCCAGAACATTGAATGAAACCGAACAAAAATATTCGCCAATTGAAAAAGTGCTTTTAGCAATCGTTTGGGCAACAAAATATTTTAGACCCTATCTTTACGGAAGAAAATTTACAATTTATACCGATCACCGCCCACTTCAATGGCTTTTCTCATTAAAAGAACCAAATACAAAACTAGTCAGATGGAGGTTAAAATTAGAAGAATACGACTACGATATTGTTTAAAAAAAAGGCAAATATAACAAAAACGTTGACGCATTATCTCGCATTCAAATTTATCCAGTCGAAATTGACGCAAAATCAACAGCAGTACCACCCAATGATGAACTTGAACAATTACTCAATAAAATAATCGAATCTGAAAACAGAGAATTAAGAACTCCTGAATTTTTACCAACTCAAAATTTAAATTCCCCAATTAGAGCGCAAACACCTGAAAATTATTAACAGAATTCGAAACTGTAAGATCAAACTCAAGCCATACTTCACAAATACCAGGTCCTAGCGGTACTCAAAGACAAATTTCAACATCTACCTCAACTTCAAATACATCTCGACTTGAAAACTTACCAAAAACCAAAACAATTAACATTTTTAGAACGCAATCGATCGAAAAGAACGACAAATTTTTATAACAACAATTTTACAAAACCCTGAAAAACCAAAAGTTACAAAAGAAAACGGAATGACAATAATAAAAGCCCACATTTCACAAGAAAATAATAATGAAGAGATAAAAAATTTATTAATATAATTTTGCGAACCCAAAAAACATTATTATTGCTTTTTTGATAATGAAAGAATGTATAAAGATTTTTGCAGAACATTTTCAAAAACATTCAATGACGATGCCCCAATATTAAAACGATGTACAAAAAGAATTACCCTTGTCACAAACAAAGACGAACAGCAAGACCTAATTAAAAATCACCATGAAGAAAAAACCAACCATCGCGGAATAAGAGAAACATATACTAAACTTCAAAGACTATATTATTGGCCAAAATTAACTCTAGACGTATCAGATTTTATCAATAAATGCGAAATTTGTAAAAAGACAAAGTACGAAAGATATCCTCCAAAAATTCCATTAAAAGTAACACCAAAAATTGACTGTCCTTTCCAACAACGTAACTTTGATTTATTCACAATCGAAGGAAAAGCATTTTTGACAATAATTGACGCTTTTACAAAATTAGCTCAAGCCTACCCAATTCGAAGTAAAAACGCAATCGACATAAGCGATACATTAATTGTTCACTTTTCTCATTACGGAATCCCAGAAAAAATAACTTTTGACTCAGGAACAGAATTTCAAAATGATACAGTCCAAAAACTTTTAGAAACACACAAAATCAAAATTCATTTTACAACTCCAACTCATCCTCAATCAAATGGTTTAATTGAAAGATTTCACTCAACAATAACAGAACATTACCGAATTTTAAAACAAAACTTTAATGACCCTCCAGATAAAACAATGATTTATGCAATAATAGGTTACAACAACTCAATGCATTCAGTAACTAATTTGACACTTTTAGAACTACTTTTCGGACATACATCAACACGAAACCCTTTCGACTTATATCATAACGTAAGATACTTTCAACAATACCATGTTGACCATAAAAATCGAATGGAATTGATTTACAATGAAATGACGAAATTAATGCAAATGCAAAAAGAAAAAGTAATTAACAAAAGAAACGCACAACCGGAACAAACAACATTTAAAATTGGACAAACAGTTTTCGAAAGAAATCCCCTTGCCGATCGAAACAAATCAAAAAACAGATATTTAGGCCCATTCATTATTGAATCAATTAACAACGACAACACTTGTATCTTGAAAAACAAAAATAACCAAAAAAAGAGAGTACACCTTGATAATTTAAGACCCCCTGTTCTAGGATTATCCTCTAGATCCTCATCACCCAATCCTTCCAGTCCCCAAAATTGACAAAAATAACAGAAAATGCCAGACTTTTACCACAAAAGTTGGGTATAGCGAAAAACATAATAGATCATTGGACCTTCATAAGAATATTTGATGTAGATAATCTTATCTCAGAGTATAATAATTTTAGAAATAAAGTACATAATCACCTTTTAAATGTAGAAAATAGATTTAATTCCAGCAACTCAGATCATTTTAGAAAAGACCTATTACATTACAAAACTATTTTAAACAAATTATTTATCCAAATAGATGAAAGAATTTTACAATTATTTCCCAACACAATTTCAGAAAACAAAAGAACTAAAAGTCCAAAATTGTAAAAATTATTAGATTTATTCAAGGACGAATCATGAACGTTTGGTCGTTTTGTTTAAGTTATTGCTCTATGTCTATGTAAATATATCTTATGCAATTTCCGTTCCAATTTTTTATTATCTTGCAGAATAATTGAATTTTTCTATCGAAATTGTGCATAATCGGAATCGCTCAAAAAACTTAAAAATAAAACCGCTTCCAACTGTAAAATGTAAAATGTACGAATAGAAAGCAAAGCCAGCATAATAATATAATTTTCAAAGCAATTTAGGGATGGAAAGAAAAGGAATCATGCATTAATTTGCGTGTGTTTTTTTTAAACACCAAAGTCAGCTAAAGTCCGAGACGAAATCAAAATTAATGGAAACCTTATCATCAGCGAAACACATCAACTGTTATTGAATAACAAGTTTTTTTGCGCCACAAGCAAGTTTTTAATCCGATTGTTTTTAGCATTTATAAACTATACGAGCACGTTCCACTTTTCATACGCAAGGCGATTTTTCGTATAATTTTCCGCCCAACAATCAAAATTTGTTGTAATTCCTTCAATTTTTCTCATTATTATAGAAAAGTCAATTTATAACAGGAATTAAAAATCATGAAAAAAACAACATACCCAGTATTTAACCACTTGAGTTTTTCATGAAAACCTTTAGAATATTCACTAACATCACCTACATAGTTTTTCAAAAATGATTGTAAAATGTTTTCGTAGAAAAAAACCACTACTGTTGTAAATAAAGTGCCCGGAAAATCTCTGGTCAAGAACAACGAGCTATACGCAAGTGTGGCCACTTACCCTTCGGGATTGTGGAAACTGAAGCAAAGTCGTCAAAAACAACACCATTATTTAAGAACGCACAAAAAATTTAAAAACTTTACAACAATTGTACCACCAACGACTACCACCTTGCAAATGAGCACGCGAATCTTGGGAGGTGTGAAGGGCGATGGGAAGGAGTGGGAAAAGGTTGGCGGGAAGGGACTGTCGAGACGTTCTTGTTCACACGGTAATAAAAATTATAAAAAAAATTGACAGAGCTGGTCCTAACCCGAATGCAAATCGCAAAAATTACGCTCTTACTCTGATCAATTATTAATTACTGACTAAAAAAATTGTCAACGGTGCTGTTTCAATAATTACAACTATTTTGAAGTTGTTTTCTTATTAATAACTTAACTATTCTTATTAATAACTAATAACTTCAGTTAAAGAGCAGATACAGAGAAACTGTTTTCACTATTGTTATAACTGTGATAAGTGTTTCCAATTCTATCCTTTTAAATAAAGTTGTTTTTTAAGTTGCCAATGCCTTTAAGGACTACTGGTAAGAGCTAGAAAAAAGATAGTTCGGTCAAACTAGACATTTCAATTTACAAAAATTCGCATAGAGCTGAAACAGGTCTTAGGGGCATCATTACAATTTACAAATAGAATATCAAATGTCCTGATCGATCCCAAAAAAATATTCAAGATTAAAGGTCAAATGAATAGGTTTTTGCAATTTTTCTCGTAAACGGTAAATGTTATGATTAAAATAGGTCAGACAAAAGTTGTAGACCATGCAATTGTCTACAAAAGATCTACCGATATTTGGACTGTTGCTAAATACACGTAACTTTACGACAGTTTGCGTGTGGCTCGCTATTTTAAACAATTTTTGCAAAGCTATGGTAGATGCAAAGTAGATCATTTGAATTTATAAGTAAAATAGGCGGTTTTGTGTCTTTGTGAATGAAAAACTTGTATTATGTAGAATAGGCCTTCTATAGCTTTTAGAATCGCGATATCTCGGTATTGTTTTTTAGATTCAGTTAAATTAATACAACGTAACTCTAAACTTTAAAAATAAATGACCGCAAAGTAGAAAATAAATAAATCACTTAAGAATTTTTTTTTATTAAAGTGGCATATGACTGAAATTGAGTTGGCAACATACAGGGTGTATAAGAAATATGTGTCTTAATTTTAACAAGTAAGAGAACTCAACAAATAAAACTTTTTTTCTATTTATAAATTTTCAATAAAAAATTTCAAAAAAAATTTACTTAAAATTAAAAGACCCGAACTATTTTTTGTGATAGAAACGCACAATTTAAACAATTTAAAACAACAATGAATTGTTGCTATGAACACAAACTAATTATTAAACACTGACCGGCTCGTTTGCACAAACGAAAGGAGGAAACAGTGAAAATTATAAATAAGAATTTTGAAAAACAGTATATAGAAAAGTTGTTGTATTTGATAAGTTTTAGTACGTAGTAAAATTAACACACACACCCTGTGTTTGTCCTTTAACCTTAAATTTTTTTTGCACACATGAGATCGATTGGGACTATGCGAATTTTTGCAAACTTGCCACTATTTTAATGTCTATTTTGACCGGACTAAGATTTAAATCTTGTAAATTGTAAGGCATACAATTTTACGTAGAAAGTTTTCTCTTGACTTTTTTGATGAAATGTCCAATTTTAAAAAACTAGCAAAAACATTCTATTGGTATGAAAAATCTTCTGCTTTTACAAAAATTGTTTACATTATGAAAAAGACATTTTAGTAAAAAAGTTACAAAAATGTAAAATTGGAAAAAATTGGCGTTTACATTCTCCTACCTTGCTTCTACATGGATAACGAATAACGATGCAAATTGCTTTAAGTTTACACCTATCACATTCAATTGATTGACTCACTAAAAAATACTACCAGCAAAGTCGCACATGACCTTAATGCTAAGTTTATCAAAAATCTTAGAAAACTTAATAATTGTACCTCTTACAAAATTAATAAATAATAGTATTTTTAAAGTCTTTCCATAGTGCCTCACATTATTTAAAGTAATTCCCATCCACAAAAAAAGGGTCGTAGTCGAATTGGTTCCCGTTAATCTTTATAAGCATAATTCTGTTAAAGGTGGTTTATTCGGGGTTAACTGTTTTTTTTAAAGGAGATTGTTATTTTTTAAGCCCAAAGCTCTTTGTAAAATTCATAAAATGTTCTGCAAGTAAGCTCATTTTGCTCTGACCGTTCTCAGTTTACGAATTTGCATTTGCCATAGCATTTATTTTTTTTCGATTACGTTGGGCATTGAAGACTGAATTCTCACAGACAGGGTTCTATGTGCTCCGAGAAAAAAGTTTGAGAGAACTTAGATATGTGTCAAGTATCAAAAAAAATGTGGTTCTAGCTCTAGAGTTCTAATTCTTATTCGGTTTTACATCATTTGCTCTAAATTATCCGTCGCATTTAAATTCTATGCACCCCTATACTATTAAATCGGATAAGTGCGCCAAAACACTTATAAAACAAGTATTTTATTCTATTATACTTTGCGACCCCTTTTTTCTTATTTTAAGAAAAAAAATTGTCGTTTAGATAATGAAGCTTTTATACACCGGCCCATTAATTTAATTCACAATTAAATGCGTGATTAACTGATCATGTGATCAAATTGAAGCAGTTTGATTGGGCTATTGGCGTTCTTAACTTTTAACAACGTATTAAAATTTAATGAAGCTTTCTAAAAACCGGCCCTAATGGTGCTATTCTATAACTACTAGTACTATCTTAAGGCTCTATTACTTACTAAGGCCGTTTCACTGGACATGAAATTCTGATTCAGATCAGAAGGCCTTGAAGCGGCAGGCATGTAGGGCCCTCTACAGGGCAGAATAGCCGCGAAATTCGAAAAATTCCACCATTACTTAGTTAGTGTTAAATAATATACATTTTTAAGGGACATTGTTGATAATGTTCAGCTCTTGTCACTTTTCACGTACTTTTCTTAATTTAATAAGCTCGCTCTGAGTTGTTTTTTTCGATGTTTCTTGTAATTGTGTTTTTCCTTACATTTTATTCAATGGTTAAAACGTAAGTGTTTCGCTTGCAGTAACCCGAATAAATTTTTATTGAAAATCTCAAGCAATTATGAAGATTGTAATAAATGTGTAATTAACTCTCTTTGCACAATACTGTGGTATTAGTATACTTAGGTTATTACTTAGTAGAAAAAACCAATATACGAGGAGATTTCAAATATAAAGCGGAATTTGTTTATAATTTTAACAAAAAACAAAATTTTAACAAAACTTTTTTAACTACTTTTCCACGAACTCTTCCTCTACATCTGTGCACATACGCCATTTCTTTGATAGTTTCACAAAGCTTTCTTTACAGCTTTTTTAACCAAGTACGTAAGTACGGCGTATGCGCAAAATTTTGAAGCTCATCGTCCTGGCGGAATCTAAAACTCTACCTGGTGCCCCAGTGCTTCTTTATGTGGTTCAATAAAAATTAAAATCACAAGGTGACAGATTAGGACTATAAGGAGAATATGGAGGAGTTTTTCAGTGTACGTTTTCCAAAATCTTTGCCGTCAAAGGGGCAGTATGCAGTAGGGCGTTTTCTTGCAATAAAATCACACCTCTTGCTGAAAGATTCCGTCTTTTAGATCAAAATGAAGAGTTAATTTTTCGATTAAAAGTAGTAAGGAGCATTCATTTGGACGTTTGGTTACAAAAAATCCGTGTATTTAACGCCATAGGTCTTCCAAAATAAAGAAACTATGTTTTCTCTATCTGAAACCACAACTTTGATTTATCGACTTTAGAAAAATATGGGTAGTCACTTTTTGGAATTGGATTAGATTTATTTGAATTCTGGAGTAAAATGACGAATTCAGGTTTTATCATACGTTTTATCATAAGTAATAATGAATTGAAAAAATTCCACTGAGAACCTAAGAACCTTGGTAGAACCTCTTCTACATAACTGGCAACGCACTAAGCCAAAAAACTTCCATAAAAAAGTATAAAACTACCAAAGAAATGGCCTATGTGCATGAAGGTAGAGGAAAAATACGTGAAAAAGTTGCTTGAAATTAAATTTCCTGTTTATATCTGAACTCCCTAGGTATTTTTCAATGTATTTTTTCTTTTAATCAAAGGCTTAAAAGATTAGGTATAATACTAAACTTTGCGTAAACCATTTTCACAGCAAATTATTGACTACTGTTTTACTCATTACAGTAAGTGTTGTACGTATTTAGTATTTACTCTTCCAAGTCTTAGGCGTATCACATCAGTCACTGGAAAAGCTCATTATTATTATAGCGTCTCGGGGTGTGATTCTACGTACTCTTTATCGTATTGGAATTCAATTAGACATTTCCAAAAGAACAAATTTAACTTCCATCGCTGAAAACTTCTTTAGAAGCTATTTTAACTCACCATCTTGGTCTTAACGCATATATGAGCAAATTATTTTTTAACAGATAACTTTTGGTATGACGGCGAAATGACAAGGCTTGACAGCTAAAATTTTAAACTTAAACGACAGTAGAGGTCGGAATCTGCCGTGTAATTGGAAATGTCAAATAGAATCAATTTCAACAATGGAAACTAGGCCATAACTAGGCTCAGTTAGAGTTCCTTTATTGGGAGAGTTGGGACACTGAACGTCGAACCGAACCAATTTTGTATTATGTGGATAAGGAATATGTTTCTATTCTTTTTTAATAAAATTTTTGTTAGCAACTTATGTCAAAGGTTCATGTCGAAAATGATTTCAAGGTAATAATTTTTGTCAAATGAATAAAATGACATAATTTTACGTCAAATTTAACCAGGGACGTAGGAATCGTAGGAATTTTGGTATTACTATTTAAAACAAGAAAATAATTGAATACCTACAAATATTAATGTTCACATTTCTGTAATTTGTCGATATTTATTTTAATATTAAATACATAACGTAAAACATACTTCACTGCTAAAAATGCCTTTCTTCCGGTCACAAGGTTGAATTTCTCTCTCTTTCGTCGATGATTACCATTTCTTAAAGTTAAGGGAAAAATGTTCATGATGAAGAGTTTAGACGTACAGTTCTTGTACTTACAAAAAAGTCTCTTTTAAAATTTGGAGTTTATATCAAGAAAAACAGTGAATTGACGACGATTGCTAGTTTAAACCATTTCTAAACGCAGTTAGTCGACGAAAAAGGGAAACATTTTTGACAATTTGTTGACACAAATAAACGTATGTTTAAAAAGCAAAATCGAATAAAAAATAATTTAGCAAGCACCTCTTCTGTCGGCCACGGTTAAAATAGCAACTGCCCTTTTTTATTGCATTTATGAATTCGCCTTCTCAAATTGAGAAAAATTTACCTAAGTTTTTGGTACTTATCTGTCATAGTTTTTGCGTATGTCAATTTTTTGTCAAAATTTTCATTTGCAGTGCAGGTTCACTCACATTATCAGAGCTCTTGAAAAAAAAAATGAAAAAACACGTTTTGTTTTGATTCCGGCAAAGTCTGAAACAAAGTACAAAAAGGCATTGATTGAATGATTAAAGAAAATACTTTGTTGGAGGGAATTAAAGATTCATAGCTAATTTCTTTCTACAACGTGTCTCACCTGAGACTTTCGAGCTTAATAACTCAGTTATTTGTAAACGGATTGTTATGAAATTTAGAATGCACAGAGGTGGTTTTTCAAATTACCATTGGATCATTAAACGCCGAAAAATAGGTGGCCACACAAAAAAATTTAATCGCTCGGCTGATCCAAGGAAAAAATTAGATTTTGTTGTTAGAAACTTGATCGAAGTTTTGAGCAATGGAGTGTTATACTAAAAAATGAAAATTTTTATACGGATAGCCAACAACAAAATAGACGACCCATATTTTTTTATTTTAACGAATGCTCTACCGTTTTTGAGAAAAATAATTGGAAAGGTGAAAATTCCTGGCCTGACGTCAGCAATGTTCCTTTTTGAATCAGCCAGTCACAGAACTTGAGATAGAAAACTGGGCCAACAAAGATGGCTTGAAAGACGTACGTTTTTTCTTAATTTCTGTCTCTGTTGTTTTACATACGACTTCAGATGTCCTGCAGAAGCAGTCATTTTACCAAAACACAAACTCCTGCAAAATATTAGCACACAACACAGTCACAATCGACAACGCACGATTTTAACATTTGTATTTGACGTTTACCAACCCAAACGTAGGTCGTAGCGTTAATTGTATGCAGCGAAAGACTGACGAATCATTAGTCAAGCCATTGCTTACGTCACAGCGCAAATTTTCTATTATTACTAAAAAAGTACCGATTTAAAAAAACTCAGACCGATATTACTAGACATCATTTTGTGTCTACTTACACAATCTGCAATTTCCAAAAACTTTTACTTTCTAGTATAACACTCCATTCAGTTAATGAAGCATTGCTAAGCATTATTTTGTGGACGTCTAAAAATACTGTCAAAAGTGCGCTGTTAGAAAAGTGAAATTGTATTAATTTGGTGAAATTACTTTAAAAACGAACAACAGTGGCAGGAATTTCTATGGTGTTGAAAAAGGAAACAAAATTCGCCTATGGAAAGTGTCGTTGGACTTCTTGTGAAATGTTATTCAAATAAAACCTTCATAATATTTATGAAATGTCTCTTGCGTGACATGTTTGTGCGAGTAGGATTAACCAAAAATCAGTGGTAGTGCTCATTTGTTTCATAGATCTACGCTTTTGCATTTGTACCCACGTGTAACAGTTTTTTTCTTTTTTCATGCAAAACAAACATCTTTCAAAGTTGATTTTTTTTCTTACAACATTTTATGTTGACTATGATTTTTTTAAAATAAGTCTTAAATGATATAAATTTTGAAAAGGCAGGTATAAATTACCTTTTTACGACTTTAGTTGTTGCATTAATTGAATTTTAATCTTTGGCTTCTAAAATATTTACATTTTAAATTTCATAAAAATCCGTTGACAATTATCTAAGGTATCAGGCTGGAATGTCTTAGGTGAGACACCCTGTATAATTTTTATCGGAATTGACTATCTTTGTGGTTGCCGTAAGTAAGGGTCTGATTTCAAGTTTGGTCGCAAAGTTGCGTGGGCCGCAGTTGCATAACATTGCTAGATTTGCGTCGTTGCTATAACAATACCGACGCACCGACTTGCGTCGGTCGTAAATTAACTTGAAATCAGCCCCTTATGGACAGATTTCAAGCTAATAGTAGTATAGAACAAAACAAAGAAAATAGATAAAAAATATACAATTGAAAACAGCAAACAAAAATGTCGGTGGTTACTTAAAAAAAAAATGACGATAAAACTCAAAAACCATTGACGTTATAAATGTCACTATGGTGTAAAATGTAGCATTAAAAAAGTAACCTAATCAGGATTTGTTGGAAAAATTACCCTTAAAAAAATATAATATTTGTGTGTTCCTAGTGGCTTAGTCTGTATTGGTAATTTTTTCGCTTTATTACATGCCTAAATTGTACAGTTTAAAATAAAATTAAGAACTATACAGTGTGTATCAAAAATACGTGTCTTAATTGTAACAGATAACAAAGCTCAAGAAATAAAACGTCTTTTCTATTTGTAATTTTTCAATTAAAAAATTCGCAAATTTAATTAAAATTTAGAAAAAGATAACATACTGAAACGTGTACCTGCCTACGGGCACAAAAATAAAAGTGCCGAACTATTTTCGTTGTGATAGAATCGGACAATTTAAAGCAACAATGAAAATTGTATTAAACATGACTGTCTCGTTTGCACAAAAGAAAGGAGGAATACAGTGAAAATTATAAATAATAATTTTGCAAAAAGTTATATAAAAAAGTTGTTGCATTTGATGAGCACACGTATTTCTGATACTACTGTATATAATCCAGTATTATTTTTTACTAAAAAATAAAATTAACAATTTTTGGAAAAAAAAACATTACATGCAATACTTAAACATTGCACCTACCAGATTCTCTACTTATGATTTATCTAGCTTGTGGCTCTGACCCCGTTCCAGCTCAAGTTGCGTTAGTTTGGTTATCAGAATCATATCTTTTTTTCACTTTGTTTTACAGAAAAACTGTATCTTTGGTCATTGTAGCAGCACCTGATACAAGTTTTTAGCTAGTCATTTTACACAACATGCAACAGGCACAGTTCTACGACTGCTTCACCAACACTCTTAAAAGAACTGAAAAAAATTAGTAAGTACGAGCTGATTTTGTTTGCAACTCAAGTGGTTTCTGATGGCAAACGTAAGCTTATTGGTGAATAAGACATTTCCACTTCATAAAAAACACATAATACTGCCAATCCTGTTAAAAAAGCAAAAACACGAAAATACAGGTGCCTCAAAACTGGTGAATTTGGAGTGGTAAAGAATCACTTCACTAGTCTAAATATAGAAACAAAATAGATTCAGGTCTTCGGGTGCTCTTTGAACTGCGTTTTTTCAAATGCGAGATAAAAATAAATAAAACTTTTTTTTGAGAAATCATTTTACATTATTCTCCACAATCATCTTTACCATAAATAAATAAGAGTGATCTTCAAGTGATTCTCTAAAATGCTCTGAACTCGGAATTCGCCAATTTTGAGACACCTGTATAAAAAATGTAAAATAAATGTTAATGTAGTTTTGTGACAGACAAAATTCAATTGAAAGTTAAATTTTTCTAAACACTTCGCAACAAGCCAATGGGTTGTACTTTAAATAAATATTCGTATTTTTTGAGACAGAATGTAAGCACCGGCAACATCTTATTTTAGTGTTTTTCAGTGTTTTCATAATATTTTCTTACTTTTTTCGAATCGTGGTTAGAGTGGCATCCTTGTCTTCTTGTCCTTTTCAATCTCTCTTCAATCAATTAAATCTACACAGAGAACCGTAGGTTTTAAAACCAAGCCGGAAAATGTGTTCTACTTAGTGTAAACTTAGTTAAGAAAAGAGAGAAATTTCAGTACTATCACCTAGGACAAAGTTGTTCTTTAAGTTGCCAATGGCTTTAAAAAAGTAGGGTAAAGTGAAACATTAATATTTCTTGTTAGTTCAAAAATCTATTTTACAAATATTGATAGTACAGATCCAATAACCAAAATAACAGGATTTTTGTCAACGAAAAAGAAAAAACGTCACAAATGTCAAAAAATCTGATAATATTTTAGTAAAACTCAAATTAACTTATTTAATTTAAAATATTATTGTTTTTCATATTTCGTTGATCTTTATGCATGTAGTACAAATTATGTATCTTACAAATCCAGTATAACAGAATATTTAACACAACTTAATCTAAGTTATATGAATTTGTCATTTGATTTTTAGTCCAACCAAATTTCCAAAAATCAGACAATTCATATTCCCCGGTCTTTTTTGAAGCTCAATGTTTCTATTTACTAAAACTAAACTAATAATGTAATAAATATGTTTGATGTAAATTTACATCTCCCAAAATAATAAATCATCGAACCGAAATACGAAAATTGTTAAATGATTGTAATCAGTTTCAACCTATAAAATAACAAAAACGTAAATAGTGGAGTTAAAATTTTGAAAAATTAATGAAAGGTTTCCGTATTTCGTTAACAATTATCCACACACTAATATACACAACAAACAAAGTTACAATAAAATGTAATGTAAAGTTTAGTCACTTACTTATTGTCAACGATTTTTAGACCAAATACGATTTCCAAAAATCTGACAATTTGACGTTTTTTCTTTTAAGACCGGGGGCAATTATTTTTAAAATCACAGAAAATAAAGCGTTCACAAAAACATGTTCATTGGCACAATAATCAGTCTTATATTACTAATAGAAGAAAATCAGACAGACTTATTATTTGAAATTTGGAAAACACTGACAATTTATTGTGAATTGTACATTGAATGCAAAATCAAAAACAATATCGATAATGTTTTCCCAATTTCATTACACCTTCCACTTGTTTAAACAATTTGCATCGTTACTCCAACTGTAGCGAGACAAAAGCAGATTTTACAAACCAAAGAAAAAATGTTTTGTTTTAAATGATTTTCCAATTTAGTAAAAATGTGCGGCAAAAATTATCAAGTGTTAGCAAAAGCTGCCTTACATTTTAAACTGTAAAAGCTATTATTCGTATTTTTTCATAGTCGTTTCTGCATTTTTGTTTCATTCTTTTTATTCTGTTTTTTTTGTTATTTTTTTGTGCTTCTTTGTTTTGTACTTTTTTCTTGACTTTTTTTTCAAACGACTAAAAATTTTACACAGGTGATTACAAGCAGATTTACTGATATATTGCTGTGGGGGTAAAACAACCGAACTTACAACAATAAATCTGCTTCACATTCGTGTCTTAAAACTATCTTTTTAAATTTTTAATTGACTATGATCTCAATGTGAACAGAAAGTAAGGACAAATTTGTGCAAACATCAACGAACTTTTAAACAAAATAAAGTTAATATAAAATTGATTACTCATTAAAATCATAGACAATATGTAAGCCATTAAAACTAATACCGGGAACAATTATTTTTAATTTACAGAAAATAAAGCGTTTAAGTTATGCTCACAAGTTCAAGGATCGATATTACATTACCTGTCGAAGACAGTTAATTAACTTATTGTTTGAAATTTGGAAAACAGAACGCCAGTTTACTATGAATTAATTTTAATAAACCTAATCAAAAAACGTAACAAAACCAAAAGTTTTCCCAATTTCATTACATTTTTTAATTACTTATACAATATGCGTCGGTTGAATTTTTACTTAGATTCGAATAAAGCAAAGGCAGCTTTTACAAACGACGGAAAAATGATCTAAATGATTTTCAGTTAAAAAAAACTACGAAAAAAATTATAAAATATTTGTAAAAGCTGTCTTACATTTTTTAACTCTAGCATCCTTAATTTGAATTATTTCGACATTTTTTGTTCTATTTTATTAATTTTTTTGTTTTATTTTAATTAATTTATTTTTTTATTGTTTTTATTTTATTTATGGTATATCTTGTTGCTTTTTGTCATTTTTTCGTAAATATTTTTTTTGTTTTTTCCCTTTTTTTGTTTGTTTTTTCTTTTTTTGTTTGTTTTTTCTTTTTTTTTGTCTTGTTTTTTTTTCAAACTGTTAAAAATTCTGCACAACTGGTTATAAACAGATTTACTGATGTATTGCTGTGGTGGTAAAAAACAACATATTACAACAATAAATCTGCTTCACATTCTTGTCTACTTAAAACTAACATTTCTTTTTAGAATTGACTATGTGAATAGAAAATTATAACAAATTTACAAATAGCTATTTTTGGACAAAATACTAATAGTATCTCATTAAAAACATAGATAACATCATTGGGTAGGTACATATTTGGTAATTTCAATACATCATTATAAAATTTGATAAATTTGAAGTTATCCCTAAAAACAAAAATATTACTAATAACTAAAAATTAATATTTTAATAATAATACCTACCTCGAAGATCGTTGTAATTTCCAAGAAGTTGAGCTGTTTCCTTGCAAACATAAGCAGTAATGAAAAATGATCTAAAATTATTGAGTTAAGAAAAATAATACTGATCCTGATAAAAATACTAACTCGATACGTCTGCTGGTTTGATCACAACATTACTGACAATATCGTCAATACCCGAATAACCAAGCTGGAAGTTCCAAATGTAGGGAAATGAAGTTATTCTATTTGAGACAAGTTTTGAATTAAATCTAGTGATCAAGTCACAATTTTTGGAAGTCCTTGTTGTTAACTTGTTGTAAAAGTACTGTCTTTCTTCCAATAACTTCGATACAGATCCTTTTATTTCTGTGAAGAAACAAGAGCTAAGCCAATACAAAGAAAGATGTAATTATTACCTTAAAGAAATTGTAGAATAATCAAGAAAATATTTGTTGGCGAGTAGATTATCAGCAAAAAAATCCTCACTGATTCAAGCGCAAGATCCTAAGCGATAGTAAAATTTTTTCTTGTAGATTTTGTATCTCAGAGGTTCATGTAAGGTGTTATTCGATTTTCTTGCTTCTATATTCTATATATCGTTGTAAACTTCTATCATCATCACCAACCAGAACAGTACGGGTAGATTGTCCTACAAATAGTTAGATTTTATAAGTATCTCTTCAACAAATGTCCGAATATTATTTCAAATTAGGCAAAAGAACAAAATAAAAGTTTTTCTTTTATTTATATTTTTTACTAATAGACGACTTCTCAACCGTTCATAAATACACATACCTCCAGTTTTTTTTCCAATGAACATTATACTTGACCGGAAATTCCATTGTGGCAGAAAGTTCACTTCTACTACTTTTATTATCTTTGGGAAGTAGATTATCTATCAACTCTACATTGCGACAGGTGGTCTTTTTGGCAAATAAAGCGTTTAAAAGACAAATCTTTTGGTTGTAGTTGTAAAAAAGCCGTCGCAAATATTTATCAGCGGTCCACTGTAAAAAATTACAAATACGAATCTATTAATATAATACAGATCACTAATTCAAAGTAACATTTCAACAGATATCGTCCTTGTTCAAACAGAAGTCATTAAGAAACCCTTTTGAGATTTTATGATCCCACAATGTTTGGATTGTGATTTTATTATCGTACACAATATGAATATAAGTTATTATTTGAACTGTGCACTCAAAAACAGTTTAACGAAACTTTAAAATGTTTAAATTTTATTTTTCTTAAGTTTCAAAATTGGACTTAACAATTCTGCTTGAACGCACGCGATCATTACAGCAATAAGGCCATTGAAAAAGAATGTAAAGACTCACCTCATCAAATGCACAGAAAAAGTCCATCTCATAGTTGGAGGATAAAAGGACAACAGGGAAGGTTAGTAGCCACCTATTATAAACTCTTGTTCTTGGACCAATAACGTTAATACTATGTAATAAGGAAACCCGTGATATAAAAAACTTAGCAATGTACTGTATAGAACTACAGAAAAAGCTCCATGTTTTGGAAGTATTAATTACTAACTGGGATGATATAGTTCTGTGCACAAAAGATTTTGAAGTAAGTAGTTTTACGAATTTAAATTTGAATAATCACCTAGCTTACAAAAAAATTATACTAGTATTCAAGTAAAACGAACAAATATCAAACTTAAAAATGAATAATGAAAACTGAAAATTTGTGAAACTTTATAACGTTTATAATCACACTGAAATGAACTGAACTAACAGTCATCTAGAAATATCTTCTGGAGCAATATATATTTGATTGAACGCATCAGATCATTTGTTGAAATATGGGATTTCAGATGATAAGACGATTCGTCCCTGAGGCAATGCCTCGAATTCATGACGATTTTGTTTGTAGTTCAAATTTAAGTGGGGCACGTCCTTAAGGATGAATTAGCCCCTTCCCCCCCTTCCTACTTCAGTCACAGCTTGAGCAAAAAGAACATTCATAAAATTCCTGGAAGTTCTTTTAGAACAACAAACTATTCTGGGTCTATAATAGTTTGACTAATTTTTTTCACTGTTTTAATGTACGTGTCTGAAGTCATTCAAGACGATAATTTTTTTAAGACCTTTGTTGCTACAAAATTTTTCTGAATTCGATGGAAGGCGACGGAATGGCCAAATATTAAAATGTGAACACACTTGGAGGTTTCACCGATACACGAAATGGAATACAAAAGCTCTTAAAGACAATACGTGAAAAGTTGTATAATTTTTGTTAACCATGTCTCAAAATACAAAGTAATTAATTAAATTGCGCAGACAGATTTGTTTAACCAGAACAAATAACAATGTTGCTTTTGCACAAATTAAAATAAAAAAACTTGTTAAAAGTTAAAATCTTGATCTTTTGGTGACGATTTAATAATTCAAATTTGAGATGGTGTAGAAAAATTTTAATGTTGTGTTACTAGAAAATAAAATGAACGCAATGAAAAGGCATCACTGTACAGAAAAACGGATGGATCAATTGGCAGTATTTGCTGAAAATTATAAAAAAAATGCACAGACTTGAATCCAAGAGATGCATAAGAAAAATTTCAAAAAAAAGACGCTGCAATAACAAACAACAAAACCTGGTACTTGCCTCATTTTAACAAACTTCGAATTGGTTTCTATGCCTCATTCAATGTCTCCTATATAACTAGCTATTTTACAGCCAGCCCTGATTTATAAAATTCTCTGTATGTAATTTCGCTCGGAATTAAGAAAAACCGTTAACATGAAAAGGAAGATTTTTGCAAATTTAAGTTAGACAAGAAGACAGAAGAGCTCAACACATCCTATAAAGAGGTATGTGGATATTGAAAACAAAACCTAACATCTATGAAATCACTGTAGTATTTTTTGGCTCTGTAAGCGGTCTGTGTACGGCACAAGACGCCAAGAATTAAAATAAAAAAAATTGAGACACAATTTTCTGAAGTTACAAAAGCTATAATAAATCAGTCAACATGTAAGAAGAAGCAAAACAGATGGTGAAAGATGTAATTTACATTTATACGCAAGGTGGTGTGGATTATCTGCAACTTTATTGCAAATAACAGAAAAGAATTCGAAGATGTTTACCAAAATTTAAGAGCAGAAACTTGACAAGCTTAGGAACAGCCTGTTAATTAAACGTAACTGAAAGGATTTTAGAGGCTTTTACGAAACAAAATTTCACAAAACTGACAAAAACATTCTAGAAAAGAAAAAAGTATCGGCGAGAAGAAAAATGGCAAATCTGACTAATTATAAATGACTTAAAGAAAATGTATAGTTTTTGGATTCCAAGACAATATTTTTCATTGAACATAAAAGAATGCTACACATTTTGATGCGATTCCCAAATCGTGCTGCATTGGGTTCGTTCAGACCACAAGGTATCCTCTGACGTGAAATCTAATTCCAAACCAATTTGTAATCTCTCTAGTTTTGAAGGAATTAATAGAAAAGAAATTAGTCCATTTGATCAAAAATGGAATTTTACCGACTGGTGCAAAATTTCAGAAACACAGAAGTTATTCCAAAGAATAAAAAAAGTTGCGCTACAAAAGAACAATTGTAAAAAGTTTTGCACAAACAAGATGAAGCAGGGTGAAGCGTAAAAAAGAAAAAATCTATCTTTTTTCAACACGAAGTCGAATACACGGTACTTATTTTCGACAAAAAAAGGCCCAGAAAGACTAAAAATAGTACAAACCTTTAACAGCGTTTTTCGAATAACGTAGTACCATTCCTGTGATGTATGCTAAGAGGTTACGAAGATAAACAATTTTTTTTATCCAACAATTATAGTCCATGATACATTTAAACACTATCGTAGAAACCAGCAGAAGTAGTGGAAAAATGATGGTTTTATCCAAATTTTGAACATGAAAATTCATAGTTTTTGTACTCAGTTAACCCTATTAATCTATGAATAACTAAAAAGTAAAATCTAATCAATGAACTAGGTTCCATATTCAGTAACATAATCAATTAAAAAAAATAGACCACAATGATGCCGAACAATGTGACAGTCATTCAAAATCCTTTCCACAACAAAGAACGAGTTAAAACATTATTAAAACAACAAACGACTGATCAATTAAAAATTTTAACAAATTTATCGAAGCAATTGCACATAATGAATTAGTTTTGAAGTTCCAAATATAACAAATCCTGATAAAAACTCTACTGATCTAACAACATTAACATTCAAGAATCACAAAAACTCGTTCTTTTCCAGAGTGGCATCACCCCAGAGTAGGACCTACTAAAGTTTCATCAATTTAATGAAAATCCATCTCTACCCCCTCTCACAATTGCTACTTCACTGAATCAAATAGAGTAAGGATAATGTTGTTAATGATAATGTTGTTAATGGTGATAATGATAGTGATGTAAATAATGTAATAATGTAAATAAAGATAATGATGCTAATGTTAATGATGATCATGTTAACTGTAAATGATATTGTTATACATGTGTATGTTGTATTGTACATAATAAAGTTTAGTCTTTAGCTGACTCTCGTGTAGCACAGACGTGCCTCGATCCTCACCCCACTCTCCAGCATAACATGGCGCAGTCAGAAACTCGTAACAGTTACAAATAGAGGAAAAAAAATCAAGAAATAAGATAATCAAAAAATGGAGCCCAGCAAGTTATCACCGCTTCAATTAACCGGCAATCATTCTGAAAACTGGAAAAGGTGGATACAAAAATTTGAAATTTATTCCACAGCCACCGAATTGAAAAAAAAAGAAGAAAAAGTCCAATGTGCACAACTTCTTTATTCGTTGGGTGAAGAATGTATAGAAATATATAACTCATTTGAATTTACTGAAGAAGAAAGGGACAAATTCGCAATTTTAAAACAGAAGTTTGAAGATTACTTCGTTCCGAAGAAGAACTTAACGTATTGCAGATACAAATTCTTCTCAGCGAGGCAAGGCAATGAAACAATCGAACAATTTGTAACTGACTTGAAAAATAAAGCAAAGGAATGTGAACTAGGAAATTTACAAGATGACTTAATCAAGACAATGCTCATTACTGGAATAAGGGATGAATCAGTAAGGGAAAAATTACTGGAAAAGGACGGGACATCGTTAACGTTGGACAAAGCCGTCGAATGCTGCATACAAACCGAAGCTGCCAGGAAACAATTAAATGAAATGAAAGGTGAAACAGGAGAAAATCGAAGTCAAAATTATCGGAATTTGGATTTAGAAGTCATCCAGCACCGCAATGGACGCAACGGTCAAAATGCTTCCACGAAATCAGCGTCGTGCTCATCGAAACAAGGTCATTCCAGGAACTATACAGGAAACGGTCGAGACGTGATATACAAACAAAAAACTGTGCAGTCGGGTAAGGTAATAAATAATTGTTCGCGTTGTGGTCGTAGTCACAATATTAATGCATGTCCAGCTTATGGAAAAATTTGCTCCTTTTGTAAAAATAAAAATCATTTTGCAAACATGTGTAAATTAAATAAGGACAGAAATAAAAAGAAAATTCAACAAATTAATAAATATGAAGAAGATGATGATACACAATACTTTTTTGTTGAAACAATAAATTGTAAAAACAATTGTTCCAATAATTCTAATGTAATCAACTTAAAAATTAACAACAAATTCATTAAATGTAAAATTGATAGTGGTGCAGAAGCAAATATTATTTCACTAAATACATTAAAACATCTTAATTTTAAGTTAAACAGGATTGAAAACACCAAGGATGTATTAGTAACTTATACCAAGGAAAAATTATCGATTTTGGGAAAATGTAAATTATGTTTGGAATTTCGCAAACAAAAATTTCAGGTTGACTTTTATGTAGAACAAACAAATAGTAATAAAACTATAATAGGTTTTAGCACAGCTATTGCAACTGGTATCTTACAACTTAATAAAGAAATTGATAATATCAATGTAAATCAACAAGATGAAAACAGTAAGTACAAAAACTTAGTCTCTAAATATGACACTGCTTTCAAAGGTATCGGTAAAATAAATAAACCTTATCATTTTGATTTAATTGAAAATGCAAAACCTGTTATTTGTCCTATCAGAAATGTACCATTTGCTTTAAGAGATAAATTTAAAACATGTCTAGAAGAACTAGAGCAAGCTCAAATAATTAAAAAAGTTGAAGGTTCTTCTGAATGGGTAAACTCGTATGTATTAGTCAAAAAACAAGATGGTTCCTTAAGAGTGTGCTTAGATCCTCAAAATTTAAATAAAGTAATAAAAAATCATAAATATAAAATTCCAAATATTGACGAAATTACAAATAAATTAAATGGGTCAAAAATTTATTCCACTTTAGATGCTGCTAGTGGGTTTTGGAATATTCCGTTAGACGAAACGTCCAGTAAGTTATGTACGTTTGGAACGCCATATGGAAGATACAGATTTTTACGCATGCCTATGGGTATCAAAGTAGCGAGTGAGGTTTTTCAAGAATATTTTAGTGAAATATTCAATATTCCAGGTGTAGAGGTATATGTAGACGATATTTTAATTTATGCAAAAAATAAAACTGAACATGACAAAATTCTTGAACAAGTATTTCAGATTGCAAAAGAAAAAAATATTAAATTTAATTTAAGGAAATGCAGATTTGGTCTTAATGAAATAAAGTATTTAGGTCATAAATTTAGTGCTGCAGGTATTTCAGTTGATGAAGAAAAAATTGACGCAATAAAAAATATGCCTTCACCTACTTGCAAAAAAGACATTGAGCGATTTTTAGGCCTAGTTACATATGTAGGTAAATTTATAAATAACTTGTCAGAAAAAACTTATCATTTAAGAAAATTACTGAAACAAGACGTTTGTTTTGAATGGGAACAAGAACAACAAGAAGCTTTTAATAATTTAAAATCAATTATAGTAAGTAAACCTTGTTTACAATTTTTTGATCCTAAAAAAGAAATCACTATCTCAGTGGATGCTTCTCAGAATGGCTTAGGAGCTGTTCTTTTGCAAGATAACAAACCTTGTGCGTTCGCTTCAAGAGCAATGACTGAAACGCAAAAAAGATATGCCCAAATTGAGAAAGAGCTTTTAGCTATTCACTTTGGAGTAAATAAGTTTTATCAATATATTTTCGGTAGAGAATTTAATGTTGAAACAGACCATAAACCGCTAATATCTATATTTAAAAAATCCCTAAATGACTGTCCAGCAAGATTACAACGAATGAGATTGTCTCTTCAAAAATTTGACTTAAGCTTAAAATACAAACCGGGCAAAGACCTGATAGTAGCAGATACTTTGTCGAGGGCTACTTTACCTCAAAAATATGAAGATAATTTAAATTTAGAATTACAAATTTGTATTGTAGAACAAAATTTGGTCATAAATGATGAAAATTTAAACAGATTAATAATTGAAAGCAAACGAGACGAAGATTTCCAAAAAATTAGACACTATTTAAATAACGGTTGGCCTTTATCAATTAATAAAGTTCCTTCTGAAATTAAACCATACTACAAGGAAAGAGCAGAAATCACTCAAGGTAACAATGAATTGATTTATAAAGGACGAAAAGTAATCATACCCAAATCACTACGTCCTAAAATTTTAAACGACTTACATGTAGGACATTTAGGTATCAAAAAATGCATACAAAAAGCGAGATTTTGTATTTATTGGCCAGGAATAACAACTAATATTGAAAATTATATATCCAAATGCGAAATGTGCAATAAGTATTCAAATTCTAATAAAAATGAACCAATGTTACCTCATAAAATTATAAAACAACCATGGCAAAAATTAGGAATGGATTTATTTGAAATATATGGACAAACATATTTAATCGTGGTTGATTACTATTCCAAGTATCCTGAAGTTATCAACCTAAACAAAAATTTAACTTCTAAAAATATCATACATAAATTAAAATCAATATTTTCACGTCATGGAATACCCAAAATTGTAATGGCAGATAGTGGAACACAATTAATAAGTAATGAAATAAAAAAATTTGCTAAAGAATGGAATTTTACTTTAATAGCTGCTTCTCCTAAAAATCAAAGGTCGAATGGCCAGAGTGAACGAACTATACAAACTGTTAAAAACATAATTAAAAAAACAACTGAAATGGGAGAAGACATGTATTTAGCTCTTTTAGCTCTTCGCAATACACCTATTTACGACATTTATACTCCATCACAATTACTAATGTCTAGATATTTACGTGATCAACTACCCATCAGCAATCACAATTTAAAACCAAAAATTATTAACACTAAAATATTTCATAAAAAGATTGACAATAAACAAAAAATAAGTAAAATTAATTTTGATAAAAGGGGAGTAAAACAGTTTCCACAATTTTACAATAATGAAGTTGTAAGGTATCAGGAAGTACCAAAAAGCTGTTGGAAACTAGGTAGAATTGTAGAGCGACTTAGGGATCGTACTTATAGGATTCAAAAGGACAATGGAAGATGCATTATTAGAAATCGCAGGTACATTAAGAAAACTAGAGAAAACACAGACGATTTCATGCATTCTCTTGAGTCCAATAATGATTGTATGTATACTCTTTCTTCGACTTTTGTTTATAATATAGATTTAGATGGAAGTGATAAAAGCAATAGTGAACCTTGTGTGGTTGACAACCAAGAAATAAACAGTGAAGTACCAAATCAAAGTGAATTAGTGCCTGTCGAGATTCAAAGTGAAAATAACAAAACCAGTGAACTCACACAAGGGGAGGAAAGTGCTAGTAATAAGAGTTTAGAAGATAAGTTAGCAGTAAGTAGCGTTAATAACTTAGAAAGTAGTTTAGAAATTAGTAAGGAAAACAACAAAGACAATAAAATTAAAACTACAAAATCAGGACGGAAATCGAAACGGCCGAAAAGGTTAAAGGATTTTGTATCTAGTTAAAGGGAAGGATGTTATACATGTGTATGTTGTATTGTACATAATAAAGTTTAGTCTTTAGCTGACTCTCGTGTAGCACAGACGTGCCTCGATCCTCACCCCACTCTCCAGCATAACAGATATAAATGAGAATGATGACCATGAGGTTAATGGTGTAAATAATGTAAAGGTTATGATGTTAATGCTGATCAGGTTGATCTTATTGATCATGTTGATCATGTTAGTGATGTAAATGACATAGATAATGTTAATGATGTAAATGACGATCATGCTGATCATGTTGATCAAGTTAATGATGTTAATGATAATGATGTAAACAATGTAATGGTGTCAATGAAGATGATGATGTTAATGATGTAAATGACAATAATGACAATGATGTTAATGGTGCAAATAATGTAAATGTCATAATGTTAATGCTGATCAGGTTGATCGTATTGATCATATTGATCATGTTAGTGATGTAAATGATATAGATGATGTTAATGGTGTAAGTGACAATGATGTTAATGGTGAAAATAATGCAAATGTTATGATGTTAATGCTGATCAGGTTGATCGTATTGATCATGTTGATCAAGTGATGCTAATGATGTTAATGATGTCAATGGTGATCATGCTGATCGGGCTGATCATGTTGATCAAGGTAATGATGATAATGATAATGATGTAAATGACTATGATGACAATGATGTTAATGGTGCAAATAATGTAAAAGTTATTATGTTAATACTGATCATGTTGATCTATTGATCATGTTGATCATGTTAGTGATGTAAATGACATAGATGATGTTAATGGTGTAAATAACATTGATGCCAATGATGTTAATGGTGCAAATAATGCAAATGTTATGATGTTAGTGCTGATCAGGTTGATCGTATTAATCATGTTGATCAAGTGATGCTAATGCTGTTAATGATGTCAATGGTGATCATGCTGATCGGGCTGATCATGTTGATCAAGTTAATGATGATAATAATAATGATGTAAATGACTATGAGGACAATGATGTTAATGGTGCAAATAATGTAAAGGTTATTATGTTAATGCTGATCATATTGATCTATTGATCATGTTGATCATGTTAGTGATGTAAATGACATAGATGATGTTAATGGTGTAAATGACAATGATGCCAATGATGTTAATGGTGCAAATAATGTAAATGTTATGATGTAAAGTTATGATGTTAATGCTGATCAGGTTGATTGTTTTGATCATGTTGATCAAGTGATGCTAATGATGTAAATGATGTTAATGATGTCAATGGTAATCATGCTGATCGAGCTGATCATGTTGATCAAGTTAATGATAATAATGATAATGATGTAAATGACTATGATGACAATGATGTTAATGGTGCAAATGATGTAAAAGTTATGATATTAATGCTGATCATGTTGATCATGTTACTGATGTAAATTACATAGATGATGTTAATGATGTCAATGGTGATCATGCTGATCAAGCTGATCATGTTGATCAAGTTAATGATGATAATGATAATAACGTAAATAATGTAATGATGTAAATGAAGTAAATGATGTTAATGTTAATGATGATGATGTTAGTCATGTTAAATGACTATGATGACAATGATGTTAATTGTGCAAATAATGTAAAAACTGTGATGTTAGTGCTGATCATGTTGATCGTATTGATCATGTTAGTGATGTAAATGACAAATATGATGCTAATGATGTAAATGGTGCAAATAATGTAAATGTTATGATGTTAATGATTATGTTGATCAAGTGATGTTAATGTTAATGATGTAAATGATATAAATGATGTAAATAGTGATCATGCTGATCATGTTGATCAAGTGAGTGATGTAAATGATAATGATGATCATGCTGATGATGTTTATGATGACAATGATGATCGTGTTAATGATGATGTCCTTCAACTTTTCAATTGCGCAATCAGAATTTTCGAGGCCAACAAAATGTAAGACCGAGATTTAACACGAATAATTACAACCAAAATCAAAGAAGAACTTACCAAAATAATCCACAAAATTATTCTCAGAATTATTTAAGAAATTATTCACAAAATTTTCCAAAGAAAAGTTACCAAAATCAATACCAAAACCAGTTCTACAATCAACAAAGAAATTTCCAAAATAATCCCCAAAATAATGTTCAAAATCAACAACCGCGCAACACACAAAACGTTTTCCAACCAAATCCAAATCGTAAATTTCCAAAACCAGTTCCAATGGAAACTTCCACAATCAGTCGAAACAATCAAATGAGACAACAACCACAAAGACAACTTTCTCAACAAAGACCAAATTTTACTTTTGAAGAATTATATTATCAAGATGCAGAAAACCCTGAAAATCAAATGAATGAAAACACTGAAGAATTTGGCGACATAAACAATTTTGCTGAAACAAACAATTTTCCCGAAACAAAAAATTAGAATCTTTCCCAAAATTTTTGGATACAACCTCCAATGAACAATCAAACGTAATTGAATTAAATATTGACCGGAATTACATTTCAAAACTACCATACATAATTCTACCCGAATTTAAGGCAAAGATGATGACAGATACAGGCTCCGCAAAAACACTTTTAAGTCCAAAAATCGCACAAAACTTTTATCCAAATTTAATAGTCCCAGATCCTTTTGAAATACATTCAATTCATGGAACAACACGTGATAAAGCAAGTGCAATAATTCCCCTTTCAAAAATGTTCGAAAGACCAGATTTAAAACACAAACATTACCTTGTCGATTTTAACCCAAAATATAATGGATTAATAGGCATAGATTCGATCAGAAGATTAAATGCTCCCTCGATTTCGGAAAGAAACTTTTTGTAACAAATAAAGTAAAAATACCAATATATTTTGAATCAGATGAAATAAAAAAGAAAAAAACAATTTTTAAAGAAATCAGAGCAGATAATAAATATCCCTGTTGATAAAAACATAAATGAAGAAATTTTATCATACAATAAATTTGATGTAGTCGAAATACCGTCATCATTCGTCACTGTAAAAAATCAAATCGCAACAACCACAATAATTAACCCCACAGAAAAAGAATTATGTTTTATCGACTCAAATATTGACCAACAATTAAAGGAAAATTTGAAAAATATCAGAATATCACATTTAAATTCAGAAGAACAAAGACAAATCAAAAATTTATGCGTTGGATACAGAGATATATTTTATTGCGAAAACTTACCTCTGACTTTTAACAATCAAATTAAACATTACATTCGAACCAAAGACAACAACCCAATATTTACAAAAACTTATCGACACCAAGAAATTCACAAAGAAGAAGTGAGAAAACAAATAAATTCAATGCTAACTCAAGGTATAATCAGACCATCAACATCACCTTGGTCCAGTCCAATTTGGATTGTCGAGAAAAAATTAGATGCATCAGGAAAAAAGAAATGGAGATTAGTTGTAGACTATCGAAAATTAAACGAAAAAACTGTTAATGACAAGTACCCTTTGCCAAACATAACTGACATTTTAGATAAACCTGGATAAAGTATATATTTTACAACCCTCGATTTAGCATCCGGTTTCCACCAAGTTCAAATGAACCCCGATGATATAGAAAAAACTGCCATCAGCACAGAAAATGGTCATTATGAATACCTAAGAATGCCTTTCGGTTTAAAGAATGCGCCCGCAACATTTCAAAGAGTTATGGATAATATTTTAAAAGAAATTCAAAATGAAAAATGTCTTGTTTATTTAGACGACATAATAATATTTTCAACATCACTCGAGGAACATAGTGTCCGACTAAAAGAAGTTTTTGAAAGATTACGAAATGAAAATTTTAAAATTCATTTAGATAAAAATGAATTTGTACGAAAAGAGGTCGCATATTTAGGACATATTATAACACCCGAAAGAGTTAAACCGATTCCCGAAAAAATCAAAGCTGCAATGAAGTACGCAATACCAAAGACACAAAAAGAAATCAAATCATTTTTAGGATTACTTGGATATAACCGAAGATTTATCTTAAATTTTGCTCTTTTGACAAAACCCTTAACCAAATGTTTGAAAAAGAATTCCAAAATTGAACATAACGAACAATTCATTAAAAGTTTCGAAACATGCAAACAAATTTTAATAAACCATCCAATTTTGCAATATCCAGATTTTACACAACCTTTCATTTTAACAACAGAAGCTTCAAACGTAGCCCTTGGTGCTGTATTATCTCAAGGAAAATTAGGAGAAGATAAACCATTTGCATATGCCTCCAGAACATTAAATGAAACCGAACAAAAATATTCGACAATTGAAAAAGAGCTTTTAGCAATCGTTTGGACAACAAAATATTTTAGACCCTATCTTTACGGAAGAAAATTTACAATTTATCCCGATCACTTCAATGGCTTTTCTCATTAAAAGAACCAAATTCACAACTAGTCAGATGGAGGTTAAAATTAGAAAAATACGACTACGATATTGTTTATAAAAAAGGCAAATATAACACAAATGCTGACGCATTATCTCGCATTCAAATTTATCCAATCGAAATTGACGCAAAATCAACAGCAGTACAACCCGATGATAAACTTGAACAATTACTCAATGAAATAATCGAATCTGAAAACAGAGAATTAAGAACTCCCGAATTTTTACCAACTCATAATTTAAATTCCCAATTAGAGCGCAAACACCTGAAAATTTATTAACAGAATTCGAAACTGTAAGATCAAACTCAAGCCATAATTCACAAATACCAGGTCCTAGCGGTACTCAAAGACAAATTTCAACATCTACCTCAACTTCAAATACATCTCGATGTGAAAACTTACCAAAAACCAAAACAATTAACATTTGTGAGGACGCAATCGATCGAAAAATTTTTATAACAACAGTTTTCCAAAACCCTCAAAAACCAAAAGTTACAAAAGAAAACGGAATGACAATAATCAAAGCCCAAGTTTCACAAGAAAATAATAATGAAGAGATAAAAAATTTGTTAACAGAATTTTGCGAACCCAAAAACCATTATTAGTGCTTTTTTGATAATGAAAGAATGTATAAAGATTTTTGCAGAACATTTTCGAAAACATTCAATGACGATGCCCCAATATTAAAACGATGTACAAAAAGAATTACCCTTGTCACAAACAAAGACGAACAGCAAGACCTAATTAAAAATCACCATGAAGGAAAAACCAACCATCGCGGAATAAGAGAAACATATACTAGACTTCAAAGACTATATTATTGGCCAAAATTAACTCTAGACGTATCAGATTTTATCAATAAAAGCGAAATTTGTAAAAAGACAAAGTACGAAAGACACCCTCCAAAAATTCCATTAAAAGTAACACCAAAAATTGACTGTCCTTTCCAACAACTTAACTTTGATTTCTTCACAATCGAAGGAAAAAACATTTTTGACAATAATTGACGCTTTTACAAAATTAGCTCAAGCCTACCCAATTCGAAGTAAAAACGCAATCGACATAAGCGATACATGAATTGTTTACTTTTCACATTACGGAATCCCAGAAAAAATAACTTTTGACTCAGGAACAGAATTTCAAAATGATACAGTCCAAAAACTTTTAGAAACACACAAAATCAAAATTCATTTTACAACTCCAAGACATCCTCAATCAAATAGTCTAATTGAAATATTTCACTCAACAATAATAGAACAGAAATGACGAAATTAATGCAAATGCAAAAAGAAAAAGCAATTAATAAAAGAAACGCACAACCGAAACAAACAACAATTAAAATTGGACAAACAGTTTTCGAAAGAAATCCCCTTGCCGATCGAAACAAATCAAAAAACAGATATTTAGGCCCATTCATAATTGAATCAATTAACAACGACAACACTTGTATCATGAAAAACAAAAATAACCAAAGAAAGAGAGTACACCTTGATAATTTAAGACCCCCTGTTCTAGGATTATCCTCTGGATCCTCATCACCCAATCCTTCCAGTCCCCGAAATTGACAAAAATAACATAAAATGCCGGACTTTTACTACAAAAGTTGGGTATAGCGAAAAACATAATAGATCATTGGACCTTCATAAGAATATTTGATGTAGATAATCTTATCTCAGAGTATAATAATCTTAGAAACAAAGTATATAATCACCTTTCAAATGTAGAAAATAGATTTAATTCCAGCAACTCAGATCATTTTAGAAAAGACTTATTACATTACTAAACTATTTTAAACGAATTATTTATCCGAATAGATGAAAGAATTTTACAATTATTTCCCAACACCATTTCAGAAAACAAAAGAACAAAAAGAGGAATACTTAATATTTTCGGAAGTGCAATAAAAGCAATAACAGGAAATTTAGATAATGAAGACGGCAAACGATATGAAGAAATGATTTCAAAATTACAAGCAAAACAAAACAAACAAAAATTATTACTCGATGAACAAATCTCTGCAATTGAAAAATTCAACATCACAATTTCTAAAAATAATCACATTTTCGGAAGAAATATTGAGAATTCTGGAAAATTTAGAAACAGCAGTCAGTTTCGCCAAACTCAAAACTCTGCATAATTCAATAATAATCCCCGAAGATTTATTGCATGAGTTGAAAATAGTAAAAGAGAATCTTAATTATAAAAATTTTGCTTTTGAACCTAGAAAGAAGAACATCTTGCTCTATGAGGGAATAATTGAAATTAAAGCATATCAAAAAGACAAAAAATTATCGTTTATTTTTGAGGTTCCTTTAACTGAACTCCAAAATTATCATTATTACCAATTATATCCTTTTCCAATCTGCTCAAATCCAAAATCCTGTCAAGTCATAATTCCGTCACACAAATTCCTTTTCCTTAACGAGTATTATTTCACATTGACCAACGAAAAATGTAACGAAGTGAAACCTGGAGATTACATTTGCAATTTACCACAAACTAAAAAAATATCTCAAGACGCACCATGTGAAATTCAACTTCTGAAATTTACTCAAAAATATCAAGATTGCCAAATCCTCCACATCCAGATCAACGATTTACAAATACAAAAAGTGGACAAAAATCAGTGGATAGGAATTTTTCCAACCGAACAACCAGTAACATCAATTTGTAATCAAGATGAAGAATCCCTGTCAATAAAAGGAAGTTATGTAATCGTCGTTCCTGATGGATGCAAACTCCAAATGAACTCGACAACTCTCCAAACCTATCAAAATCCGGATTTTCCGAAGATTCCCATTCAACTCCCGAAAATTGAAATTTCTGAAATGGATTCAAGAAAAGAAAACTTTCTCCACTTAGAACCTCTCGAACTTAAAAAAATCGACTTAAACAACCTTCAACCCGTGTATCATCAAATGCAGCAAATTGAAGAAACCCTCCGAAGAGAAGATGATGAACCAATTTCATACAACACAAATATTTGGACAATTTTAATCTATGTTTTGTTGTTAGCTGTTGCTCTCTATTTTTTGTGGACCAAATGTCTCTACCCTCGATATATGACGAGAAAGCTCAACCAACAAGCCGCCGCAAGTCAGCCCACGCCGTCTGCAATTCCAATTGAAAATTTGGATTCTCGTACGATCCCCAAATTTCCAACACGCGCTTTCCAACACCGTGGTCATCAAAAACCTTGCAACTCCTACAGGATTTATTATTATAAATTCAGATCATGAAAATACGCATTTTAGCCTGGAACATAGTCTTGAGTCGTGGTGCTGCTAATCATTATTTTCGAGTCATTCGTAATATTGTAAAAGTTATAATTTGATTTATTAATAACAAGTGAAATAATTGTAAAAGTAAAGTTGTAATAATAAATATAAAGTGTAAATTTGTTAAAGCTCCCACGTTAACTAACGTTGGCGTTTTTATAGTTTTGAAACAGCTAATACATATAATAAACATCATGAAAATCGTTTATGGTCTCCTCTTCACCTTAAAAAATAATCTTATAAAAAACTCTTATCCCTCACCTCACTTTTTTGATAGAACAAATAAAGGCTGAAGTTTTGTAAAAATGTTGGCATTTACTCTTCGGGTTTTTAATTTAGTTTTTCACTATTTCAATTCAATCCCCGGGGTGTTATAGAACGCCCTGTTAATTTTTCCTTTTATTTAGAGAACCGCTGACATCATCACTACATATTTTTCTTATAAATAAATCAAAATTGTAAAAATTATTAGATTTATTCAAGAACGGATCATGTGAATATATCTTAAGCAATTTCCGTTCCAATTTTTTTATTATCTTTTGCAGAATAATTGAATTTTTCTATCGAAATTGTGCATAATCGGAATCGCTCAAAAAACTTAAAAATAAAACCGCTTCCAACTGTAAAATGTAAAATGTACGAATAGAAAACAAAGCCGGCATAACAATATAATTTTCAAAGCAATTTAGGGATGGAAAGAAAAGGAATCATGTATTAATTTGTGTGTGTTTGTTTTAAACACCAAAGTCAGCTAAAGTCCGAGACGAAATCAAAATTAATGGGAACCTTATCATCAGTGAAACACATCAACTGTTATTGAATAACAAGTTTTTTTGCGCCACAAGCAAGTTTTTAATCCGATTGTTTTTAGCATTTATAAACTATATGAGCACGTTCCACTTTTTCATATGCAAGGCGATTTTTCGTATAATTTTCCACCCAACAATCAAAATTTGTTGTAATTCCTTCAATTTTTCTCATTATTATAGAAAAGTCAATTTCTAACAGGAATTAAAAAATCATGAAAAAATAATATACCCAGTATTTAACCACTTGAGTTTTTCATGAAAACCTTTAGAATATTCACTAACATCACCTACATAGTTTTTCAAAAATGATTGTAAAATGTTTTCGTAGAAAAAAAAACACTATTGTTGTAAATAAAGTGCCCGGAAAATCTCTGGTCAAGAACAATGAGCTAAACGCAAGTGTGGCCACCTACCTTTTGGGATTGTGGAAACTGAAGGAAAGTCGTCAAAAACAACACCATTATTTAAGAACGCAAATAAAATTTAAAAACTTTACAATAATTGTACCACCAACGACTACCACCTTGCAAATGAGCAAGCGAATCTTGGGAGGTGTGAAGGGCGATGGGAAGGAGTGGGAAAAGGTTGGCGGGAAGGGACTGTCGAGACGTTCTTGTTCACACGGTAATAAAAATTATAAAAAAAAATTGCCAGAGCTGGACAGGAGTACAGGGCTGGTCCTAACCCGGATGCAAATCGCAAAAATTACGCTCCTACTCGGATTAATTATTAATTACTGACTAAAAAAAATGTCAACGGTGCTGTTTCAATAATTACAACTATTTTGAAGTTGTTTTCTTATTAATAACTTAACTATTCTTATTAATAACTAATAACTTCAGTTAAAGAGCAGATACAGAGAAACTTTTTACTATTGTTATAACTGTGATAAGTGTTTCCAATGCTATCATTTAAGACAAAGTTGTTTTTAAGTTGTCAATGCCTTTAAGGACTACTGGTAAGAGCTAGAAAAAAGATAGTTCGGTCAAAATAGACATTTCAATCTTTGGGACATCATTACAATTTACAAATAGAATATTAAAAGTCCTGATCGATCCCAAAAAAAATATTCAAGATTAAAGGTCAAATGTATCGGTTTTTGCAATCTTTCTCGTAAACGGTAAATGTTTTCATTAAAATAGGTCAGACAAAAGTTGTAGACCATGCAATTGTCTACAAAATATCTACCGATATTTGGACTGTTGCTAAATACACGTAACTTTACGACGGTTTGCGTGTGGCTCGCTATTTTAAACAATTTTTGCAAAGCTATGGTAGATGCAACGTAGTATTTCGGAATACTATCTTCTTATATACTATGCTATCATTTAAATTTATAATTAAAATAGGCGGTTTAAAGTCTTTCCAAAGTACCTCACATTATTTAAAGTAATTCCCATCCACAAAAAAGGGTCGTAGTCAAATTGGTTCCCGTTAATCTTTATAAATATAATTCTGTTAAAGGTGGTTTATTCGGGGTTAACAGTTTTTTTTAAAGGAGATTGTTATTTTTTAAGCCTAAAGCTCTCTGTAAAATTCGTAAAGTGTTCTGCAAGTAAGTTCATTTTGCTCTGACCGTTTTCAGTTTACTAATTTGCGTTTGCCATTGCATTTCATTTTTTTCGATTACGTTGGGCATAAAATACTGAATTCTCACAGACAGGGTTCTATGTGCTCCGAGAAAAAAGTTTGAGAGAACTTAGATATGTGTCAAGTATCAAACAAAAAATGTGCTTCTAGCTCTGGAGTTCTAGTTCTTATTCGATTTTACATCATTTGCTCTAAATTATCCGTCGCTTTTAAATTCTGTGCACCCTTATACTATTAAATCGGATAAGTGCGTCAAAACACTTATAAAACAAGTATTTTATGCTTTTATACTTTGCGACCCCTTTTTTCTTATTTTAATAAAAAAATTGTCATCTAGGGAATGAAGCTGTTATACACCGGCCCATCAATTTAATTCGCAATTAAATGCGTGATTAACTGGTCATGTGATCAAATTGAAGCAGTTTGATTGGGCTATTGGCGTTCTTAACTTTTAACAACGTATTAAAGTTTAATGAAGCTTTCTAAAAACCGGCCCTAATGGTGCTATTCTCTAACTTCTAGTACTATCTTAAGGCTCTATTACTTTTATATTTAGCGTGGCCGACGAAAATGACATTTCGCTTCACTCATGTGGCCGTTTCACTGGACATGAAATTCTGATTCAAATCAGAAGGCCTTGAAGCGGCCGGCATATAGGGCCCTCTACAGGGCAGAATAGACGCGAAATTCGAAAAATTCCACCATTACTTAGTTACTGTTAAATAATATACATTTTTACATTATATACATTCTCTTGACACTTTTCAGGTACTTTTCTTAATTTAATAATCTCGCTCTGAGTTGTTTTTTTCGTTGTTTCTTGTAATTGTGTTTTTCCTTACATTTTATTCAATGGTTAAACGTAAGTGTTTCGCTTGCAGTAATCCGAATAAATTTTTATTGAAAATCTCAAGCAACTATGAAGATTGTAATAAATGTGTAATTAACTCTCTTTGCACAATACTGTGGTATTAGTATACTTAGGTTATTACTTAGTAGAAAAAAAACAATATACGAGGGGATTTCAAATATAAACCGGAATTTGTTTATAATTTTAACAAATAACAAAATTTTAACTAAACTTTTTAAACTACTTTTCCACGAACACTTCACAAAGCTTTCTTTACAGCATTTTTTAGTCAACTACGTAAGAACGGCGTATGAGCAAAATTTTGAAGCTCATCGTCATAGTGGAATCTAAAACTTTACCTATTGCCCCAGTGCTTCTTTATGTGGTTCAATAAAAATTAAACTCACAAGGTGACAGATTAGGACTATAAGGAGAATATGGAGGAGTCTTTCAGTGTACGTTTTCCAAAATCTTTGCCGTCAAAGAGGCACTATGCAGTAGAGCGTTTTCTTGCAACAAAATCACACCTCTTGCTGAAAGATTCCGTCTTTTTGATCAAAATGAAGAGTTAATTTTTCGATTAAAAGTAATATGGATCATTCATTTGGACGTTTGGTTTACAAAAAATCCGTGTACTTAACGCCATAGGTCATCCAAAATAAAGAGACTATGTTTTCTCTATCTGAAACCACAACTTTGATTTATCGACTTTAGAAAAATATGGGTAGTCACTTTTTTGAATTGGATTAGATTTATTTGAATTCTGGAATAAAATGACGAATTCAGGTTTTATCATACGTAATAATGAATTGAAAAAATTCCACTGAGAACCTAAGAACCTCGGTGGAACCTCTTCTACATAACTGGCAACGCACTAAGCCAAAAAACTTCTATAAAAAAGTATAAAACTACCAAAGAAATGGCGTATGTGCATGAAGGTAGAGGAAGAATACGTGAAAAAGTTGCTTGAAATTAAATTTCCTGTTTATATCTGAACTCTCTAGGTATTTTTCAATGTATTTTCTCTTTTAATCAAAGGTTTAAAAGATTAGGTATAATACTAAACTTTGCGTAAACCATTTTCGCAGCAAATTATTGACTACTTATGTCTTTTTTTCTGTTTTACTCATTGCAGTAAATGTTGTACGTATTTAGTATTTACTCTTCCAAATCTTAGGCGTATCAAATCAGTCACTGGAAAAGCTCATTATTATTATAGCGTCTCGGGGTGTGATTCTACGTACTCTTTATCGTATTGGAATTAATTAGAAATTTCCAAAAGATCAAATTTAACTTCCATCGCTGAAAAACTTCTTTGGAAGATATTTTAACTCACCATCTTGGTCTTAACGCATATATGAGCAAATTATTTTTTTTTAACAGAAAACTTTTGGTATGACGGCGAAATGACAAGGCTTGACGGCTAAAATTTTAAACTCAAACGAAGTAGAGGTCGTAATCTGCCGTGCAATTGGAAATGTCAAATAGAATCAATTTCAACAATGAAAACTAGGCTCAGTTAGAGTTCCTTTATTGGGAGAGTTGGGACACTGAACGTCAAACCGATTTTGTATTATGTGGATGAGGTATATGTTTTTATTTTTTTTTAATAAAATTTTTGTTAGAAACTTATGTCAGAGGTTCATGTCGAAAATGATTTCAAGGTTATAATTTTTGTCAAATGAATAAAATGACATAATTTTACGTCAAATTTAACCAGGGATTACTATTTAAAACAAGAAAATAATTGAATACCTACAAATATTAATGTTCCCATTTCTGAAATTTGTCGATATTTATTTTAGTATTAAATACATAACATAACACATACTTGACTGCTAAAAATGCCTTTCTTTCGGTCACAATTTTAAGTTAAACACCTCGTCCCAAAAATTGGTCATCGAGAACCCACCATATTTACCGTCGTCTTTTTAAATTTCCCAAAAAAATTATGTTGAAGGTCTTCTCGTGTGAAAAACGTAACAAAATCGTGAATTCCAATTACTTTATAATTTGAAACAGAATCTAAAGTTTACGTAGAAGCTAAAGGCGGCCAAACAGCGACAGGTTCAACTTTTCTAAAAATTAGAACCAATTCTGGGTTCAAGTACCTAGGTATTTTGTAAACGCATAGACAAATTCCTTAAATCTCATAGATTTTGTACATAACATTGTTTAGACAATCCACTTTTCCAAATGCTTGTTAATAATAATAAACGTAAAACTTGTCAGGAAAAGTTGAATTTCTCTCTCTTTCGTCGATGATTACCATTCCTTAAAGTTAAGGGAAAAATGTTTATGATGAAGAGTTTAGACGTACAATTCTTGTACTTACAAAAAAGTCTCTTTTAAAAGTTGGAGTTCATATCAAGAAAAACAGTGAATTGACGACGACTGCTAGTTTAAACCATTTCTAAACGCAGTTAGTCGACGAAAAAGGGAAACATTTTTGACAATTTATTTGACTTTTCGCCAAATTTTGAGTATAACACCACTGATTTCTATCCCAATTTGTTTTTTTACACATTCCAGCGGACGTATATGAAACAAAATTTCGAAAATTTACATTCAGTGCCCAACTCCCAATATTGGAACTCTAGGCACACTGGAACGGCCAAATGAGTGAAGCTATTTGTCATTTTCGTTAGCCACGATATTTAGTAAGGGGAACTAAAAACCTGCGTAGAACACGCGTATTAATAACAGTAAGTTAATATTAATGTTAATGGCTTGTTGTGACGCAAATAAACGTAAGTTTAAAAAGCAAAATCGAGTAAAAAAATAAGCACCTCTTCTGTCAGCCACGGTTAAAATAGCAACCGCCCTTTTTATTGCATTTATGAATTCGCCTTCTCAAATTGAGAAAAATTTACCTAAGTTGTTGGTACTTATCTGTCATACTTTTTGACGTATGTCAATTTTTTTGTCAAAATTTTCATTTGCAGTGCAGGTTCACTCACATTATCACAGCTCTTGAAAAAAAATGAAAAAACACGTTTTGTTTTGATTCCGGCAAAGTCTGAAACAAAGTACAAAAAGGAATTGGTTGAATGATTAACGAAAATACTTTGTTGGTGGGAATGAAAGATTCATAGCTAATTTCTTTCTACAACGTGTCTCACCTAAGATTTTCGAGCTTAATAACTCAGTTATTTGTAAACGGATTGTTATGAAATTTAGAATGCACAGAGGTGGTCTTTCAAATTACCATTGGATCATTAAACGCCGAAAAATAGGTTGCCACACAAAAAAATGTAATCGCTCGGCTGATCCAAGGAAAAAATTAGATTTTGTCGTTAAAAACTTGATCAAAGTTTTGAAATTATTTGAGCAATACTTCAGTTGATGAAGCATTGCTAAGCATTAAATATTATTTATTTGGTGAAATTACTTTAAAAACGAACAACAGTGGCAGGAATTTCTATGGTGTTGAAAAAGGAAACAAAATTCGCCTATGGAAAGTGTCGTTGGACTTCTTGTAAAATGTTATTCAAATAAAGCCTTCATAATATTTAAAGTCCAAAGAATAGGCAATAATTTGAAGACACATGAAGCGTACGTGAACTAAATCGAGTGAGAATAAAACACGTCACTAGAAACGAAGGAATAGTTGGAGCTGTATTCCAAGAGTTTGAAGAGAATCCAATCATCAGCGTACAAAATATTTCCAAACTTCTAAACGTTCAAGTGTCTAGAATTTTTCAGTTGTTGTTCAGTCTTTTAATCCTTTTTGAAAAAACTAAAGCATCCAGTACTAAAAGTAAGTCAAAAATATTGTTTGTTAACTTTGTATGAGTGAGAGGTAAATGTGAAATGTCTCTTGCGTGACATGTTTGTGCGAGTAGGATTGACCAAAATTCAGTGATAGTGCTCATTTGTTTCATAGATCTACGCTTTTGCATTTGTACCCACGTTTAACAGTTTTTTTCTTTTTTCATGCAAAACAAACGTCTTTCAGAGTTAATTTTTTTCTTACAGCATTTTATATTGACTATGAATTTTTTAAAATAAGTCTTAAATGATATAACATTTTGAAAAGGCAGGTATAAATTACCTTTTCACGACTTTGGTTGTTGCATTAATTGAATATTTTAGAATCTTTGGATTCTAAAATATTTGCATTTTGAATTTCATAAAAATCCGTTGACAAATATCTAAGGTATCAAGCTGGAAAGTCTTAGGTGAGACACCCTGTTTAATTTTTATCGGAATTGACTATCTTTGTGGTTGCCGTAACTAAGGGTCTGATTTCATGTTTGGTCGCAAAGTTGCGTGGGCCGCAGTTGCATAGCAGCAACCAATTACGTTGCTAGATTTGCGTCGTTGCTATAACAATACCGACGCACCGACTTGCGTCGGTCGTGAATCAACTTGAAATTAGCCCCTTATGGACAGATTTCAAGTTGAATTACAACCGACGCAAGTCGGTATTGTTATAGCAACGGCGCAAATCTAGCAATGTTATTGGTTGCTGCTAAGTAACTGCAAACGACGCAAATTTGCGATCACATTTGAAATCAGGACCTAGGACAATACATATTTGACTATAATGACCGGTCATTAAGATCTTTTTAATTCCCTATTATTACATTATTGTTCATAAAAAGTACATTACTTATGGTGCTTGTATTTAAATTTTGAAAAACAAGTTTTTTAAAACACGAGAGTATTTTCTCGTTTATCTCTGAAAAGGTAATAAATCTGAAGGTTGTGTGTACATTTTGGAATTGGAACGGTAGTTGAAAATTTCAAATCCTTTTCTGCTGTCGAGGCATTCGTCAAGGAAATATTAGATAAGATCCCCTGTATTTTTCTGTTTTATAACACTTTTATGAATTTATTATTAAGCGCTTCACGTTCCTGAAATATGATTATTTGTTATGTTTTTATCTGTTTTTCTATTTTCATAATTTTTGTAAACATAGAAATGTGGAATGAAATATTTTTAAAACCGATCTGGCTGAATGATCAATCTTTCTTATCACTGTCAACAGTGAAATATTATAAATTACAACCAACTAAAAGCACAACAAGCATTTGTTATCCCAAGACAACAATCCAAACTCAAATATTTTTACTTTCGGAAAACGTCAGGGGATTTCCTCACTATTAAAACTTTGTGATTCTCACCGGAACAATGAATTTTTGTGGAATCCCGAAAGAAATGAAGCTAATCAAATGAGCCATAATGGTTTCTACTCATCTTATAAAGAAATAATAAAATAAAAAGAAATCAGTTTTTACTTACCTTTCGTGACTTGTGGCTGTGTGTTTTGTGGGAATAACAACAATTAACAATTGTTAATATATTCTTTAATATCACATTTTATGAAAGTCACTTAATTAGAAAATAGAATATTCTCTAGGTCTATCCGTAACGAAAAATATTTTTAAAAGAAATGTGTTTAATGCAGAATTTAATAAAGAAGAATTTATTGGAACATTTACGTTTACGTTTTATTTACTGAAATATATACGGATTACATGGTTAACATTTATACTGTTTCTATATTATTGACTTGTTTAAATATAGGTTTTATTGCAATCTTATTTACATTCGTTTATTTAATACAAAATGATCAACACAGAATAGTACACAGTTAATTCGGCCAAAATATTTCTTATACACTTACAAAACAACTTTCAAATCAATGACGAAATGTAGAATCTCCATTTTTGTGATTATGAGATTTAAAGCATTTTCAAATGAAGATTTTACATTTGTTTACAATGTGTGGGTTTACAAACTAAACAACGTGCGATTAATCTTGAAACTTGAATAAATTCATTAAGAATTTATTCGAATTTCCGGAGTTGGAATATTCCGACGATTTTGAACATATTTGTTTTTTTTTTTGATTTTATGTTTTCTTCGAAAAACGATTTGACACTAAATGCATAAACAGACACTGACACTAACGTAAAATTATTAATATTTACACACATTTAAGAGACGAATTTTTTAGTCCCTAACATTGATTTTATTAAATGTTTCGAGTGTTTTGTATGGACATGCATTCAAGACATTTACCATTTAGTGGCTAACAGTGTCATCAACTAAGCCATCATTTAAGCGTCAAATCATTTTTCGATTTACAAATCTGTTAAAAACTGTCTAGAATTAGGCCAAGGAGTAGGCTTCCTACAAATGAGTCGAAAGTATTTGTTCTAAACAAACATAAAAAACAGACTCCTGTCGTGTACTTCTGAACGGTCATTAGAAATTTTCAATGTTGTTTAATTCTACTAGAAGTCGAGGAGGAATTTATTTAAAAATTTAGTTTGCAATCTTATGCAACAAAGGCAGTCTTGTGAACATTGTCTCTTAAATTTTTTACAACTAAATTCTACGGTTTTATTTCCGGGATACGTGTTGGGGTTTATTGGTGGTGTGTGATAAAATTTCCGTTTTGAAATTTCTCATGACCTTTATTATACATCATATTGACATAATTTATAGCGTGAAAACATCAACAATAACAGCAACAACATTATAGCAACAACAATGTAAACTAATAGAAAGTGGTATAGGTTACAGTTGGGCGACAAAATAATTTGTTCTGCAACATTAGTCTTTGAGTTTGATAAAAATGTAATCTATACAACGTTCAGTCAGTTTAACGTCATAACGGTCGAATTTGCGACTGACTATCTACAATATGAATAAATATTTCGATCTAAATGCTATTTGTATTTGACGAATTATGAGCTTATCCGGCACCAAGAAGTTTTGTATTGGTATGTGTTAGGTAGTCACTGATACTATTTAACAATGCACCACAATTCATAAGAGTTCTTTGTTTCAGGCAATGATGATGGTACCAATGTACTCGGAAATTATTTGGTGTTGTTCATCTCGATTTTCTTAATTGATCACAGTACTGTTTCCATTTCTGCTATTTCTGTCTTCTGACTGCAAAACACAATGTTCGGTCAAAACGTGTCTATTAATTTTTAAAATACAGCATATGTTTTGGATTAGGTTTCAAGGTTTTTTTGTTAAAATTTTTGAGATCACATGCGATTTTTGTTATATTGAACTAAGAAAATTACCATTAGGGCTTTGCGTTTATATAGGGTGTTCATTTTCCGAGCTTCACCACGGGGATCTCAGTTATTATCAAAGATACGAGGTCGGTTAAATTAGGACAAAGTTGCGCATTTTTTTTGCTGAATAATTATCTAAAAGAAAATTTGATGTGTCATTAATTAAAAATTTTGATTTAACTTGCTTTGTTGTCTGTCTGTCTGTTTCATAATTTTGGAGCCAAATTTGAAAGTGTTCCCGTTGCCTCAATTAATTGAAATTTTGTATACTTACTTAATCTGCGAGACAATTTCGCATTTTTGCGAAGAGTGTTTTATAAAAAAACTCAACAATTTTGTTTTTAAATAACCTAGATTTTTGAGGGTTATTGAATTTGAATCTGGAAGGTTCACTTTTTTGCTAAACTTACTTATTTAAAAACTAAACGACGTTGATAAGCTAGAATTTTAATCTTCGCAAAACAAAGCAAGACAAAGTTATAAAAATTCTGTTCACATATTTATTAGAACTGTCAAAATTTAGTTTGTTAAGCAATATTTTTGACGTTTTTTCAAAAGCAGTCTTTGCAAAAACGCTTTTTTTCAATTTAATTAGCATGTAATATTCGATTGTATCCATTTCATACATCATTGTAAACAACAAACAAAAAGACTTTTCAAGAATACAAGTATCAAATATAGGGTCTACAAGAAAAATTAACGTTGAGTGTTGTAACTCTAACATAAAGAGCGCCTTGGAAAAGGTAATAACAGATTTAGATTTGTTGTAAAAAAGTGCCTGAAAAATGTCCTACTTAAAAACGTCTAGTTCTTTTAGTTTTGGCTTAAAAAAATAAAAACAAAAAGTATAAAATTTTCATTTTTTCAAAAACCAAAAATAACTCTTCAAATTTTCTTTGAGATAATTGTTCAGCATAAAAATGCGCAACTTTGCAACTTATAATAACTGAGATCCCCATGGTGGAGCTCGAAAAACGGACACCCTGTAGAAAAGAATTTTGTATAAAGACAATATTTCACCAATAAATGAATATTGCTTTGGGAAAAGGTTAAAGAAATTGGGACAAAATACGCCAGTCTAATACTGTTACTCCCCAAGAGAATAGTCTCGCAAGAGCAGCTTCTCACAACAAACGGCACACAAATTTTCAAATAAAAATAACATAAACCCAAATTTAAAGCTGATTTATGCAGATTGGACGGAAAGTACTACACACTGTCTTCGGTTTTGGTGCAACAATTTTATTTCACTATTGATTTTTACTTCGTTGCATAATGTTTCCATACTAAGGTTCGGCTCGCATACGATTATTTTTCTCTGCTGTTTGCTCTTTATTTTTCATTAAATTAACATAAAGTTTGGAAAAGCTTCAATTACACTTTTTCCCTAGAAATATTTCAGATTTTTTAGCACATAATCACTGGTTTAAATTTTAAACATGGAACAGGAAACAAAGAAGGTATTTAAAGTGTACAAAAGTTAATATTTGAACGGAAGGTGCATGGAGAGCTCTTGACATCACACAACATAAACTTACACAACTCTAATAGCACCCACCGGAGTAACAACAAAACACTTACTTACTTCAAGAAGTGCCTTTAGAATGAAATGAGTGAAACTCTCCCTAAAGATTAATACAGTTTCTTTAAAAAATGAACAATGTTTACTGATTTTACCCACATTTGTTGTTCTTATTTTGCATAATTTAAAAAAAATGTGCGTTTTTTTTGTTTTTATTGCCGAGACAAATTGTAGGTTACTTTGAGTGACAAAACACACTTACCTAAAACTGTTTGCAAATTTGCAATTTTTCACATAAATCAGTAACAAAAACTCGTAAAATATTGCGACAAAAAATTTGTTGTCAACACTGAACCATTTAAGTGTATTCTATCTATAAGTAGCCAAATTAAAATCTTAAGCTGTCGCCCCCTTGCTAACATAAATCATAACTAAAAGCCGCTCAGTGTTAATTTTAGCAAAATTCTCTATTTTTAGAAAAAAGTCAATCAAACAGCAATAGATTTCAATTTCGTATTTAAATCAACAACTAATCTGCCTGTCTGCTGTTTAACGTTGCTTGGTTGTAAGCCAATTATAGGTCACAATAAAAATCTATACGATGCGGTTTTCCATAGAAATGATGTGACATTCATTTTTGACATCTAAAAAATTATACTCACATTTCATTTGATTTTGTAACTTTTTCTGCTGTCTGTTCGGATCCCTATATTGCAAAAAAAACTGGAAGTCTCCTAATTTACAAAATTTGAATTGCGATGTATCGAGCCGTACAATATACGTTACAACATGTAACGTGTGACAGAGATAGGTAGAATCGGTTCACTTTCTTAACAACCACTGTGGTGCAAATAAGTAACCTGTTACCATGACAACTCATATAAAAAGTTATTGGCAAGAGCACGCTGTTTGCACTACAATGAACACTAAAAAACTGCACGGCTTTTACATTAATTTTGTCTACTTGTCCTTTGACAAATTAATTAAATTAAAGTTACGAAAAGTTACGGGAAATTTGACAACGTATAACTGGTTACTGCTCACTGGGCAAAACATATCAGCATAAAAAACATCATTGCTAATTGAAAAAAAAATTATGTCAGATAATTTCATTAATTCTAAATTATTCTTTGCTTTCTGGATTCTTAATTACATAAATTACACAAATTCCGTATTATCTGCTGCAACACGTATCAATAATTGATTCAGTTCGAGTTGCACATAACTTCATTGCATGCAAGCGAAATTTCCACTTCAGTTAAGCAATTTATGTTCACGTGTTCATCTACTGCCTACCGTTAATTTTTTTGTAAAAAATAAACATTACTACCACCGAGACTTACGTAAAATGAAAATATTGCACAAAATTATGATACAAATTATTGTATTTCTGCTACATCATGTGTACTATTTGTATATTTTAAAATATGTGCTTATGCCTGCTTTTGTGAAATATTTCGTACAACGATTCTATCTGAAAAAAGCTTCTCCATACTTGTGCTTCTGATTTTATTTATGAAATCGACTAACACACGGCGCTATGAATTTTAAAAGAGCGACATGTTTATGGAAAATTCATACGAATGATTTACTGACAGGTTCCTTAGATTAATACGTGTGTTGAATATTGATGTGGATATTTACATAAATCTGAGGACGTCTAATGCATTACTAAAAAGTGTAAGCCTAAAAGTAAGCCTATTCCCGCTTTATTAAATTAATTAGGTGCCATAAATTCACATTCTTGCAATATTAAATTAAATTTTGTATATTTGGATTTACATTTGTTTAAAAGCACAAGTTTATTATTACTCTCTTATTATGAACCCTTATTACACTACGCAAAAATGAACTCGGATGTTGTAATTAGTTTACTTTCTGCTACAGCTTCGATACCAAAATACTAGGATGCGACATGACGTTCCCTTCTCGTTAGTTGCATTAGGATCGCCAGGTAGCGCAGTTGTTCCTAACTTGTCTTATTAGGTCTAAGAAAAACGTAATTAAAAAAATAGATTCCTTTATGTAACGATGAGGAGGCACAAGAGATAAAGGTAAAGTAAAAAATTGACCGGAAATTTTATTACAAAAAAAAACTACAAAAAAAGTGTTTTTTTTGTTGATAACACTTTAAGCCTTCTTTTTGATCTCTGAATCCTAGATTATAAACACTATTTTAAAACACACTTACTATAGCAGCGTGTTTTAAATTAATGTTCTTACTATCTTAAAACACGCTTCCCATAGCAAGGTGTTTTTAATTAAAATGTTTCAACAAAAAATTTGAATAGCACTTATGCGAAAATGCTTAACTTCGCCCATACGCTCGTTGCCTAACGACAGCCCTCAAACTTTAAGCTGGTGTTTTTGCACTCGTATTATTAATAACAATTTCCTTAGGTTGAAATTTTAGTCGCCAGATTTTTTCAATTTATGAAAAGTTTGTTGTCCTGTTTTTTTACAATACAATTAGCGAACTAGTTGAATTATAATTAATTTAAAAAAATTTGAAGCCGAAACCAAAAATTGAGTTATTATCAAGGTTTATTATGTACCTCGTTTCGCCTCCTAGTTTTTAGTTCTCCGTAACAAGATTATAACTCCATTTGTGCTTTTTCGCAGCTTATTACCGAAATAAACAACTTATTTGTTTTGATTTTCCAGAAATGCTAAATTACGGTTACTTAATAATCGTATAATACAACGTTTTGTAAAAATATCGCGTAGTTTGTTTCACAAACGAGAAACTTGCGATTAAATAAAAACGCGGACTTAATCTGTCGCCTTTTTTTAAGCTTGCTCGAACCTGGGATTAAAAATGTTAGAGAAATTTCATGCTGGATGTGTTTAAAGTAAAAGGATGTCTAGAATATCAGATTGGATTACCAAATGAGTTAACGTTGCCGTTGTTCTAAATTATTGTATTTAAACCATTGGTTGCTGAAATAAGGCACTCTCCAATAAAAGAAGAATATTTACGCATGGCGTATTTAAAATAAAATAACAATAAAAAAAATTAATAACTATACTTGATTAAAAATTAAATGTTACACATAATTTTCAAACCGAATCTAATCTATGTTTAATGCCCCTTTTTATTAAAAACTGAAATGTTAGTGTAAAATATTTTTCAATGTTACATTATAGGCTTTGTGAAAAAGATAAACTGTGATCATAAATAACCTTAAATGTTAAAAATAACGTACTTACCCAAATAAATCAGAGTTGCTACTTTTATCTGGATTTAAGCTTCTTAACCTAGATCTGGCTTGTTCTCCAGAAACTATTACACTGAAAATAACAAAAAACCCATTTGTATTAGCTTAATAAGGACAATTGTGTATCCTATACTATTTGTAAATTAGAAATACACTTTCATTTATTTCATCCTTCAATAAGGAACAGCTGAAACAAAATTGGTTCAAGGACTACAAGGAATTGTGTTATTATTATCACTTTCGATAACAGAAAATACCAGGTTGTAGTGACAATAGGCGGGCAGCTGCACAAGTTATAACAAACTTTCATGTTTTTAACTTTAATTAATAAGTTGGTGGATACTCTTGAATTTACAATGTGTTCAAAAATGGTTGTTCATCAAGGTGACTATGGAATTCAAATTTAATTTGCCGCTTCGTCCAAATGATTATCGTAGTATCGTAGTTTGTCTGTCAAATTTTTGAATTATCTTTTCACTCACTTTTTTAATTTTTTGGCAAAGTTGTTTAAAGTGTAGGGTTTGTTTTGTATTGTGTTTTATATTTCCGTGATTTTCGTTGTTGTGTATTTTTTAGTTATTGGATTCGAAGCCTTTTTGCATAATTTTGACGGATCTGTCACTTTGACGGCATTCACAATTTACATTAAGCGGCACATTACGTACCAATTTCATAGGTGACTTGATGAACAACCATTTTTGAACACATTGTATTTAATCCAACTGCTTCACAAAGTGATAAGGTAAATTGGGACCAAACATGCGAAAACAATTGTAAATTTAGTACCGTGATAAGTACTAAACACTGACCCAGTTCGAATTTAAATTAATTAAATTCTAGTTAAAGGGTATGTCAGCTGAAACTCCTCGAAACTTTAAATTAGCATTTGTCCTATAAGGATTCTTGAAGTGATTTTCAATATCGCAGAATTCCCTCAGATTCTGTCGTTATCTAAGTGTTTAGAAACGCGTATCACAATAAAAGCTATTATAATTTTTAATAAAAAAAAATCTTTTAATTTCGGAAATTAAATGAAAATTGCTTTGACGTAGTAGGTATTACACATGTAACTGGTTCTATATCTACTTACTCAAACGAAATTTCATCCCTATATGAGGCTCATGCTCATGCAAAGCGGCTTATGTTTGGAATCTCTTGGGTGATTAAATCAAAGGAGTAATTCCTCCAACAGGAATATAATTTTTTTAGTAATAATAACCACTTAAAAATATTTAATTTTTTTGGTATCGACAACAAAGCTATTGCTACCGATCCGTTAATTTATATAAAAGAGAATTTCTTCAATGTGCATGAAATATTTTTGTATTTTCCCTTTTCATCATTAGCGTACTTATTCAAGTTTGATAAATCGAAGTTTTCCACTAATTAAATATAAAAAGCTGGTTGCAGGCATGACTCTTTTTTATTTTGAGCAAGTATTCCTAGCTATTAATCAAACCGCACCGTTTCTGTGTTGCTGTATTAATTATTTTTAAATTTAATTAATTATTTAGGAAAGATGAGTAATAAATAATGAAAGTGGGATTCTCAAATGTTTAAAAGCACTCAAATAAACAAAAAAATACAATTGGAAATAAATTGTCGCATTTTTTACAGACGTGTCGTAAAAGCTCCACAGATGTATCGAATTTTTATTTTGTAATAAACTCGTTTGTTGGTGTTTTGCAAAGAAATATATTTTTTTGATGTTTAAATGGAACATGATATTTTACCGTAACTCTGCGGTTAATTAAATACCCTATAATCGTTTGAAATTATAATTTGAGTAGGTTTTAATATTTTTTCAACTAATATGAAAATGCCAGTTATCATAATCAATCAAACTGAAGAGTGAAATAATCAAATTTCGAACAAGACTACTTTAATTATAAATTCAAATGATCGCATGGTATTCATTTATTTGTTTTCATTTTTGAATTTTTGTACATATGTAAAAAAACGTCAAAAATTTTGTTTAACAAACCAAATTTTGACAGTTCTATTAAATATGCAATCAGAGTTTTTATAACTTTGTCTTGTTTTGTTTGGGGAAGAAAAAATACTAGCTTATCATGTCGTTTAGATTTTAAATATTAATTATCTAACGCCTAAGCTAGGTGGAAATCTAAACCTTCCAGATTCAATTAAACCTTTAAAAACGAGTTTGTTTAAAAACAAAACCGTTGGCATTTTTTCCAAAGCATTCTTTGCAAAAATGCTTTTTTCTTCATTTTGAAGATTTGCGATTTGATCATATCATGTAATACATCGTTGTAATCAGGAATAAAAACATTTTCAAAAATACAAAAAGTAAGAATGGCTTCCATAAGAAAAAACAAGGTTGAGTGTTGTAATTCCGATATCAAGAACGCCCTGAACAACACTTACAATTTTTCGTTTTTTTCCAATAATTCAAAAACTAAAATTATATATATCTTGCAGATAATTGTTCAGCATAAAAATGTGCAACTTTGCCCAAATTTAACCAACTTTGTATCTCGTATAATAATTGAGATCCCCATGGTGGAGTTCAAAAAACGGACACCCTGTATGTTAATTACGATAATTAAATTACTGCTTGTCTAACCCGGCGCATCCACCATTTTAATAATTAACTCTGGTAGTGAGAGAAAGCGAAATAAACTGTTGACGAACTGTTGTTAAAATTATTTTAAAGTTGTGAACTAGTTTTGACATACTTATTTCCTTGTCCGTGAATAGGTATTAAGTTGCTAACAATAAATGTATTGTAGACAGAAAAATAAGAATTTACTTATTTTGCGTGAATTCCAGACGCCAGATAAAAACCGCATCATTTTGGGTCGGTTTTCTCACTTTTTTTATTTTGGAAAACTACAAGAACTGATAGGTTCGAAATGTCTTTGGCTACGATACGATGTAACAGTTAATAATAAAATCTTTTTTCAATTAGGTATTCCATTTAATTTTGATTTTTTTATTTTGAAAAAATCGGAGATCTTGAGAATTAAAAATCGTTCTTAACGACATATTTTCTATCCCCACTAAAACTTTAGGAGAAGGGTTTAGAAGTCATAAAAGTGGATGAAATTTCTTGCTAGTTTATTTATAAACAATAAAAAGATTAAATAATATTGGCAACTTAATAGCTGGTTTACAGTACAATTTGTTGCAATCAAATTTTAATTTGCCTTCAATTAACCTCAGAAAACTCAAAAATATTAAAAAACAAAAAGACTGTCTATTCTAATTACAAATTCAAATTGACACTGTATTATGTTGATAACTCAGTTTCAGTCATATGCTACTTTAATAAAAAAAATTTCTTAAGTGATTTATTTATTTTATACTTTGCGGTCATTTCAAATTGGCAACACTAAGACCAAACCTCATTCTTCAATGTTGCCAACTTATTTTTAAAGTTTCGAGTCACATTGTATTAATTTAACTGAATCTAAAAAACAATACTGAGCTGAATTAATACAAAACACACAAATACCTACTTACCTACAACTGAGAAAGAAAAACGTAGTGAATTGTTATCAAAATTTCGGGTTTATTAACTTTTATGCAAGGTTTTGTAAAAACAGTAACAAAATATAAGTTCATTTGATTTGCGGTCTTTACTACATACCTACATACAATGAATAACTGAAGCTGTACGTTGCTTGAGATGAAAAAAATGTGTCCCAAGTGTCATTAACTTTCACGATATGTAAAAATTCTTTTATGTCGGATAACGTTTACTTCCCTTGTTGTACAATAATACAAAGAAATATGTGTACGTGTGAAACCCATATTCGAGTGTTCGTTTCGCCCCAAAGTTGAAATCCTTTGATTTATCATTTTACATCGCATGCTATAGGCTAAAGCATCCCATAAATAAAAAAATAAGACGTGTCGTCGAAAAGCGTATTTATCTAAACACTGTGAACGTAAATGCCAAGCTTCCTATGACTCTAACACACACATGTGGGTCACAGACTTACTCAGGTGATTCGGAAGAATCCAGACAGGACGAAAGACAGGTGGTGTTACGTTGACGCCTACTCATACATAATGATTAACACAAGTGTCGCAAATAAAATCGTTGCAGCTAAGATCAGTTTTGGTAATTTGGTGAAAACGTGTCTTAGTTTTACTCGATCGATATACGTGAAGAAATAACAGTAAAATTTCAAATTGTGCCAATTCAAGCGATTGCCAAAAATTTAAGTGCTAACAAATGATGTCTATCATGCTCGTGCTAAGTCGAGATGTGATCATAAGGAGAATCTGGGGCAAAACTCACCGTTTGCATGGAGGCGGCGGCTTTATACCGTGCGCTTCCAACTCCTTCTCCAGCTGCTTACACCTCATTTGGGAGATGTCCAACTCCCGTTTGACTTTCCAGAGATGAGTGTCGCAAATGGGGTCTCTGCAGCGGTGATGTCTCAGGATGTCTTGAGCCTCGTACACAGCCCCTCGAAACGTCAGACTTTTGCCCATAGACAGACTGATGAGGGCACAACAGCCTCCTCGGTCGGTCTTTGCGAGGTGCTTCCGAACGTATTTGAAGTACAAGTGTTCGAGAAACAACAGCAGCGCGGCGAGTAGTATCCCCGCCATCAACAATAGGAACGCTGAGAAAAACAAGTTATACTGAGGTGTTAGACTAAGTCAAGGAGCAGGTACTTCAAATGGCGCTTATTAAGAAGTTCATCTCGACTCGATTGCACACGTTATCTGAAGACTGATTCTTATGTGAAATTAATTTTCTGCTGAATTCAAATCCGGGAGTCACTTTTTGATTTGGCATTGCTTTCATTATCAAAAACACGTTTGTGAAAATTTTTGAAGTACTAAAATTGAGCAAAATTTGAGTTTACATTGTAATATCTTTCTTCTGAATAAAGGAAAGTTAATAGTAAAGTAGGGGTGGCTAGCGAATAAGGGATGAACCCTAAAATGTAACTAATGTTGGTTTTGAACTTCCCCTTGCGATCATAATCGACCTATTTTTGCATCAAAACAGATTTGCTCATTGTTAAAAGTTATTGAGACTGGCTCCTTTTAAAATGAAAGCCCTGTATGTGGAATACCCCACATTAGAAGTAATAGTTTTCAAGTTACACTAACTTTTTGTGAGAAGTTTATTGCCATAGGTCTTTCTCATATGATGCCATGGAAACGACAGAAAAAATTGAGAAATTAAATTTTTTGAAATTAACTTTAAATGAATGTATTTTGTTTTCACGGAACGGATAACACAATTTTGAACAAAATTTGTCGTTTGTTTAATCAGAGATGATTCTTTGGCAAACTATGCAAAAGTAGATGTGATTACTGATTAGTAAGGAATCTCCTGTACAATGTCAAAAAAAAACAACATAACTTCATAATCATCACAGTTAGGTACAGGAAATGCTATATATATATTCGTATGACAGAAAAAAGAAAATAATACAGATCGATGCAGAAAAAATTCTCCTCCATCTACGAGTAGTAAAATAAAATCATTTCATTAATTTAAAAAAATTAACTTATGGCTACTTGAAATTGTCCAAACATAAATTTTTTGAGTTTATTAATTTCTTTTCGAATTTTGAACACACTGGAGTACAGATATAGGCTTTCTCTTTTAAGTTACCGTGTTTTTAAGTGAGAAATCCAAAAATTTTCAAAAAATCTGAAATATCTCGAATACGGTTAAACTTAGGTATAGGGAAAGCTGATAAAAACGGCCTTAAAATAATTCAGCAAATCCAAAAACGCAGTGAAAAACATAGTTTTAATATTTCTATGTGGGGTTTAGACGCAACAATCTGTATGTTACAGTTATTGTGAATATTTGACTATTTTATAAACTAGCTGTTTAGCTCGTACGAGAGCCAAACTATGGCTGTTTTAAAAGAAAACGAAATTTCAACTAAAACAGCGGCTAGTTTATAAAACTGGCCAAGACTTTTGGCTAATTTGCTACAATAATATGTAATATAAAATTTACGACAACTGCAATTGATTTTAATTGTAATTGACTAATATTACTCATTTTTGACAGCTACGATACTTGGATTTTTACAGGCACTTGTGCATTTACCCAGACGCAGTGCGATAAAATAACAGGAAAATTTTAGGCTTTCAAAGACAACGAAAAAAATTGATACTTTATGATGAAAAAAGTTTAATAATTCTAAGAGAATATTACACTTTCATTTATTTATTTGGTATTCAATAATAAACACAATTAAAATAGTAAACGCAAAGATCCGTTATGTGTTGCTAAATCGAAATTTTAATTGATCGAAAAATGGTCTTTGAATAAAAAGTTTTGTACGTTATTTGTGCGTTAGGTACTTTAGAGATATTTTACACGTATAATGTAATAGCTATTTACACTCGAATGCGGTAAGTCACATTTTACAGCGCGACAACTTTGTTTGAAGCACGAGCCTGAAAGGCGAGTGCCTTATTAGTTGAAGCGCTGTAAAATGACTTAACGCATGAGATTTGTATAAAACTTTTTGGCCGACAAGCTTTTAATATTATTCTTTATAAAATAAATAAAAACTCAAAGTCACTTAAACATAGTAGGCTTTGGCCGCCATGTTAAACAACTGAAACAGTTTGACAGTTGTTAAATTTGTGAAAATCAAGCGACGATTTCAAATTTAATTATATCACAAATCACGTTTATATCTATCAACCATTATCAACCAAGATGAGCGACAGTGGTGAAAGTGATAGTTTCACCGCTACACCTCCGGAAATAAGGCAACTTGCAGAGGGTGCTACAAAACAATTATTGCCTGAAAAATCGAAGACAAGGTACGAGGCGCAATATAGTACGTTTAAAGATTGGTGCAAAATAAAAAATGTGAAAAAAAATGTAAAATTTGTGGTTCCCAAACGTATGTATAGGTGGCGCTGTTCCGGGGGGATTTATATTTTCACTAATTAAATATACACCATGGTCGATTGAATTAAATAATTATAGGTAACAAGTATTTCGTTATACGAACTTAATTATGGTAAGCACGGTTTGTATCTTAAACATGTCTAATCGTCCAGTGTTTTGTGGTTACTTTACCTAATTGTTTGCTACCAGTTTACAGCATCGTGTTTAAAGGTCAAGTTACCTTTCATGAATGGGCAACTGTCATTTACGTTTTACAGTACTGGAGGCCAAAAATAACTATTACCTCTTACAATGTACAGACCGATCAGTGGTGGTGCAAAGAACGAATATTAATTTCACGAAATAAAGATTGATTGAAAAGTGTCGGACAATATCTCGGGATGTGATAAAGGACACCAAACTGAATTAAAAGTTCCTATAACAAAAAATTGTTGGAGCCTTTTTCATGAGATACAGCTCGTCAAAGTAAAATGTTTAAGTTAAGTTTTAATGTTTTAGATGATATTTTTTGACCTTATTTACCTAAAGCGACAACTTTTGCAACATTAAAAAAATGCAAATCCAACAATAAATTAAATTCGACATCATAGGAAACAAAAGAGCAACAATCAGCACCGTTGCTAAGTAAAACAAACTAAAAATATATATAAAAATTAAATTGCTCGGAAAAAAAATTGACCTCATTTTTGTGCTTTACTGAACGTTTTGTATCACCATTCGAGGGTCTGTCCAAAACTTTTGGATCACTCTGTATATCCATTTCAGTTCCTAGTAGAATTTTGCTACAGCGCATTTGAATTTTTGGAGTAAAATAAAGCACAAATTGAGAGTTTCTGTATAAGAAAAGAATTATATGTTAAACTAATTCCCAGCAATAAATTGTGAGCCAAGAAAATCCACCAGAAACAGGAAGCAAATTCGCAACCGTATTTTTGCCAATTTCACTAATTTCATAGGGCGCCCATGCAAGATTACCTTACATTATTATCGTTACCAATTACAACATTACCAATCGATATAAAATTTCCAAAGTCGATTAAAAAAATTGTTAAAAGCGGTAAAACGAGGGCAAATTACAAAAAATAGCCTAAAAAAACTTGTTTCATAAAACCCTAAAGCACATACTCGTTGAAGTAACTCGCTACTTGATTTTAAACTTAAATTCGTGCTTCAAGACAGAATTTTTTTTTTAATATAGTACCTAATTTCAAGTGATTTGTTAGTTAGTAAATAAATATTTTTGATGTGACATTAATTGGTTTTTTAATAATTTACGTTTTTTTGAATCTCGAAATATTTTTATTTAAAGGTAAAAAATATATCGTATCACAAAAATTTCACTACACAAATATGACACTTTACCAGCAAAACTGTAATTTTATTAGTTTTCTTTCTAAAAACCAAAGTTTGTTTATACAGGGTGTCCATTTTTCGATCTCTACCATGAGAATCTCAGTCATTATAATAAGAGATACAAAGACGGATAAATTAGGGCAAACTTGTGCATTTTTATGTTGAACAATTGTCTGAAAGAAAATTTGATTTGTCATTTTTAGTTTCTGAATTATTGAGAAAAATAATAGGATTGTAACTTTCGTTTTTATTTTTTTTAACGAAAACCAAAAGATCTAGACATTTTTAAATTGGACATGCTTCAGGCCATTTTTAAACAAAATTTTGACAGTTCTATTAAATATGCAAGCAGAATTTTTATAACTTTGCCTTGTTTTGTTTTGCGAAGAATAAAATTGTAGTTTATCATGTCGTTAATTTTTTTAATAAGTAAGCTTGGCGGAAATGTGAACCTTCCAGATCCAAATTCAATTAAACCTCTAAAATCTAGTTTGTTTAAAAACAAAATTGTTCTCACTTTTTTCAAAGCACTCTTCGCAAAAAAACTTTTTTCTCCATTTTGATCAGAATATAACATTCGATTATATCATATACTACATTGTTGTAATCAGGAATAAAAACACTTTTCAAAAATACAAAAAGGAAGAATGGCTTCCATAAGAAAAAACAATGTTGAGTGTTGTAACTCTGAGTACTCTGACATCAAGAACGTCTTGGAAAACACGATGAAGGATTTAGATTCCTTGTTAAAAAAGTGCCTGAAGAGCGTCCTTTCTACAAACGCCTAGTTCTTTTAGTTTTTGCTTAAAAAATAATAACAAAAATTACAAATTGCCGTTTTTTCCAATATTAAAAAACTAAAAATGACACATCGAATTTTCTTGCAGATAATTGATCAAAATAAAAATGTGCAACTTTGCCCTAATTTTACCGACTTCGAATCTCTTATAACAATTGAGATCCCCATAGTGGAGCTCGAAAAACGGACAGCCTGTATACGTTAAGAACTACATTAACTGGGAAATCTTCTGTAAAGAATTAAGTTTCCAGCTTTATCTAGAAGGAAGATACAACGATGTAAACGCAAAATTTGCTTAATTTTAATTTGTAACAAATTTTCACATCAACGTTTTTTTTATATCGAAGACAATGTTAAATCTAAAAACCACCTACCTTCAGCAGAAAATTTTACATAAGAATCAGTTTTCAGTAAACGTGTGTAATCGAGTCCAGACGGCCATGTTGGATTTGGGTACAACCTTGTTCCCGGACTAACACTATATTTACTTACCTGATAAGAACTGTTCTAAAGCTAAGGGGTCCGAGCTCTTGTGCTCCTGTTTTCCGGGCTTACAGACCCCGGTCATCCAGTAGCGGCGCAGACGTTCAAGGTCGCCGTTTTCTCGAAAATCCAGCAGTCGTTTGTTGAACATTTTCAGGTATTTGGAATTTCGGGGGAAGGCCAGGCCGTAGCCGGTCATTGCGTACCAGGAACCGACGGTGAGAAGTCTGCAGTCTTCGTCTTGCGAAGTGAGGTAATCTAAGACAGTGCCGTCGTATATGAAAGCGTCCATTTCGGCGCTTAAAACGGCGTCGACTCCTTCATGGACTGTGGATTTGTTGAATTGTCTCATGTAAGCGTGCATTTCTTTGAAATATTTCGCTATTGTTGAATCGGTGTGAGACCAGGGAATTGTTCCGAATTTGATGAGTGGCTTTTGCGAGTATGGCCGCGATAAGCGGTGGTCGTCGAGACCTGAAAATTTATTATACACTGTTCTTGTTCCAAAACGATTCAACGTTCAAAATATACCTACATTGCCCATACATTTTTAAATTACAAAGCGTCAAAAGCTTAATGTTTCTTTAGGCAAAATAGTTTTTTTTTCTATTATCATACTTTAAGAATTGATTGATTAAATGTACGAGGATGGGATAATTAATTTGTGATCTGTTCGAGAAGGCAGTTGTATTTTTTCATTATGTATGTTTCCTTGTAGTACCACCCATTCATTGTGTAACGTTAAAATTTTATCAAGTTGCTGCCATATCAGGTGTCCTAAATTCTCGACTTTTTAAAACAAGTTGAAACCTGAAGTTAAAGCTAAAGGGGACGACAGAGTTAAATCAAGTGTGCGACAAAGACAAGTAGTAATGAAATTAATTTTTCTATTTTTAGCGACATTTGTAATCCAATTTTAAATCGAAAAATGGAATTAAGTCTTTTAAATAATTAGAATTTGAGACAACGTAACACTTTTTTGAAAAAAAAATTTGATATTTTTTTATTAAAATTAAAAAAAATATATTCATAATATTTTTAAAAAACATGTACGGGAAAGATGCACTGTGATGATACGAACAGAATGCGTCCAAGAAACAAATAAAATTTTTAGTAGTTTTGAACGAAACCCGAATAATGATTTTACTTTGACAAAATTTGCCGCCGAGAATCTCCAACAGTAAAGTGCGAAGTAAGAGGAAGGAAGGGCAAAATAAACGTCGATCAACTAAAGACAAGAAGATGTGTAACACGATGTTTCTGTATCCTTGTATCATTCATACACAGAATTATACTATTAATTCATTGAACTGAATTTAGTAATGCATTAAACATCAGTGTGTTTTTTGTAGTAGTGTTTATTTTTTAGTAATTTTTATGTGTTGTCCCTTGTTTAAAAACGGGTAAATGATCAAAAGTTTGGAATACGATAAAATCTGTTCTTCACTTTGGAAAACAATAGGTTAAATTTTAATTTATTTTCGGTCAAAAATTGATTTGTCATGATGTCATAAAGATTTCTGATGATAGAATGAGAAAGCTCAGCAAGAAGCAAATATTGTCAAATAACCAACCAATTTTTCTGGAATTAATTTTTTTGAAATACGTAACATTTTCTCGGAATATGTTGAAACTGTAAGCAAAGCCTAAGTATACTTGCTTCCCATTCTAAGAAAAAGCTGAAAGGGATCAGGCAAATCGGCAAAACAAATAAAAACTACTCGTAATAATCACTAGAATTTAGCGTTTGCTTTTAAATGTTCAATTTTCTTCTCAAAATAGGTATTCGTATGTAAATTTCTTTAAAAACTTTTGAACAAAACATCATTTAAGCATCGTTTGTTTTAGAATGACAGTTTGGTTAATTAATGATTTCATATTTTTAATTTTATTAACTACTATTAATATGTATTTTTAATACAATGATAAGATAATAATTTTATTGTATGGAATTATAAAAAAAATCCGAAAAAATTCACATGCATAAAGAAAATAATAAAATATTTTGTGCAAACGCATTTCTACGTGAGACTATTATAAGTTTTTGAAATACAGAAAAAAGTAGCTTTTTAATACTAGCACTAGTTCTGTAAAAAAATATAAAAGAGAGACAAAACCAATCATTAAACTAAATGACTCCTAGATAAATCAGCCTTTGGAATCCCTAATTTTCATCAAACATACAAAATTTTATGTAGGATTTTTTCTAAAGCTTGTTAATATGAGTAGACCGCTTTTCCCAAAACGTAAAATACAGGCAAATGCTTCACTGCCTAAATAGCAAACCCACAATTTTTTTCTTAGTTACTTAAAGTTAAGTTTTACTATGTAACTGAAAATATCTTGCTAGTGGCTAATACGTACACCAAGGAATGCTTTCCTCACTGCCTGACCATGACAGAACAAAAAAATTTACGAAATTCGCGTTTTGATACCTTTCCTGTTATCGAATTTTAAAAACAAAAATATATTTGTGATCAACGAAAAATGGAGATTTGTCGCCCTACCTTCGTTTTAAAAAAAAAATTTATTATAATTTTTTTTTCAAAAATAATTCAAAAAATTAAAAGTGTTACGTTGCCTCAACCTTAATGAAAATTCTATGTTCAAAACTTTTTTAGTTTCCGAAGATAGTGACTAGTTAAAAAGACAATAGAAAGATAAATTCCGCGCCATCTTGCGCCTTAGAAACACACTAAAACATGTTCCCCTTTAACCTTATGAAATATTTTTTAATTAAATAAAAACTTGAGGTTTATAGAAAGCTTCATTAAATTTTAATTCGTTGTTAAAAGTTGACAACGCAAATAGACCAATCAAATTGGTTCAACATGGTCACGTGATAAATTAGTCATGCATATAATTGTGGCTTAAATTAATAAAGTGTTTAAAAAAATAGGTTTGATTCTACATTAAGTACACCTCCTTCATCGCTTAGCTTGGCTAAAACTGCATTTCAAAATCTCAATTGGGCATAATGGCTCTAAGGGTGCACCACGTCCAGAAATGGCCAAGAAAGTACACAGAACAATATTAGAAAAAGAAAGTTGTATGAAGTAGTTCGAGCCTTAAGGATTTTAAAAAGGCAAACACATCATATCTTTCATCAAGTTTTAGATATGAGAAAAAATTGGCAAAATGTCGCACGATACCTTATCTTAGCACAAAAGCTCATTAGAAAAATGAGATCTGAACAATGTTTGAAGTTATTTTAACACAATCCAATGGATTTCATGTGCCAATTTTTAACAACTGGGCTTCAGCCCAATTAAAAAAAATACGCTGGAAAGAAATACAAGTTAATTCAAAAGTACCGTACAATTTCTCAGATGCTGATAAAGGACATCAAACTGAATTAAAAGTTTCTATGACAAAAAATTGTTTGAGCCTTTTTTCACGAGATATAACTCTTCAAATTTAAATTTTTAAGTTATTTTTTTTATGCTTCAGATCATACTTTTTTGACTTTAGTTAGCGGAAACGACAGTTCTTGTAAGATTAAACAAATACCTGTTGAAAAAAAAAACAAGAATTATTATCTAATGATGCGCAAAACTATCGAAAAACTTGTAAATTCGACAATAAATTAAATTCGACATTTCAAGAAACTAAAGAGCAACAATCGATACCGTTGCTAAAAAAAACAAATTTAAGAAATAATAAAAAAAAGTTGCTTGAAAAAAAATTTGACAATTTACTTTGTCCTACACTTTTGAATCACTCTGTATATTGGAAATTTTGAAGAAATCACAGCTACAAAGTTACAAGAAGCTTTTTTGAAGAGTTACGAAAAGAATTGATCCACAAGGATGGGACAAAGACTTCGAAACATCGATTGATTTGTTAAATTTTTGAAATTGTCGATGTCCAGAAAAATTTAAAACTTCACAAGTATTGAAGATAATTTAACCAACTTCTGTCGATTCACTAAGCTTTAATGCATCTTTTCCAATAAAAGCGAACTCGGGGTCTATATTTCGTCGCCTACTACGATTTTTTTAAAAGGACAAATTACAAATGACAGTCTTCTCGATTTTTCCAATGCAATACTTCACATTTTATTGCATCTTTGCATGACATTTTTACGGCTATTTTGTTGATTTACGAGTTTGTGGAGTCTACTCTGTAAAATTTGTGAGATTTTTCCAAAATAAAAAATATTGATGTTTTTTTCGGAAAAAAACGATCGAGTATAGGTCGTTGTTGCTAAATTTAACACTTCGTATACCATGCCGAAAAGAATATCTTTCAACAAATTGTAAATTGTAATAGAAACAGAAATATGTACATCGCACAGGCAACAATTTTAGTAGTCTGTATAAAATAGGAAATGAGGTAGGGCTTCGCCCTGTCTGTCCCTGCGCTGGACAAGACCCTGGAAAAAAGGTGTATACAGGTGATTTTAAAGTGTAGGACAAATTATATATATGGTGATATAAACCGTTCAGTTAAACTCAAAAAAAGTCAGATTATTTTCAAAAACTTTTCTTTATATTTTTTAGATTCAGATATTTTATATTTACTTTTATCTATATATTACATAACAATTTTGTAAAAAATTGTAAAATTTTGGAATATTGTTCATAAATAATACTAATAATACAAATAATAATAAATTTTGTCAAATTTTTTTGAGACCAAATTTCATACTTACTACGTTTTTACTTAATTGTTTTTTTATTTTTTTCTTTACCTTTTGCAGATGCAGGCTATACTTATAGTGCTATAATAGTGCTAAAAACTTTTTTAGTCTTTTTTTTTAGCATTTTCGTGACTAGGTAGTTCTAGGACACCCGATGGTTTAGACTGCAAACCGCCTAACTCCATAATGGTTAATTTTACAAGAGACGAAAAAAACAAAATATGTTCATAAAGAGTAATTATTTTGAAAATGTTATGTACTGATTTGATAATGGTAAAATGAGAAATAATACTGTATTATTAATAAAACATAAATATTTAGTTTTCTCATTATTTTTCATAAATTTAGAGTTAGATGTTTTGCACATTTATAAATTAATTTGATGGAGTTAGATGCTTTTATTACATCACTAAATTAATTTTTGCTATTTAATTTAACATTTTAGGTAACAAGTAAAAACATTGTTAAAAAAAACTTAATTTTCATATTGAATTTTACCATAAAAGTTGTGACAATCTCTAGGTATTACTATTTTCAGTCCCATAAAATTGTCATTTTTTGTTATCTTGCTTCTACAATAATACAAATTTTCTAACTACGAAAAATCTGTCGCCAATACGCTTTTGTTACGTTTGTCGTTATCCATTATTTTGTTTTTAATTACGCGTACTTAACTCACTCAAAACTATCCCTATTTATTCCTATTAACACCTATTAACAATTATCATCTTTTAATAATGTCAGAAATTATGACATTACTATGAAACATAGCCCATAGCCAACTCTGTGCTTAATAATTTGAGAAATTGGAGTTAGCGTATTTACATATTTTCGGTTCACTTTCATAAAAACCATTGTGGTGGAATTGACTAACCTGTTGTCATGACAACTCATTTAAAAGTTAATGCCAAGAGTACCCAATTTCCACCACAATGGTTTTTATGAAAGTGAACCGAATGTATTAGAATTTTCATCATACGGAGTTAGGCGGTTTGCGTGCTATACAATTTGAGCTATCATATCATTTATAATTTTTTTTAAATGGTTTTAGAATATTTTTGAATGTTCATTTAAATGATTGCCACTAAAATCTAAAATTCGACCAAAATTGAAGTTAGAAGGTTTGCACTCTAAGCCATCGACTTGATAGTCTATGGAATAAAAACACTCACTGATAAAACTGAATTCGTCTAAAATAGACAGCTTTATTTTTCGACTAACTACCGGATTTTTGCAACAAAAGCATTCATTATTTCTGTTCTATTAATAGAAAATCCATGACGAACTTTACCTATTACTTTTTTGCTGAGAGATGCGAGCGTATGAGTATTTTAGTTTTATTTTAGATATTATGTTATTATTAGGAAATAATTGGATAAAAACGTATTCAGAATTTATCATAAATTCATAAAACTTATGTATTCCCAACAGTTGAACAGCAATAAAACTTATTTTTACAAAATTATTTTACAAAACCTAATTTGATCAATGTTAATACAATCATGTTTTGCCATTTTTAAGTGAGAAGTTGGTTATTTTCTTAAAACCACATTATAATGAATGTTCAAATTTTTTACTTTTTTGTGGTAAAGTTAGAGGCTGTAGATACGACATAAGAATATTTATATTTATTTACTTTTTCGTAAATTACAATTATTTTATAACGATAAGCACCAAAACCAAATTCATGAATAAAGATTTAATATAATGTAGGGTTGTAGTTAGGGATTTATAGTCCTGCCAACTGTTTCAAATACAGCAGAACTCCCCTTTTCGAGCGTTGTAATTTTATTCACCATTTTTATGTACCAATTTATTTTAGATTGTTGTAGAAGTGATAAGCAGTCTCATTCGACACCTGAAGATAAAACACCTTGTTTTTAGACCATTATGACCAATTCTGATTTAAAAGAGTGAGTTTTGAATTGGTCCGTGTTGGTTTTATTCACAAACAATGGGTACAAATTCGAAACATTCACAACCACATTGTATTCATTTCGTTGGAGCGCTCGCACACCAAATAGAAAAACCACCACATCATCCATTTGTTTTGTGAAATTTTGCAGAAAACTGATTCGTTTGACGAACAATGAAATGAAGTGTCACTGATTCTCTACGTAGTATAATAATACCTAATGCTACTATTATATTAAATTAATAGGAACAAGAACCAGTTATAAAAGCTGTTAACACACTAAACACCATTGTGTTAATAAGCAGCCAATCAACTGTTTGAATATAATCGCAGTAACGTAGACTAATACATTTTTTTAATCAGAAATTTCTAGTTTAGAACTTTTCTTGACTTGACATGTTAATACGCGTGTTTGTTTTACCTCACTTTATTGTTATTCAAGCAAGCGTATTTTAACAACACAAAGTTTACAGCTTCTTCAAGTTGCACTCCGTTCAAAGGTAATTCTCGAAGGATAACATCAGAGGAGACAAGAAGGAACTTTGCTTTGATTTTGCAATTGTAATGCATTCCACATTACTCTTTTCAGTGCAGCCTCCGGCTGATCTAACAGATTTCGCTGGAAATCCACCGTTCATGTAAATGTTGGAGACGATATGTTTTATGGCTTATGCTAAGATTTGCAGGAAATATAAATTTATGCTTGTCATTTTACGATGTGACGTAAAGGAATGTAAGAATATTTGAATCAATAAAAAGAAAATGTCTGCAAGTTATTTACTTCGCTTCATTGTATGGTTTCGGTAATTAATCATAATAGAGATTGCTTCTGCTGAACTTAGTCTGATAATATGTTGCTTGTTTACTAAATGAGTTACTGTGTAGTTGAAATTATAATCATATTATGCGCTTAATTGGAAGCAAAAATACGGGAAAGTCGGGGTTGCTTGTTTGCCTGTAATCGGATTTAGAAAAATTAAATTATTATATTAAAAAAGTTAAAGACTGGTTATAATCGACTTTTAACTTTAACTTGACAACTGCGGCGGGTCAAAAATTATAAATCAGTTTAACAAATTACCATAAAGGTTTGTATTCACAAATCCAAATGAAAAAGCCTTTAATATTTAAAAGCTGTTATTTAACTTGCGTTGTTGTCTGTCTGTCTGTTTCATATTTTTGGAGCCAAATTTGAAAGGATTCCCGTTATCTCAATGAATTGAAATTTTGCATACTGACTTAATCTACGTCATAATGCAATCACCCTATGTGGTTAAAAACCCCTTAAAGGGGTTCAATGGGGTTTTAAAGTTTTAGGTTATGTTTATAAATGGGTTTTTGATGTGTACATACCGTAACTTATACCAATATTAACGGTATGTTGGTCATTGGAAAAATATATTAATACCTAATCATTTTCATTACGTTTCGTTACAAACAAATGTCGCTATTTTTTTAGATTTATTTATCTTGGACGATAGAGTATAGACACAGAACAGAGGTTAGGATGTACTTTCAATGCTAACAGCTGTTTTCTATCACATACCGCTTAACAAGTTTGTACAATTTAGCAAAATAATGGTGTTACAATAATACGGCGAAACTAAATCTCAGAGAAAAAAAGTTTAAAATAAGTAAAGGTTAAAAAGCAATAAATAAAAAAACTAAAAAATGTTTTTTTAGAGAAAAGCTTTTATTTAAAAGATGCATTAAAAAGTAAAAAATTATGTTCTTCTATCAGAGGAAAATATTTTTGCTTACTAATTAGGATTTTAAAATTTATAAGAGCTTTGGGAACGGTCATAAGTCATAATTTCTTATATTGAGTACTGTTCCCAAGGCTTTTATAAATTTTAAAGTCCTAATTTGTAAACAAAAATATTCTCCTCTGATAGAAAAATATTATTTTTTACTTTTTAGTGCATCATTTTTTTTAATTTTTAAGACGATTTATATTGTTTAGTTTCAGCAACAACAACTTGTAACTTGATTTCCGTTTTAATGGTAACAAATTAATTTGGAAAGTAGAAATACAAATCAGACGTTTAGGTTTTCCAAAATAAATAAGAAAAAATTAATTGTAGTTCAATTAATTCCGCAAAATACATTTATGTTTGTCAGTTTGTAAATGTTTGAAGTATTGGCGGTGGTAAAACTTGATTTATTTTTGCATATTTAATGTGAATATAACAAACCTCATAGTGATATTTTTACGGTTTTCATTTCAGCGTGATTTAAAATTCTCATTCCTTTATATGTGACCGACACATGTCGCTACCATTTGTGTTAAGTTACTGAAACCTCACACACACTGAAACCACTAAAACTCGCAATCTAAATTGAAATATGATTTCAATTACGGGAATTTTTGGCACACTGTTTTGACGTATCCACGTGTAAACAAACCTCCATAAATACCTAGTTTTTCATATTTTGTTTGAAAAAATGTCCCCATTAAAACTTGCTAACTGAACTTTCCATCGACTCATTTCCAAAGTACGTGCTTATCAAAGAAATAATAAAACATGATTCGCTTTTGTGTTTCATATCCTCGAAAAGATCGTCGTTCATTTACATAAAATCCAACCCTGCATAATTAATAAGGACAGGAGAGTTTGAAGTTAAAGTTAATAAAAGTCGTTTAAATTGTACTATTTTTGATTTTAATTAGAAATTTCTGATAATGAAAAACTTATACTGAATAGTTATTTTAATTAAAACTGTTTTTGCCTCGTCCAATTCTTTTCTCAATTTCGTCGAAAAATCCTGCAAATAAACTCTGTAACGAGTTCAGCTACGTTGCTGTATATAAATGGCTTCCAAGACGCTTAATAATACAAGCCCTAACAATATTTTTTGCATAACAGATATCAGAGAAAAAAACACATTTTAAATGAATCCTTTTTCATGCAGGGTTACAAGATTTAAGGCACATAATCCGCCCATCCATTTATTACTTTACCCCAAACTAGCTTCGTCCTATTTTCGGGTAAAAATTCATCCGAAGCTAAGAGAGAATCCTGTCCTAATAATTTTTTATTTGAGACAAAAATTCACCCATTTAGGAGATTTCTAGTAACATGAGCCGCACAGAGTGCATTGAAGGCAGTAAAACTCTCACAGCTCCTTTTGTACGGAAATAAATTCTTCTAAGGATTTTAATTTAAGACTATTGAGAGTAAAATGACATCGAGATTAGGAAATTGCGTGGAAGAAAGGTTATTTGCACTTCGTTATTTTTGAATAAAAGGAGTCAGTGTCGTTAAATTTGTAGGAAAATTATTCTTGATGTTAAGAAATATTTCAGAGAAAAATTACTTAGTTTCGAAGATAAACACTATGTCTGTGAACACTACTTGTCATTGTTTCGAGGTAGTGCGTTATTCGACACAAGAAAATTAATTTTACTATCTCTGCTATGCGCTTTGATGTTACACAAGTACTTGGTATGCTGGCAAATAATGTCGCAAAGGCAAGTCAACAGAGCATTCTAATTTCTTGCACTTTGAGTGGATATTCGTCTTGATTACGAATGAGGGTTTTTTGAAAAATCTTTTCTTGTTTATCACTCGTAAACTCTATAATTTTATAATCAAAAAACTTTCTTGGTCATATAACAAATTATTTCATATTCAAGTCACTGTTATTTGGCGAAAAACTCCAATTCCCAAAGAAATGTTATATAGTTATGCGTTGTATAAGTATAAGTGTAAGTTTCTATTGAGGTCTTTAAAACAGGCGCAATTTTTCGAGCACGACGGCGTAGTCGAAGTGCTCGAAATAGAACAAGTGTTTTAAAGACCAATGATTCACGAATACTTTAATTTATTTTTTTTAGTGGAAAAGTTATTTGTAATTTGAAAATTAATTGTCATTTACTAACAAACATACTTATTTACAAAACTGTTAGTTTAACTATGCATAAAAGAAAAAGAGGTATGTTTTATATTGCCTGTTCCGTCTAAACCCCACATTGGAAGTACTGAAAGTTCCAATAAAGATATTTATTTGAAAGTTTGTACACAGCCATAATCCTTTGAGTTCTTCCCAATGAAAATATTTTCAAGATGGCGCCACTTTCTGTTATACCGAAAGTCGCCATCAACTTTCTTATTTTAAATGGAAAGCTGTGTTTCACTGTGTTTTTGGATTAGTTGAGTTATTTCAAGGCCATTTTCATCAGCTTTATCTATCCTTAAGTTTAACCGCTTTCAAGATATTTAAGATTTGTTAAAATTTTTTAGACTTTTACCTGTCACTTAGAAAATCGTTAGCTCTCTTAGTTTTAGAGATTTCAAAATCATATTTTGAGAATTAAAAGAGAAACCCTATATTTGTTCTCCAGTGTCTTCAAAATTGGAAAAGAATTTAATAAACCCAAAAATTTTAAGTTTGAACAACTTCAAGTACCCATAACTTTTAATTTTTTCAAATGGGATGTCCCAATTTCTATTTTACTAGATGGAGGAACATTTTTTTCTGCATCTATCTGTATTAGCGTTCCCTGTACTTATTTGTGATAATTTTCAAGTTATGTTGTTTTTTTTGACATTGTAGAAAATTTCTTACTAACCACAGCTATTTTTGCATAGTTTGCCATTTCTGTTGAAACAAACGATAAACTCTGATCAAAATTGTGTTGTCACTCCTGTGAAAACAAAATCAATTCATTGATTGTTTGTTTAAAAAACTTTAATTTCTTACATTTTTTCTCTCGTTTCCTTGGCAACCTATGAGAAAAGGCTTATGGCTATTGAATTTCTCAATCCTAATAAAAAGTTATTGTAACTTGAAAACTGTTAAACATAAGTATAAGGAATGCTAATACAGATCGATACAGAATTAAATTCTTAGCGATCTAATAAAATAAAACTTGCAGCACTTTATTTGAAAAAATTGAGTTATGGGTGTATAAAGTTCTGAATAATTAACTTTAAACATTTGGGGTTTGTTATTCTTTTTTAGAAATTTGAAATCACTAAAGGAAAGATCCAGGCTTCTATTTCAAAAGAGCTAAATATTCTTTCCAACTTTTTTAAAATGGCAGTTATCGATTTTTGAACTGGAAGGTGCAAATTCAAAATTTTTTTAAAAAACCTAAATATTTCGTAAACTGCTAAATTTAGGTATAGGGTAAGTTTATGAAAACTACCTTAAAATAACTCTAGTAATCCAAAAACGTATTAAAAAATATAGATTTTCATTTAAAATAAGAAAGTTGATAGCGACTTCTGGTATAAAACCGTAAGTGTCACCATCTTGAAAGTATTTTTTTTGAGTATAACCTAAGGGATTATGCTTACAGTATACAAATTTTCAGATGACAAATCTTCATTATGAGAAATCCCAATACTTCTAATGTGAGGTTTAGACCGAACATCCTGTATATAGTTTTTTGCTTGCATCCCAATTTGTTTTGTTAAATACATAAAAGTTAAAAAAAACGAATTAATGATTAAAAAAAACTATTATTTTTTCAAGTTGTAGTAATTTATGCGTATTATCATGTAAAAATAATTTATTTTAATTTGAAAAATACGTATTACCAGTTCCAAAATTATAAAAACGCCAATGTCGCATTTTCTCCCAATTAGCTGTTATAAATTATTCATACACTTCAAAAAACTAATAGCTAATGTAATTTATAATTTCAATGAGAGATCTAAACATATATAACTATTTTCCAATTTTATCAATTTAATTAAAAAAAATCGGCAAAATGCGACGTTGGTGTTTCATAGTTTTGAAACTTGTAATACCTAACTACTATTCAAAGACAAACAACATATTACAATAGTCTTTTCACTGATTAATTACTAATTATTCTAAAACAGATTACTATCATTCTGCACTAAAAGTACTACATTTAAATTACTGTTAAACGACACGTCAAAATGTTTATTTTAAGCCACCAGTAATAATCAACTAAGAATATGTGCATGTACTTAAAGAGAAAAGGTCTTTAAATAACCAAAAACAGACCCACACCAACACCAATAAATATTTTAAACTTTTAAAACGGTGTAGGTAAATCAAAAATAATCCCAAATCATTAACACAACACGGTTCCAATTCAAATTTGACAGGACAAAAAGAATTACAGGAGGATTTCAGGTATATTTTAGTGAATTTAATTTTTGAGAAAAAATGTAATATTTTTTATGTAGAAAAGTCCTCTCTATCGCTGGAAAATATATACGTATTATGCGTATATGCATTTTCTCTCTAAAAAAATATGCAACGCAGACTATGATTAAATAATAATCAATTTTATTATACAAAAAGCTAAAAGTAGGTATATTCCAAAGCGAACCAAAAGCATTGCACAAAATAATCGCCAGCTTAAATACTTTGCAGTTTTTGCTGTGATCCTGTTGTTAACAGTAGTTTCAAAGCTACTGCAACAAAGGGATGTACCTACAAAAAATAGCTTTACATCAATCTCTTTTTTTTTGGTTCCATTTAATGAACGTATTTAACGATTAAACATATTTTTATATTCTTCTGTGTCGGTAAATAGTATATTTATAATTTTACTTATTTAATATACCTATTCCAAATATCTGACCCATTTTGTGTTCTGGAAAACTGAAAATCTATCGAGGATTGTCATAAAGCTTTTCTATTTTTTCATGATGAATGATCAAAATTGCGTTCTCAAGTCAGATATGCACGAATTTGTTCGCCACTCAAAAACTGAAATGGAATTTTAAATTAGGTACCTATACGTTTCCATTGACAATAAAACTGTTTAACTGATGTATCCTTTTCAGCCGTCAAACTGTAGTAGCAAAGCTTTGACGAATTATTTAACAGATTAGGTACCCCAGGGTCCATCACTCGCTAAACGTGATTGGCACACCACGTGTTTTGTTAATTTACGACAAGCAATTACGCTAATTTATAACGCGATCACGATAGAATCCCGCCGATTAGAAAAAAATGAAACGATTTTATTTCGATAAAACTTTCAAACGTGAGTTGAAATTTTCCTAAATTTAATGAAATTTGCACTTACCTGAAAATTCAAAAAACTCTTCTCTGGTAATCATGAAGGCTGCGAGGTTGGCAGTGTATATGGCAAGGAAGACTACGGCGAACATCGCCCAAACATTTGTCATAAAACGTGCTGTGAATCCTCTGGGAGAATCAACATGAACCGCCGCTTGGAAAAGGACAGCCCAAACCAGCCAGTAAGTGCGGAATAACGAAAAACGATGTGACGCTGATGGCGTTGACTAAAATAAAAAAGATCCCGGTAAAAGTACCTTCTGTAGTTTGATCTAAGTTTAGACTTTTTTACGACACTGCAGTTTTCATATCTCTGTAATAACTTGTACACAAAAATCATTGTCAACAATCAAACATTATAACATTTTTTAGTGTGTACGAGCATTCCTTTTTCTATACTGTAATCAACTAATTAATAATGAAGTTGGCTCTCAATTGAAAGCTTCCTTATATTAAATGAATTTCTTGAATTTTTTTGTTTCACTACAGACCAGTAATAATAATAATAAAATTTTCAGTTTCTTCTGAAAAATTGCCACTTCAACCATCAAATGTGTAAAATTGTATTCACAACAAAAAACAATTAACCACGGCTTATAATAAAGTAATCATACAGAGTATCATACTTAAATAATAAAGTTATAAGCATTAGAAAATTGCGCAATTTGATCACTTCTAGTTGAAACCCGAAATACCATTAGAAAATGAAAATTAGTTCAAATAATATAGAAAATTTAAAATATACAGGCGGCCTCAGCTAAGATTTTCGGGTTTAATATCTCAGTTATTTGTCAACCGATTGTTATGAAATTTAAAATGCACATATTTTAGGAGGTGGTCTTTTAATGACCTCAAGTTAAAAAATGAAATATTGAAACACATTTCTTTTATTTCAAACTAAGCCAAATCACCGTTGGATCATTAAACCCCGAAAAATAAATGGCCACACAAAAAATTAATCTAATCGCTCAGCTGATCCAAGAAAAAGTTAAATTTTGTTAACAACTTAATCCAAATTTTGATAGTAATTTGGGCAGTCACCCTTTGAAACAATTGATGAAGCATTTCTATGCGGCATTTTGTGTACCACTGAAAAAACTGTCAAAAGTGTGCGCGCTGTCAGAAAGGTAAAATTGTTTTCGTTTGGTGAAATTACTTTAAAAACCAACAGTGGCTGAAATTTTTGAGTTGTTGAAAAAGGAATCAATATTCGCCTATGGAAACTGTCGTTGGACTTTTTGTGAAATGTTATTTATGAAATTTAAAGTTCAAAAAATCGTCAATAATTTGAAAACACAGGAAGCGTACCTGAACTAAATCGAGTGAGGACAAAACACGTCACTGGAAACGAAGCAATAGTTGGGGCTGTAATTCAAGCTTTTGAAGAGAATCCAATCAGCAGTGTACGAAACATTTCCAAAGTCCTGAATGTTCAAGAGTCTAGAATTTTTCAGTTGTTTTTCAGTCTTTTAGTTCTTATTGAAAGAATTAAAGCATCCCGTACCAAAAGAAGTCAAAAATATTGTTTTTTAAATTTGTATGAGTGAGAAATAATTGTGAAATATCCCTTGCGTGACAGTAACGTTTCTGCGAATAGGATTGACCACAATTCAATGGTAGTGCTTATTTGTCTCATAGAGATCTACGCTTTTGCATCTGTATCCACGTTTAACAGTTTGTTAAACGAACGAGTTTTTTTTCTAACAGCAGTTTTCACTGACGATCATTTTTTTAATAAAAGTCTTAAAAGGCTTAACATTTTAAAAGGGCATGTAAAAATTACGTTTTTAAAACATGAGTTGTTGCATTAATTGGATTTTAATCTGTATCTTCTAAACTATCTGCGTTTAAAATTTCATAAAAATCCGTTGACAAATATCCGAGCTCGAAAGTCTTAGGTGAAACACCGTGTATATTACAGTCCCATACCGGGTGGTCCAGCCCAGCTCCCGTCCTTTGTAGGTCACTTATTATTTAAGTTGCAGTTTTGATATTTTGTAGATATTATTTATACTCTAGGACTCATTTAGGAAAAATATTTTTGATTACACAGAGTGCCCCAGAAAAGTATGACGTTAAATAATATCTTTTTAGTAGCAGCCTATTATTTTTTTGTGCTCACCAGGATGCCTTTCTATTCTAACTTCTTACATGTCTCTAAAGTGTTTTTTAAATTTGTTCAGGGATTACTGTTAAAAAAATAAAAACCAAAAAAAAGGTTTTTTGTTTCATTAGAGATCGTAAACTAGTATTGAGTCGTGGTCTACATTTCATTTATCGGCTTTTGAAATGTTTAAGGATTTCTTGTTGGAAATTGTTTGTTACCACAAATGTGAAATAATACAATTTTTAAATTTTTCACAACGCGACATTTCGACGCTTTGAGAGGTTACAAAAATAAAATTGTTAGTTGATTTGCAAATTTAATTTATTATTTGGTTGATACAAAATAATACAATTAAAATCTAAAAAAAAAGTTATAATTTTTTAATCTCAAAAATTAGTGGTAAATCAATTTTAAAGAGGGAAACATTTTTAATTATCATTTTGTGGGTTCTTCTAAAATTTAGACAAATGTAGAAAACAATAAAAAATTAACTACTTATAATATTTAATTTTATTCATTAATTGGAAATGGTATTCTGAATAAAATCAAATAAGACTTGGTGTGTTTATTTATTATGATAAACTTATTTTAACTTATTTTGCATTAATTAAACTATAAATTAAATTTGCATAAAAACAAATTTATTTTCTTTGACCTCTCAAAGTGTCGAAACGTCTCGACGAACATGAAACTTTTTTTACTTCTCATGTGTCTTCCAAGAAAATTAATAAATGTTTATCAATTCGGAGAAGAATTTTAAAATTCTTTCATTGCAGTTTTGGTCTTAAGTTATCCCCTGTGATGGTGCGGATTTGTTAATTATTTTCCAGTGAATGTTATTTGCGGCAATGGTCGGAATTTTAATCCGGGTATTCCCATGAATGAATTCCCGTAACGTTCATTAATAACTATTATTCTGGCGGTTCTATTTTTTTAAACATTAAGGGCAGGCTTATAAAAAGCTCCAATAAAATTTAACACGTTGTTAACAATAAACTAAAATTTAATGAAGCTTTTTATAACCCTGCACTAATAAACCAAAATGTTTACAAAAACGATTGTGCAATTAATAATTAGAACCATTAAGGACCAGTTTATAAAAGCGTGATTAATTTAATCCGCAATTAAATGACGTGACCAAATTGAACCAATTTAATTTGTCTAACTTTTAACAACGAATTAAAATTTAATGAAGCTTTCTATAAACCGGCCCTTAGAATGTAGACGTCTTTGCATGAAATTTAAAATAACAATTGGACTTCGACATTTTTATTTTATCTTGTTTTATTCACAACTGTTATTGCAAGAGGTTTTATATTCTTTTATATCTTTGATTTGAAATATTTTTTGGACAATGGATATCGAAGTGATTCTTTCGCGCTCGCATCACAGTCCGCGAAATTTAAGAAAATGAAATAAAAATTCATGTTTCGCAGTGTTTTTTATTCGGCAGATTTTAAATGCATACTAAAACTTATTTTGCATCAACCAAATAATAAATTAAATTTGCAAACCAACTAATAATTTTATTTTTGTGACCTTCTCTCAAACCGTCGAAACATCGCGTTGCGAAGAACTTAAAAATTGTATTATTTCACATTTGCGATAACAAATAATTTTCAACAAGAAATCCTTAAACATTTCAAAAGCCGATAAATGAAATGTGGAACACGACTCAAAACTAATTTACGATCTCTAATGATTTATGGCAGGGGTTGGTTGCGGTCAAGCAATCGGAGTTGCACGGTAGACGTTCGTTTATGGACGCGTCATTTTCATTTTAGGTGAGTGTACGTACGTCTTGAACAAAGTCTAACGGACTTACTAATTAAGCTTAATTGATCTGAATTACTACAGGGTGTTTACAATTTATTTTTAAACTTTTTAAACTTTAGAGCCATTTATATATGCTTATTATGCTTATTTTAAATGGCAACCCCTCTTCATTTTTATATAATTCGATGCAGAATTAAAAAAGGAACATTTTTTCCTATCACAACCCTAACGTTAAACCTTAACCATGTTCGACTTTTAATCGTTAAAGTCATTTGTCATTGACAGAATGAGTTTTTAGCAAATAACTTCGAATGTGTTAGGATTTGCAATAAGGTTGTGATAAGAAAAAAAAATTGATATTTAATTCAGCATCGATTGACGTAAGAAAAAACGGTCTTGAAATGCAAATGAATGTGTTAAGATTTGCGTTAGAGTTGTAATAAAAAACATGTTCATTTTCTAATTCCCCACTGAATGGTATATAAATGAACGGGAGTTGCCATTTGAAATAAGCAAAATAAAAGTTTAAAATGTTTGTAAGTAAACTGTAAACCCCCAGCAGCAATTCACATCAATCAAACTTAATTAATAAGTCTGTTAGACCTTGTTCAACACATACTTAGCAATAAAGTCATCAAAAAACGATGCTTCTATTTTTTATAAATTCTTAAAACTAAAGCTGTAGAACCGATTTTTTTTTAAATTCTGTTTTAATTTGAAAACAACTTTTGAGATATGTAAGAAGCTAAAAAGGTATCCAAATGAACACAAAAAATAATAGCATGACAAAAAAAATAATATGTTGAAGTCATATTTTTTTGGCATTCTGTATAATCAAAAAATATTTTTCTGAAATACGTCCTAGAATATAAATAACGTTTACTAAATATTAAAAGTTCAACTTTACTAATAACTGAGCTACAAAAGACGGGAGCTGAGTTGGGCCAGCCTGTATACTAAAAAGTGTAATTAAAGCATGATTTATCAAAATTTTGCAAAAAACGTTGAAAGAAAAAATGTGTTGTTTATTTTTTATTTATGAAACCTAAAACACCGTACTTATGTGCCTCTCACAAGACAATATTATTTACAAAGTTAAAAAGACATTTTGTTTAATTCTTCTCATGATTTTGACGAAAACAAAGAAATTTAAAGGAGAAATTTAAAGGAAAATCCTTTTGTAGTTTTGCACTTAAGTTTTATAGAAATGCAATAATTTATTGACAATTTTTACTTAATTTTTTATTTACCAGTTGGAAAAGAATATGTTAAAAATACTCCCATGATTACAGAAAATTTTGTTGTTTTTCAGCTAATAATTAAACTTTTTGTATTATTGTTTAATATCCAATTGCCATATCCGAAGCAAAATTAATTTTGTTATAAGAACTTTGCTAGTAATTCCGGTCATTTTCTGAAACAGTTTGGAACTTTTACCTAATTAATTTCCAATTAATTATTATTTAGATAAACTTGGTCATCTTCCAAAGTAATAATATTACGTTGAAATTTGAGTTATATTATAGTCGAGCGAACATTATTAATAAAATAATGTAGGTACTGTAATTACCACCTTTACTACCACTTTGACGTATCAAAATTATTTTCATAAAGTATTCTTTGTGTAATTTGTCAAAGAGACAACTTGTGATCAGGACAAAAAACGAATCTTTTACAAAAAATTAAACGCCAGTTAATTAAACAAACAGGTAACAAGCCTAGACAATGCAAATTGTGTTGCAAGACAGCTCCAATTAAATATAACTTTGTCGACAATCATTCTAATATTTTTTAAGCATAATATGAAGGTCATCATAATAAAACAAATGAGTAAAAAGGGTGATCATGTGGTCTTGTTTTCCTCCAGCTCCATATGTTTTTACCGTAAACAACAGTGAATATATTCGATGTTTATGTAAATTAACATTTCACAAAATATGTATCTACCAGTTTTCGAAAACTGTATTAAATGATTAATAATAATTAAATATGGTGTACGTACTGAAATGTGTTTATCAATTTCATATTAATAGTAAATAAATGCCTTTAATTCAGATTTTATTAATGTTGGTATGATTTTGAATTGAGCTTTACTTTAATAGCGTTGTAAGGATTTTGACAACTAATCGTGAATAGTCCTAGATTAATATATAAAGAGCATGTGCGGTTCTAAACCAGTGACGAATTTTCATCTACCGGTAACAACTATTTTTTATTATTTAATTTCGTTATGGTTGTGATAGATAACATCTAAAATTGTTCTATGTATATCTGCTTAAAACTGTCAACCCAGATAAAAATTAACTTTATTTTAATGCTGCCAACTTACTTTGTTTTAACTTTGTTATTTTAAAGTGACATAATGGACCAAACGCTCGCGCTCCCATTTTTTTTTTAAATCAAATATCTAGTGATTTATGTAACTAGCTAAGGTAACTAGAAACCAGGAGTAAACAGAAAGTAAATAATTTCTGATTGTAATAAATTATTATATAGATTTGTCTTGAATATTATGGTATATTCTTAATACTTACGATTGAGAAAAAATCTTGTGTGTGTTGCGAGCACAAATGTACATTGTCGATTTGGAAAAAACGCCGCGCTCCATCGTCGCGTGTCAACATTCTCTCAATAGTCATTTGGACTGATTTCAAGTTGACTTACAACCGACGCAAGTCGGTATTGTTATAGCAACGGCGCAAATCTAGCAATGTTGTTGGTTGCTGCTATGCAATTGCGACCCGCGAAACTTTGGGATCAAATTTGAAATCAGGCCCGCAGTCGACAATGTTCGACTTTGCGCTTTTAGGGACTGATTTCAAGTTTGATCGCAAAGTTGCGCGGCTCGCTGTTGCTTAGTAGCAACAAAGGATATTGCTAGATTTGCGCCGTTGCCATAACAATACCGATTTGCGCCGGTCGTAAGTCAACTTGAAATTAGAATTAGGTCCTTGAGGGCTGATTTTAACGTGACTCACAACCGACGCAACTCGGTATTGTTATAGCAACGGCGCAAATCTAGCAATGTCATCATTTGTTGCTGCTATGCAACTGCGACCCGCGTAACTTAGCGACCAAAATTGAAATCAGGCCTTTAATATACAAATAGCTACCGTTTGACAAAATAAAAAAAATAATTATAATCAAAGAAACTTTTTTATATTCTTTTATACAGGGTGGTCCAGCACAGCTCCCATGATCTGTTATACAGAGTGTCTCAAAAAAGTATGACGTCACAATAATATATTTTTTAATGGCATGCTGTTATACTTTTTAGTGCTCACTGCTCATTAGGATCCCTTTCCACCTTCTTACATGTCCCTAAAGTTTTTTTTAATCAGTTCAGGGGTTACTTTTAAAAAAATAAAAACAAAATAAACGGTTTTACATCTTCAGTTTTAAAAATTAATAAAAAATAGAAACGGTGCTTTCTTGATGAAATTATTTGCATATATGTGCGTCTTGAACTAGGTCTAACAGATATATTAAATAAGTTTGACCAATCTGAATTACTACAGGGTGTTTACAGTTTATTTTCAAACTTCCTAAACTTTAGAATCTTTTATTTTGCTTATTTCAAACGACAACCCCTGTTCATTTTTATATCATTCGATGCAGAATTAAAAAAGGATCATTTTTCCTTATTACATTAACACATTTGTAGTGATTTGTCAAAAACTTGTTTTGTGAACTATTTTACTGACAAATTTAATGAATAAAAGACGAAGATGACTCCAACCCTGTTTATTTTTATATCATTCGATGCGGAATTAAAAACCAACATTTTTTGTTATTACAACCCAGTTGCAAATCCTAACACATTTGCCAAAAACCTTAACCATGTTCGACTTTTAATCATTCGTCATTTGTCATTGACAGAATAAGTTGTTAGCAAATAACAAATTTTGGTTCTTTAATTTAAATTTCTTTCTTTTGACTAACGTTCATATGCTTTTCTTATCTTTATTCCTGTGTTTCGCTAAAATTGTGTGTACTTCAAAATTTTCTTTGAATTTTTGTTTCAGGAAGTACAGCAGCAATTTATAGTCCAGATTGGAGAATAGATAGAATACGGAGCTGGGGTGAAAAACGGTGAGTGTAAATTTTAATTAAGAAAATGGGGTAAAGTTAAAAGAGGATAAATTTCCGCCCTAGTCTGTGTGATAAATTCGTTCGATTATTAATTAATACAAACCTGATTAAGCGACAATCTCATATTGAAACCACTCGGAGACAGCCATTCAAAAAGGAAAATGGTGAAGGTGGCAGCTTGAATTGCGACAACCCCCACAAGCATCCAAGAGGCTGTATCAAACGGTTCCAAAAATGCCGTCGGAGAAATAATTCCAGTTCGTTTGGCCACAACGATTGCAATTCCCGTCTCCATAAAAGGAACACTGAAGTCTACCTGCAAAGAAGAGAATATTTGTTTGTTTTAAAATATGCTAAGCTGCTCCTCGGGGTAACAACTTTTTATCAGTTTATGCCAGTATTTGGCTATGTAACAGCTGCCGGGATGTGGGTTTATGCAGACGTATTTCGGTGACAGAAGTTGGCTAATCGCAATGCAACCTTTCGACAAGGGGCGGGTTTAACAAATCATATAGTGTGGTTCTGACAAAAGCACTTTATGCTGCAAATAATTTACCATCGATGGGGGCTATGAAGATAATTGCCCAGAACGCAAATATTTTTACTCCAACATGCCCATTTATTATAAGGTACAGTTAAAAAACTTATTTTTAGCAAACCGGTTCTTCCACTGACAAATATTTTTCATTGTAAGTCAGGAGCAAGTTTCCATGGTTACCCTGCAATAGTATTTTACTTACACCCCGTGGGCTGTAAGTAAAAATTAAATATCAACGTATGCCACTTGAAATACCTTCAGAACAGTATTAAAGCGTTGATTTTGCAACAAATGTTGATTTAAAGTGATGTTTTTCTTGTTTCGTATCCCTCACATGAAACAAACGCCACACAAACTTTTAATTTGACAACAATCTGACATTTACTGATTTTTCACAAAAATAAATTCAGAAAATATTTCACTTTTTCTTATTTGTCCAGGTATTGCTAAAAATAGCTTGCTAACCTCAAACTGTAAGTTCCTGAAACCGGTCGATTTTACTTTTGTAAAGTACATTTACATTTTGACACCATGAGGATATTTCTGAAGTCATTCGTTTTTAAATAGTGGTGTCATTTTTAAATGTCAATTGCCATATTTGATTAGTGTTTTAGATAGTAGTTACATATTTTATCTTTTTGGTAAGTATAAAAAAATAAAAAAGATAAATTGAAAAGGTTATTAAAGTTATTGAGAGTTTTACATAACAAACATTTTAAAAATTATAACGGAAACAGTTCGAAGAAGTCAAACAAAAATGCGAAAAAACATGTAGGTTGTTATTTAAAAGAAAAACTTACACAATAACTACATGGTAATTCAAAAGTGTCGAACAATCCCTCGGGTGGTGGTAACAGATATTAAACTGAATTAAAAGTTGCTATGACAAACAAATTTTTACGTGATAAAGCTCCCTAAAGATATATTTTTATGTTAAGTTAAACGATAGCTTTTTCAACGTTAAAGAGATACCTATTGAAAAAAAAATCACAAATTAATGCGTTATGATGTACGAAACATTTAAAAAACTTGCAAATTCGAAATCATAGGAAATAAAAGAGCGCAACCAACAATCGATACCGTTGCTAAGGAAAAATTAAAAAATATACAGGGTCGGTAAAAAGTATTGATACAGTTATATATTATAAAAACTATTCATCAAAACTTATCGAAATTTGGTGTATGCTTAAGAGTATATATATATATATATATATATATATATATATATATACAGGGTGCTCCAAAACTGGCGCACCAACTCAATGGTACGTTATTGAGAAGCAAGTGCAGATTACGGAAAAAATGTTGAAAAAATTCCTAAAGTCATATTTTAAAAAATCTGGAGCTACAAACTTATTGTGTTAACTTCTTTAGTTTTCATTATTTTTTTATGTTTTGATGTTTCATACCAGGTAATCGTTCCGTAACAAAACGATGAATAATTATTTTTAAATTTACTATCAGATTTTAGCAGTTTTTTTAATTTAAAAAAATTAAAATTTATCCAAAAAATCACAATGTGTACATGTGGCAACACTGGGAATTATTTCCTAGGAAACCGTTTCAAAAATAATTTATTTTTATTGTTGCTCAAATTCTATTGCGATCATGACTGTTAGACAACGTTGCCACATATCATTTATCTACAATCCGTTATTTATCAATAACTTTAATACAAAGAATTTTTTTACTATTTTTACCTTTATATGTAACCAGTTCTCTACCACACACCATTGAGTTGGTGCGCCAGTTTTTGAGCACGCTGTATATATACAGTATATACAGTATATATACAGCGTAATAATTATATATATATATATAAATGCTATCGTTTCAGATGTTTATTAAATTTGTATTTCCATTTGTTGTTCGGATACAAGGCTAACTTGATTTTTTTAATAGCAACAAGGGTCATATTTAATATTTTTGAGAAAAGCTTTTTTTTTTCTTTTTTTTCTTAGTTTTATGGTATAACACATGCATACCTTAATTTAATCGAAACTTAAAAAGATTCATAAATTTTGGAAAATGTAAAATTTTGTTAGCCATGGAAATCTTGTCTTTATCTATCGTTAGATCTTTTCTGTTTAAACATTGACCAAAAAATAAGTAAAAGTTAAAAATAAAAACTTTTAGCTGAAAAAGAACACGTTTTAATTAAAGAAAATTAAACACGGAATACTTAATTTTTATGTTACAAAAGACGTTCAAAATGATTTCCACTAACTTGGCTTCCTATCTCCATGATAAACTAACATGAGAATTTTTTCGCTCAGTTTTACTTAAATGTACCATTATTAAACTAGTTATTGCACCCAAGTTTAATTTTTAGCTAATATACAAGTAAGAGATATCGCTGATAACAGTATTTTCAAACCTAACTTAGTTTTACTATTTAGAAAATTTTTGAATTTTTATTTTTTTATCTTTTAATAAAAGTAAAGGTGGGTATTGGTAACATCACTGAATTCAGAAAAAAAAATGCTCTCCTAAAAACAATTAAATTTGACTCTTCGTGCCATTAAAAAAATCAAAATAGCCTTGTATTTTCAAAATAAATAATGATACAAATTTGAAAAAGCTCTCAGATGATAGAATTTAAACACTTTTAACAGTTTCCCAAATTTCTCTCGCTGTTAAACCGTTCTCAAAATATTTAACTGTATCCATACTTTTTAGCGACCCTGTATATTAAATATGAAAAATTGAATTGCTTGAAAAAATGTAACTTCATTTTTGTGCTTAACTGATCGTCTTTTATCACCATTGTAGGGTTTGTCCTACACTTTTGAATCACCCAGTATAAAAACAAAATAAAAAAAATCGTACTTTCTGTCCGTCTAACGATATCCCGTAGATCTTCATAATGAGGAACTGTGAAAAAATTCACTTAAATTTATGACTCCTGTGAAGAATTTTATTGCTTACTACTTTCCAAATCTCCTGTGGGTCATATATTCCGACGCAATTCTGTTAGTTTGAAAATGTTTTAAAATTGATGAGACTCATTAGATTTAGCGATCTCCCTAAATAGATTAGAGCCCTAGCAAGAAGTAAAGCAACATTTTCTGTGAGGGGAAATTAGGAGAAGTGATAATTTTTGGTATTTTATAGAGAAACTTTTTCGTTAATTTATTACACTGTAGTGGTTTTAGTCATTATTTATTTTGATCGAGGTTTGAGATTTATTTTTATTTTTCTTTATATGGAGGGAATGGCATTGTACCGCAAACAATAAAATTTACCAAAAACTGAGTGAACAGCATCTAGGGTCGGTGGTTTTGTTTTACGACATTATTTGACCCGACGCTCCACAAATGAAGCTTTACAGCCCAACAAATTAGATTACGGTGTTCTACCTTCTTCATGGAATCTATCACAGTCTACCTCCTTTACACATAATAACAAGTGCCGGTAGAAGGAATGGTGAAACAGCTGGGAAGCTATTGAATACCTTTTCAGGAAAGCTTTTCATTTACGTCAAAGCGATAAAAAGTTTGTTTGAATTGAAATAATTACAAGTTGTGAACTATGATTAAATTTTGTCACGGAAATCGTCACTGGGATTTCAACAGTCAGGCATTATGCACAATTTCACAAAAAAGTTTGTAAACGGATTATTGATCGAGACCAATTTTGTAGTTGAACGATTTTATGTACCTACTACTAGGCGTAATACATTTATCTCCGCCAAAGACAGGCTTGTAATGGCATGAGATAAAAGTGCAATTAAAACGTTGAAAAAGTAGGGCTTTTGTAGACCGAATATTTGAAATAGTAGTGCGTTAGGCAAACTGTTCTGATATATACAGAATGTTCCGTCTAAACCCCACAAGAAGTATTGGTGGTTCTAATAATGATATTCATCTGAAAATTTGTTCACAACCATAACCTCTTAGGTCCTGCTTAATGAAAATATTTTCAAGATGGTGACAATTCTTGTTATACCGGAAGTCGCTATCAACTTTTTTATTTTAAATGGAAAACTATGTTTTTAACTGCGTTTTTGGATTAGTTGAGTTATTTAGCTTTCCCCATAACTAAGTTTTTGAGATATTTAATTTTTTTTTAATTTTTTGAGATTTGCACCTGTCATTTAATAAATCGGTAACTCTCTTAGCTTTAGAGACTTCGAAATCATATTTGGAGGATTAAAAGAAAAGCCTATATCTGTTCTCCAGTGTTTTCAAAAGAAGCTAATAAACCCAAAAATTTTCAAATTAAGTTTCAAGTACCCATAACTTATTTTTTTTAATGAGATGACCCACTTTTTATTTTACTAGATGGAGGCGAATTGTTTTCTGCATCGATCTTTATAAGCATTCCCTATACCTATCTGTGATAATTTACAAGTTATTGATATTGGAGAAATTATCTTACTAACCAGAGCTATTTTTGCATAGTTTGCCATAAAAACATTTCTGATTAAACAAACAATTAAACTCTTTTCAAAATTGTGTTGGCCGTCCTTTAAAAACAAAATGTATTTATTTAATGTTGGTTTACAAAACTTTAATTTCTCACATTTTTTTCTCTCGTTTTCATGACAACCTATGCGAAATGGCCTATAGCTAATGAATTTCTTACTCCCAACAAAAAGTTATTAGAACTTGAAAAGTATAAACACAAGTATAGAAAATAAATTAAATTCTCTACCATTTAGTGAAATAAAACTTGTGGCATATTATTTCAAAGAAATGAGTTATGGGTGCTTTTAAAGTTTAGAAAACTTAATTTTCAACATTTGGGGTTTATTATTCGTTTTTAGAAATTTAAACACACTAAAGGAAAGGTCTAGACTTTTTGTTTCAAGCTAAAAAATATTTTCAAACTTTTAAAAATGGCGTAGTTATCGATTTTTGAACTAGAAGGTGCAAATCCAAAAACTGAATATTTCGTAAACGGCTAAATTTAAGTATAGGAAAAGCTTATGAAAACTACCTTAAAATAACCCTAGTAATCCAAAAACGCATTAAACAATTTAGCTTACCATTTAAAATAAGGTAGTTGATACCGACTTCCGGTGTAACCGAAAGTATCACCATCTTGAAAACTGCCAATACTTTAATGTGGAGTTTAGACGGAACAGCTTGTATACAGCTGTCCCAGCGTTTAAAAAAGTCCATTGTTGACTTTGAATGTTAGAAAATTAATCCTTTCCTTTTCAAAAAATTGTAGATGTGTAGATACCAACCCCTTGCATCACCTAAAATTGTTTTTAAATATACAGGCTGTTTCAGAAATGAACTACAATACAAACTTATGTTTTTTTTAAAGCTGTGTCTAAATTCCCGGCACCGGTATCCAGTCCAATCCCGGTGCACAGAACTATTTTTTGTGTAAATAATTAATTTTTATTAAAAATTGTACTGTGAAATCGTGTCTTTGCTAAGTGTTGTTTCATTTTAATTTTTTTTATACTGAATATAGGGCGTAATAAATCTTGACCTAAACTTATAGGTAAATCCGAGATTATTGTTTGGCCTGTTACATAATGTCAGATGTATTTAAAATTGGACAAAAATTTTTGGCCAGTCTGTATTAGAAAGCCGAGATCGAAAACAAATCCCGGTCATTGGTGACGTCACTGTCAATGTTCGTGATGCTGCCGGGATTGGACTGGATACCGGCGCCGGGAGTTTAGACGCAGCCTTTTTTTTTAATGGAAAGCCCATCTTATTGCATTTATAGAAGTAGGTTTCAAAGTTGTGCTTAATTTAATTTTTCGATAAAAACTCTGTTAAAAAAATATTACACAAAAACTAAAACTCTTAGAAAAGTAGGACTTTTCACCACTTTAAAATTAAGAAGTTTATTAAAAGTTAAATAATTTGAAAAAGATAAATGAAGAACCTTTTGTTTTGTTTTTGCTCAAAGAATTGTCTTTTGTCTATAGGATTGTCTATCTAAAACATTAATCTCAAATGCCTAAAATTAATAACTATAAAAAGATATTTTATTTTAAATGTTAATGTCAGCAACAATGCACATTATTAATATTTAAAATTAAATATCTTTTAAGTAAACACTTATCTGTTAATGTCTTTAGAGTGACAATCTAAAAGATAAAATAAAATTAAATTAACAGTGTGTTTTTGTCAAATAAATCAACTTGTTTTAAAAATTAAGCAAAATCAATAAATAAAAATTTAGCTTAAAAAACATCAGTGTTAAAAGCTAAAATTTAAAAATGCAAAAAATATAGGATGTTTTATTTAAACATAAACATAAATATGCAGGGTGATTCTTAAATAGACCTTCAAAATTTTATCACAGCTTTCCAAGGAGACGATTGTACCATATTTACGTTTTAATTTTGTAGCGGTAGAAATCCCTTAATCATTTCATCATGAATATCAATAGTACACAGTGTTCATTAATGCATTGATCAAGTACATTGTCATCAAATGATTATTACGCTTTCCATTAATTGTGCTAATACTACTTAAATTAGTAGCTTACGCTTTATCTCCAATATAACTTTTTTTATTTTTTATTTTTCCCAGCATGTACTCATTTGACACTACATAGATTTTATTTTGTCGTTTTATATTCTAGCTAATTTGCGAAACACCTCGTATACTTGAAAACAATGTTATGTGAGGCAAAGATTACTATACAAGGTGTTAGGGAATGGCTTAGGAATATTTCGTATGTGAATTTAACATGAGTTAAAACGAGTTAAAAATCCTTACATCATTTTTTCAAAAAGTGCGTTCTTCCTTCAAAAATTTTTAATAACCCACATGTTGAGAGCCACTGAGTGGATTATGCTAGTTTATTAGCAGTTAATTTTTCCATTAAACATAATGAAGATGGGGGCGCATTAGCGTTTTGAGAATTTTTCAAAAAGAAGTGTTATACTCGAAAGTAAAAGTTTTTGGAAATTGCAGATTTTGAAAGTAGACACAAAATGATGTCTAGTAATATCGGTCTGAGTTTTTTTAAATCGGTACTTTTTTAGTAATAATAGAAAATTTGCGCTGTGACGTAAGCAATGTCTCGACTAATGATTCGTCAGTCTTTCGCTGCATACAATTAACGCTACGACCTACGTATGGGCTGGTAAACGTCAAATACAAACGTCAAAACCGTGCGTTGTCGATTGTGACAGTGCTAATATTTTGTGTTTTGGTAAAATGATTGCTCCTGCAGCAAATTGGAGTGTCGTGTAAAACAACAGAGGCAGAAATTAAGAAAAACGGTCGTCTTTCAAGCTATCTTTGTTTGCAAGTTTTCTATCTAAAGTTCTGTGACTGGCTGATTCAAAAAGAAACATTGCTGACGTCAGGCTAGGAATTTTCACATTTTCAATTATTTTTCTCAAAAACGGTAGATCTTTGGTTAAAATAAAAAAATAGGGGTCGCCTATTTTGTTGTTGGCTATCCATAAAAAAATTTTCATTTTTTAGTATAACACTCCATTGTGGCTAATATGTTCATTTGTGTGGGAGGCTCGAATTCCGGTCCTGGCAAAAAATGAGGTTTTTTTCGTAAAATTTAATAACAAAACACAAATTGAAATAAAAGAATAACGTAGCGGACCAATAAGTTAATTTACCTCTGTGTTTTGTCAATAATACTAAAATTTACGTTAATTTTTATAACTCTAGCTCAGCGGTCCTCAAAATTTGAGATTTTAATTTCAGAACGTTTTTTTTGGAAAACTAAGCATTTTTGATTTACATAAATTTTACTTAATCGATTTGTCCTGCCATTTCCTATCTAGCTTTAAATTTTTGCTAAACCATTAACTAACACGCTGTATAAGGCTTTTGTAAAATCAGAGATTAATTTTTTATTAAAGGTCAATAATGGACTTCAAATCGCTAGGACACCCTGTATGTAATCCAAAAAAGTTAAGATTTCAGTATTTACGTTTCAGACGAATTTTAAAAGGGTCGAAATGAACATTGAATCCTGAAACGTGATTGAGCATTCATATAGATAAATTTCTTTTTCATAAATCATCTAAATTTAGCACTGAATATAGATGCTTTGTCGAACTGAATCTCACACTGACAAATTCATAAATCATTTAACCCAATTCGATTTTAAAATAACTTATCAGCTCACTTTGCTCGAGTGATATCTCTCGTTAACTCAATGTGAAATAAAATAAAACCATCATTATTCTACACCGAATACGTTCTATCTTCATGTCATCTTTTGACGATTAAACAATAGAACCCAAATTAATACGCCATGTGCAAGCTTTCGTGCTGTGCTATTAACAACTGATATCCACCGTCTTGCTCGTGTTTCCTCACAGTAAAAGAGCATATATTTTTTTTATATAAATAGGGATAAAAATTTGTTGTTCTTGCACGTAAGAAAGCTCTAAGTTGCGAGTTAAATCCTGAAGCGTGCTCCGAAATGAGGGCTTTAAGGTGAACAGATTAACGCCGAAATTCGAATCATGTGTTCCTCTACTTCAGAAGTGAACGGATTAATGATTTCGGAGCTTTAATACTTGTTGCTTGTTTTGTCGCGGAAAAGCTGATGAGATCATCCAGCAGCATAATGAACGATGACTCTCAATTCCTTATTTTTTCATTTTTAAATTAGAAGAGTCGAATATTTCACCACAATCTCATTACATTAAACGGTGCTGGGGGTAACCATAAAAATCCCACACTTTCATATCAGCGTCGACCGTCATGAATATTTAAAATTTTTGCTTAAAATTCATGGTAATGAACCCTGCATACGTATTCCTCACATGGGCTCTCCATCTACTTTATTCTTGAAATTTATTAAGTTTTCGTCTTTTAATTTAAAAACGCAGACTATTGTGAAATTTGTTTAGCACGAAATGAAATAATTCAACCTCTGCATTTGAGCCTCAACTTAATTTTATTTATGTAGGTGTGGAGTGTTTAAATGATTGCAGATTTTATCGAACAAAATTAAACATCTAATTTTTTAACCAAACATTTAAAGCAATAAAAATTATTTTAAATTCAATTTAACAGTAAAAACTCTGTAAAATATATAATTAATTGGTTTATTTTCCCTTATCAAAGCTCAAATTATTCCAGCAATTTTTTAATTAAAACACATAAAAACACATAAGCCACACTGATGTATGGTTTAACGTTGTATTTATTAAGTAAACAGTGGATTATTATTAATACAATATTTCCTCGTAAAATATAACAGGCAGGTAATTTTTAAACCAAATTAATATTCACTCTTTACCTACCTAACTTCATGTTTTATGCATGTTACCCTTGTCTACCAAACGCCAGCCTTAAGATTGGCTGATTTATTGGTTATTAAGGTAACACTTTAAACAAATCCGGATGGCTTTAACGTGCGGATAGACTTTGATCTATTTTTCTGACCCATAATTCACCATAATTTGAAAATTATATGGGATATTTCAATATGTTCAAGAATATTTATTCTTCGACACTGTTAAAATTTCCGGTTTTTTTCCTGTGTAAGACAGTTTTGACAACTGCTTGGTATTTCACAGTACAAAACATCAGATTATTTTTAACAGATTTAAAGCAATTTTAAACCCTGTTAAGTCTAATTCGAAGAATAAAATGTTGTATTCAACTCGTTTTCATGTAAATCGTTTCATTTATTTTACCTCGTGGATAATAATCCACTCGTGAAATAAAATGTCCGATTTACACTCAAACTCGTTAAATAATAGTAAATCGGCCTGTAACATTAGCATAGTTCTAAACTCCCATCACTTTTGTAATAATAAACACAATCGCATTAACTCGAAAATGTTGGCATTGTAAATTGCATCATTTAGCGCGAATTTAGGCTTTCAAAAATAGGTTACGTTCATAGTTACGGTATGTGTCAGTGTCAAATTATTCAATTCTTTATTAAATAAAAATCTTGCAAAATACGTTTAGTCAGTTAGGTTTTCTTAAGGTACTGAATGCTGACATGATCAAAGGTACTGCCATCATATGATTTTGACAATGGCAGCGGCTTTTTGGCCTTGAAAATTTTCTTTGGCAAATCGACTATAATGTCAAAAATGAATATTTTCGGTTAATTTTTGTGTCAATAATTTATGACACTGACACTGACACTAAATCTTTCAAATCTTGACACTTTTTTGGCACTTTTTTAAGGTCAGAAAGCCGCTGTCATTGTCAAACTCATATGACGGCAGTAAATCTGTCCATGACAGCATTCAGTGTCTTACGTTTTCTGCTTGTAAGTAACATTGCTTAGTCATTTTAGCGATATCTGAATACATTGCTTGTACTTTCAGCCGCTAAAAATGGGCATTCAGACAATCATAAAACTGCATCACTCAAGCTTATTTACAGTCAAAAAGTGACCGAATGTATCAAATATAACACATTTTAATAACAAAGCTAAATAAATTAATGGACAAATAATCAAATAAACTTGTGTACTAAAAATATGAACGGACAAAAAAGGAGACCGGTAGAACTTACCTTAGAAGTTATTTTAGACAAATAAGTAGAGAAGAAGAGAAGACTTTTAGGCGTGTTTTATGTTGTTTTGTGAGCCGCAGATTGATTTAAACTCTCTCGTCATAATATTAATAATAACCTTTGTCAGTGGTTACTGAATGTCTTGGCGGGCCCCCATGCCAATTCGATGGGGTTACACAAACAGCTAGTTCGTTGCTGTTCGCTTAATTCTTTTAAACTCGTGAATTTTGACATGTTTTGACAATGCCAAAGACAAACTTTGTTTTAAACTAAGAGTACTAAGAGTACAGTATACTGTATAGTATACAATCAGTGACGTCATTTTATTTTGATTCATAATCATAATATAAGTATTTATTAAAATACTATGCGATTATTTGAATTTATGATCAGAGTAGGTGATTTTGTGTCTTTGTGATTGAAAAAGTAGTGCTGACGGAAAAATGTATTCCAACTCCAATATTATTATTTGACTCTTCAGCATGATTAATTATCAAAATTAGCGTTTTCGTCCAAGTTAAAAAACTAATAATGCCTACTCGAATTATAAATTAAAATGATCGCATGGTACATAAAATTATTATTAAAAGTTATGTTGTATATAAGACGATAAAGCGATTTTTCATCTACGAGTGAAAAGGTTAAACTCAAGAATGACGAAGTCACAAGTGTACTTATTTTACGATTAGATAAACAATCTGTAAGAGCTCTTTAATTGTTAGAAATAATAAAATTAAACTTAAAACTTAAAATTGATGTTAGTTTTGCTTTTATTTAACACTTATGAAACTAAAACTCGCACTAATTTTATAAGTTGCAAAACGTTCGAGTTTTGTTGATTCTCCCAAATCAGAAAGGCTATTAATGTTAATGTTGCCCTAAAATATTTCTTTCCAATGGAAAAATAAACAAGAAAAATCGACTATTGCCGAGATGAGGTTTTAAAATTACAAATCAATACTTTCAATACAAAACATTTAAAAAAGGACGTATGAATTAAAAGTTATGTGTTTTAGTTAGTGAGGGAAGAAGGTTTTAAAAGGATATTGTAAATTATTTGTTTTTAAATATTTTATTTGGAAAAAATTGTAATGCTTTACCATCTCTAGGTACTACATAATAAGGATTAATAATTAGGTTAATATAATTATTATTTGTTAATGTTGCTAACTATGTTCCGCATATTTTAAAATTTAAACTGTGTACGAATAAATAGTATTCTGTCCCGGCGCATCCACAATTTTTTATAAATTGCAATATCGATATACTTAATATATATCGTTTTGTTTCATAGCAAACGTTAAAAAGTTTTTCGACGTTATAAGAATATTTTTGTTTCACGGTAATTATATTGTTTAGCAACTTTTTATCTATGCGAATGCAGCGCGCAGAGAACATTTTTATTTTATGAATTAAAACCAAAAAATTAACACCAACTAAATAGAAATAATGAACAGAAACATATTACACCTTTACTAATTGCTAATTCAAAACTTAAAGTAACATTCAAGGCAATGCCATTTTGTCCTTACCATTTTATAAAAGAAAAAACTAATCACTGTTTAAAAATTTTAACTTCCTTCCAGCGTGCAAAGTCTGTAGTTGCGGCCATAAATTTATATCTATTCACAATCTTGTTATAGTAAAAGGGAAGTTCAACAGATTTAGTAACAATTCGCAATAACATCATCGAAATGTGTCCACTAAACTTGGTACTTACAATTGCGCGTGAAACGATAAATAATGTATCCATATTCATTTTATTAATTCATTTTTTTACATCCATTACTCGACGTCCATACCTGATTTGATTCTTGTGTAACAATGTAAACAAGAATAAAATGTTTTATTCTTCGACACTGTCAAAATTTACGGTTTTTCTCCTGTGTAAGGAAGTTTTGACAACTGTTTGGCATTTCTCAGTACGAAACGTCAGATTATTTTTAACAAATTTAAAGCAATTTTAAACCTTGCTGAGTCGAAGAATAAAATGTTGTATTCAACTCGTTTTCGTGTAAATCGGTTCATTTATTTCGCCGCGTGGATGATAAACCACTCGTTTTCACTCGTGGTTTAAAAATCCACTCGTGAAATAAAGCGCCCGATTTACACTCAAACTCATTAAATAAATAACTATGAACAACTCTTGATTTTTTTTATTTACTTTTGAAAAGTAAAATATAAACTGTATAATCGTGTCTAGGTATTTTTAAATGATATCAAAATGTAAAAAATATTAGAAGTTTTTATAAATAACAATTGTAGATGACATAAAAGATTAAAAAGATATTGACTTGTTTGAGCAAGTTTGCCAAAACAAAGTGTGTTTAGTTTTAGTAAGACTATTCCATAATTTTGCCTCTCACTCCACGTTCATTAACGTAGTGAAAACTCGAATGAAAGTGTAATATTGATTTGTATAAATGAAAGATTTTCCAATATCATGACCAAAAGGACAGAGTTACTGATGCCAAGTAGAATTGTAAATCATTCATGAGCACTGTGAACTAAATCCAACCTCTTACAACGTCTTAACTAACTGTGAGAGTGCATTATGACGTTTAACAGTTGCAGAGAAACAAAGCAAACTGCATTAAAAGCTCCACTCGATATCGTTTACGATTATTAGAACTAAATCTAGGGTGACACAAGAATCTACAAACTAGAACCCTGTGAGTCAGTGATGAAACACTTTAACAAAAAGACTTAATTTGAAATTCAATAAAAATTAAAATTTAGATAAGTTTCTCACTGTTTTCCCAAGAATGGTTTGAAATATTTCTGTACTTTCTTAAATTGGATTCTCCTTCCGTGAAACAAATTTCGACTTAACCTGTTTATACACTTACCGATTTAATTTCGTCTTGAAAGTTGGCCCTCTTAACACAACTCATTTATCTCAAAACATTTAGCCATTTAATAACTCCAGACAGCCCCAAATCATTTTGCTTAACAAAAATTACATTGAAACTAAAAGCAATTCCATGTGATTTTCAGCGCAATTTATGCCCGATCTTTTCAAAACTCAAGTGATTCAATTTGCAAGTTTTGTTCGAAAAACTCTCTAAATTGTATTTGACTACTTTACGATCGATGGAGTTGCTTTTTTGTTTTGTATCTTTGCAATTGGCTCATTGTGCTGGAATGTCACAGTGCAGCGAAACTTTGGCTAATTCAAACACATGACTGGAAAAGCACAACACTCACCACTGCCTCTCTTTCCGCATTAATCATCAGCGACGTCAGAACCATATCTGTTTTTCGATTAACTAGATCAGCAATGAGGCCGTTCCACTTTCCATTTTCGTTCGTTCCCCATCTCCCGTCTTCAACACGGACGAGTTCGTAGGTGAAACCCAACTCTTCGGAGAATTTTTGCAAAAGGTCGATGCAAAATCCAGAGCAGCACTGATAGAAACTGCCGTTGCGGTGGGCCAGCGTCGTGTCGACCCTGCAACAAATTACAAAATAAATAAAACATTGAATGTAATCAATGTTTTTATTATTTTTTCAAGAAAAATGAATACATAGAGAATATGTATAAGTAGAGACGATGTCCATATTTACGTCTTTACTAGCAGTTGCCCACGGGTTCGCATGCATTTTCACAACCTTTTTGAAATACAGAAAAACAATGCAAAACTTAGTATAATAAAAAGTGGAAACACATAATTTTATTGTAAACTTTAAAACCATGATCCAATTGGAACCCGAGTAAATTTTGCTTTTTTTCATAATTGCAAACAAACTTATTCTCTGCTTCCCTCTTGTAGATGTCATTTTTACAAATCCTGAAACACATTATCTTTGAACAAGGACTTTTGCGTTTAACTCCATGAGGGGTGGAATTTGTAAAAATGCTGAAATATACGTCTTTTCTTTTTTAACCGGCTGTGTAAGATATTAATTGATATGTATAACTGCAACAATAAAGAATTTTTTATATGTATAACTTCAAAATAAAGGATTTTTTTGTTTAATCCCATTGGATTGGAATTTTCAACAAAACCTAAAACACGCGTTTTTTTTTTTACACGACCGCTCAAATACCAATTTTTTTGGTTATAACTTCGAAAATGACAGATTTTTATATTCAACCCTCTTGGTGGTAAAACTTCCAAAATCCAGAAACACGTTTTTTTCATCTTTAATCGAAAGATCAAATACCATTTTTTGTAAATATAGGGTGTCTCAAAATTGACGACCGTGCTTTGGGAATTTGATTCAGGGGGCTAATACAAATCGAAAGTTAAGAGTAAAAAATTTCCAATTATTCTTCGTTATCGAGTTATTGATAAAAATGTAAATAATAAGCTTTATACAGTCCGGGACATTTCTATTTGGACATAAAAAATTTGAATTTTCTGACATTTATACGTATATTCAGCGTCTATGTGAACAAAAAATGTTCTCTCTCTCATTCTATGGTCCTTGAGCTTTAATAACAGGGACATTTTTTAAATTGGTAGCATTAGAAAATGACAGTAAACAGCTGACTGATGTAAACAATAACACAATAACAAAGGAAATAGGAAGGAAATGTTATAATTTTAATCTATATAACCAGTGGCTGCTTTAAAAGCGTGTACTAACAGGATAATAAAATATTTATGCAAGTATTTTTGAAGGTAGAAACATTACTTGTCATATAACAATTATAGATTGTATGATGAGACGGGAATGGCACAACACAGAATTGCAGTCAGTGATTGTGCTGGAGAAAGCTGCTGTGACGTACTGACAGTACTGACTGTCGCTAGTTGTATGATTTGCGTAATTTGTGATATATTTTGTGTGAAAAACTGGAAAACAAAGTGCATAGCTGCATAACCTCACTTATCGCAGTTTTGCACATTTTGATGATGGGAATTGCGGTTCAAGTAATTATGAGTTATAGATGGAGCTCACTGTTTACTTCAAAGTAAGTTCACGACATTTATTAATTAATTAATAAAAAAAATATTTAAAAAATCACAGATAGTGTTTATAATTTGTAGCTGAAGCCTTTTGGGTCCACTTTTTTCGTTGTTATTTCCTGGTAGCGACTCTTGTTTCAAGCAGAATGGGTGTAAAGTTAAAAATAATCCCATAAAATTGTTAATATAACTCCGTTGCACTGGCATGGGGTATTTGAAAACTTACGTTTAACAAATACGTCACAAAGTCTCAGCCATCGTCGAAAAACATAATAAGGGCTTTATAACAACAAGCGCTTTCTGATTTTACTGTGGACGTGTGGAAGAATAGTGTGAAATATTGCGAAAAACCAACTTTTACTCTTGTTTACATTTTTGTACGTCTCTAACTGAGAGTAGTCGTCTTTTATAAAAAATATAGCTTACTAATAAAGGAAATTAAAGTGTTTTTATTTCTGGGTTGCCTCCAATTCCACTTTGCCCTTGCCTGATAATCAAGACACTGATAATGAAATTGGTGTAAGTGCATCGAATATAAACGTGTTGAATAGATGAATAAAAGAGAGACAACTGCTTTTTTCAAAAAGGCCATTTCAAATTTATTCAAAAAGCACACCCCCATTGAAAAGGGTCCATTCACGATGAAGTTTGGCTTCCTGCATGACATAGGTTTCGGGCACCAATCTCACTGTAAATGGTCTAAATTGGTCTTGCATCTCTAAGACATGGACTCACTGAGAGCGACTTCTGCAGTAGGCTTGAGACCTGCCTGACTGTCTCGCAACAATCTCTGCATTATGATTCCAAATCATTTTATAAAATGCTGTCAATTACAAGCCATGATATGAGGCATGAGGCCGTCTCAGTGTATGTCTTGTGGTGTACATTAAAACTGTTTCTTAAAGAACACAATGAGATCTGCTTCGCTACATGCGGCGCAAACAGGACTCAAAGACTAATCCCAAAAGACACAAAAAAACTGACACAGTTTCATAATTTTAAGCCATTGACAGCGTTTTCGAATGTTGGTGCAAAGACTTGTCGCGACGCAGGTTTCAGCCTTCCGCCAACGTCAGTCTCAGTGAAACCCTCTCAAAATGATCTCAGCGAAAACCATTCACAATGAGATTGGTCTATGAGGCCTATGTCGTGCCGCATGCAGCGAGATATGTCTCATTGTTAATGAAAATAGGGCCTTTTTTGTTGTTTAAAGTCGTTTTTTAAAACTTTTGTGGCAAATTTTACTGATGTGGCAGAGAGGGGGCATGCAATTGGAACATGACGATGACTACCCTAAAAGGCACTTCGAGGCTTTTATGGCCTTTTTAATGCAAATTTCAACTTTAAACCTGACAGTCATATCAAGGTCAAACATAACCTCAACAGTACTCCAGCAACGGTACTTCAAAGCGTTTGAAAGTTTCTCCATTTGTTTTTAAGTGTTCTAGTTGGTACATTTTGCTGTACTTTACTACAATAAAGAAATATTTAAATTTTTATTATTGTTTACATTTGTCATCTGTCAAACACATCAAACAGCCAAGTTCCCTAAATTTGAGCTCTTATCTAGTTTTTGTGCTCTATATAGTCTCGCGTCAAGGTATGCGGTATGACGTATCTCATATAGAAATGTCCCGGACTATACTGTCTTTCCAATTATGTATGTAACATAATTCATTAGTTGATGTTAGCGATGTTAAAATTAATTTTCTTCGGTTATGTATGTTTAAAATGATACGATACTACTGCAGTTGTGCATTCGAGATTCTGTTGTTATGTTAAAAGCTTGGCTATAAGTTAGATGTGTGTATCACTGCTGAGGCTAGTGCACATGCGGAAAAGTTTCCAAATCACATTGTGGCATATTTTGGGACTATAATTATGGTAAATTTGCTCAAATACTAATTTTTATAGATATCAGTTAAAAAATTACGAATTTTTATATTTAACCCCTTTAGAGGTAGAAATTCCTATGTTCTTAAGCACAAGTTTTTCATTTTTAACCGAAAAGTTAAGTACCAATTGCATAAATACAAATACATAAATACGGATTTTTATACAAATTCCAACCCCTGTTCAACTCCCATGGGGTTAGTATTTCAACTAAAACAGTGTTTCTTTACTTTTCACTGAAAGCCCTAATACCAACTTTAAATAATGTAAATTTAAAATTTACGAATTTTTATACAAATTTTATTACTCTTAGGAGTTGATTTTTCGAAAATCCTGAAAGGCGTCTTTGTTCTTTTTTAACCGAAAGCCCAAATATGTACTTATCTTCAAGAGTATAACTTTAAAAATGACAAATTTTTATTCATATTTTAATACCCCATTTAACCCCTTTAGGGGGTGATTTTTCAAAAATCTTGAAACACGTTTTTCCTTTTTTACCTAAAGCCCAAATACTAATTTTCAAGGATGTAAGTTCAATGTAATTTAAAAATTACGGATTTTCTAAATTCTGATTTCAAATTCAACTTCCTATTTAACCTCTTTAAGGGTTACTTTTCCAAAAAGCCTAAAAAACGTCTTTGTTCTCTTTTAACCAAAAGCCCAAATACTAATTTTCAAAAATTTAACTCTAAAAATGACGAATTGAACTTCTATGCAAATTTAAATTCAAATCACCCTATTTGACACTCTTAGGGGGTGATTTTTCAAAATCTCTTTCTTAGTACATGCCTGCGTTATAAAAGCCATCTATTGTAAAAATGTCAGGTTTTTATACTTAGTCGTTTAGGCTGTGCATTGATAGGTCAGTCAGTCAAGACAAGCAATTTTATACAGCGTGGTTTAAAAAGATGTTGCCAAACGTTAGGGTCTTATAGCTGTCAATAAGACGGGCATTTTCTGCTTATAAACCCCTAGTTGCAAATGAACGGTTAGCCTCTCGAGCCATTTACATTTGAAGAAAATGCAGACATGCGTCTACTTATGACGAAGCAAAAAACCACGCTTGAGCAGGCGAGAGTTCTTTTGCTGAGCATTTTCAAAATTGTCGACATCATTGTCGAAGTACATTTTCGTTAATCAAAAAGTTCCTAAGAGATGAAGATCTATAATCGCAGTTGGCCTGTCCTAAGTCAAGTTTCTGATATATGACCTCCTCCAGCCACACAAAAAGAACTCTTAGGCAGAGTGACGGCAACATGTCTTTTCATGCCGCAAGATCTGCAAATAACAAATGCTTCTAGAGGCAAAACGGCTCATTTGCGGCTAAGTGTTTATAAGCAAAACATGTCTGTTTTGATAACCTCTTTAAGTCTATGAGATTAATTTTGTAGATTAATTGTAAATTAGTTGTATTGCCCAAAAATGTGTTTGTTTTCCTCGTGAATATCGATCATTGTTGCATTGATGTAGTACATTATCATTGATTATCATCAAATGATTATAATGCTTTCCACTAACTGCCAATACTACCATGAGATCGAAAATGTACTGAATTTAAAAACCTTTGGAAGGGAAGTGTAACTTTAGACATACAGGGTGAGGATGCATTCCATCATACTTTGAAAACTGAAGAGTCGTCAGACTATTTCGCACAATCACGAAATTTCCATTTTGGCCGATGCGTCCATATGAAGCCAAAAAAACCGATGAAAAATTTAAGCACAAAATGTTAGTACGCCACTGGTAACTACGTTTAAAAGAATCAAGAAATTAAAAACTTATCGCGTCCAACGCAAAAAAGGCGCAAAAACTTGTGTTATCGCCGGTGCGTCGTACTACGTGCAGATTAATGTGTTGTTAGTTCGGCTTTGATTTGTGTCCTGAAATGATCGATATGATTCTGTTACGGAACTGCAAATGGACTTTCTGACCAATTTTTATAATTGTAAGTAGAGAGAGTATTTTTTATTTGAAGTTTTTGCTTAACTTGTCACTTCACTTGTTTTCAATCATTTAAACCATTTTTGCATTATTTCATTCACAGTAAGTTAGTAATACCTCTTTTTTCAAAGCATTTGCGACTATTCAAGATTTGATTTATCACAAGTGTCGCGTTAGGGATGGAATTAAGAGAAATTTGATTTTACGCGTTTGCAATTTTGAACTACGTTTCCGGTTTCTATACATCTTGAAGACACTCCAGTTTCCGGAATATAATGGAATTCAAACTAACCCTGTATTTCTTTTTAAATCATCGTAATGCAAAAGACAGTAGAGGAGACTAAGGAGGTGTCCAGAAATACTGTATAATGTTAGCAAATAACCGTCTAAAAAATTCTTAGAGAAATTTCTTCCGAAATTCTGCTAGGCATCAGTCACCAGTTGAATATTTCCACTCCCCATTTTTTTCAATTTTTAAATTAGCATTTTACCATGTAGGCTTTTTGTTGAGTGGTAAACACCATTTTGTAATAATTTAGATTAAATAAGAAATCAGTTTCGAAAAATTCTGATCTGTCAATTTTTGATATGCGGCTAAAATTCCGTAGGCACGGCCTACTCTAATTCAGTTTATTTTTGATCTCATGTTACATTAGTTCTATAAAAAGCCAATGTAGCATTTTACCGAATCATTTTTAGTTAACAAGATTGATAAAATTGTAAAATAGTTATTAATCTATCTTGAGATCTCTCAATGAAAATATAAATTACATTAGCTATTAATTTTGAAATGCATGAATAATTTATAACAGCTGATATTGAGAGAAAATGCGACGTTGACGTTTTTATGGTTTTGAAACAGCTAATACTTACGAACATATCAGTGGCGTACGCTTTATCTCTAAAATAACATTATGGATGGTTTGTCTCGGATTAAAATCTTTGTTAAACTAGTCGGCGTTTAACAAATCTCGGATTTAAATTTATATCTCCTTTGCATCAAACCTTAGTGACTGCCGTTTAGTTCATCGTCAGTTAATCGTCGATGCCATTTGGCAACATTGTAAATTTATTCGATTATATTAAGGTACTGGATTCCGGCAATGGTTTGAAATGGTATAATCACGAATGAAAGTGAGAAATGAACAGGCTTCACTCGAATTACAGTAAGTGCAAATTTATTTCAATAATTCTAAAAGAGGGGGGTTCCCACCTAATGACAACTCAAATCTGGATTTTTTGAGAACTCTTGAAATAAGGAACAATTCATATCATTGCGCCAACTTTGTATCTCTTCAAATAAAGTGTCATTACATTAATATTAATTTATAATACAAGTTGTAGTAGAAATAAGTGATAATTTTAACAACGTTTCTATATAACATTTTGCAAAATTTTTATTTATAATCTTCACTGTTTTCATTGTTGTTTTAAATTGTTTAAATTGTTCGTTTCTATCACTCGAGTAGAAAAATATATCCTGCACAAAACTTTCAAAAACGTTACATACAACGGCTGTAAAGCACCGAGGGTAATGGCAGAAATTCAACGCTTTTTAGCATGGGTATTCTCCCCTTTAATAGAAAACGCAGATTTAACTAAAATAGCAGGTAGTTTACAAACTAGCCAAGAATCTCGACTAATTTGCTTGAAAGAGAAAATAGCTGGATAATTTATATTCCATCTACGGCAGTTTGGCTAATATGAAAACCAAACTTTCTCGTAACACAAAATAACGAATGCTGTGGCTAATTTACAGACTAACCAACTCGCTGGCTAATTCCGTAAATAATTTCATTTCGAATTAAATGGCAGTGCAGTTGCAAGGCATCTTATTTGAGAACATCTCCGTTGAGGAACAGTTATAAAAAATTAATCTTTTTTTTCACCAATAAACTCAACCAACAGAGAATTGAATGATAATAAACAATTTGTAATTGCAAATTTATTGTTTCTTAGAAGTACGAATATTGAATAAATGAACAAACAAAATAATAGCATATGACATGACGAAAGTTTTGTCCTCTTAAGCTAAAAAGCAGTAACACCATATTTTTAGAGAAACAGGCTAAATGTATCTGTCGATTTGTAGAGCGTTTTAGCCCTATGAGAAACAATCGTGAAACAAAAAGTTGATAAACATTTTTATCGCATAATTCTATTTGCAATATATGCCTAAAATAATGCAGCTACTAAGCTAAAAAGCAGTGAAGCAATTTGTTGTATAAACACATATTAAATAACAATAACTTACAAATTACAAAATCATTCAGTTATCATTCAAGTTATTCACTGAAAAAAGCAATACCGCATCGGTGGCGTTTTTCTTTTCCCCGCTTATAGCACTTGGATGAGGAATGTTTGGTAGTAGAAAACCTTTGTAATGCGAGGACAATACGTGGTACCATCAAAGTTTTTTTGTAATTTAGAAAATATTAATTTCTTCAAAACGATGCTTCCACCAATTCCCGCAGCATCGTCCGAGGGTTTGATTCAATCTAGGTAGTGAAGTATGGTCTAACCAGCAGAAAAAATTCACTTGTTCCATGTTTTTGACAGTTACTTTGCCTAAATTGATTCTCTGCACACATTTTTCAGAATCTGTTAATTCGTATTTGATTTATTTAGAGATAAGTCTATTTTAAATTAAATTAAATTTGAAAGGACTCGCACTTTCAAAGTGTAAAAAATGGAGCATAAATTATGAGACCACGGTATATAAAATAAATACATATTTTCGTTCTTACCGCGATTTAGTTGAATAGTCAGCACGTCCAAAATCAGATCGCAACTAAGCTAAAAAGCAATAAGAGCCACAAAAGCAATTAAACATAATATAATTTCTGTTTACAATATGGAAGCATCATCTCCAGTTCAGTTAAAATAAAAATGTAAAGAAAGTACGTTTTTCATTTTTCATTTGCAATGGCCTAATTTCTATGATCATTTAATTTAATAATTATCTGTAACTACGAGTTGCAAAAACGAGAGTCCATTTTTTCGTAATTTTACAACACTGATTTTTAAAGGCCAATCCATGAAATTACAGTAAACAACTCTACAGAGTTACAACGCGCTGTCGATTTTTCCGGGAGAAGATCCGCTGTGATGTCTAATTTCTGGCAGAGTTGCAACAATTTCTTCTGTGGAGTCACCTTCACTCATTTTAGTAATGAATAAATAAATTATTAATAATAATTAAATCAAAATAACTCCAATGTAGCGTCTTGCATATTCAACAATGATAAATGTCAAATTAATTTGTGTAGGCTACTTGATTGAAGCTTTGTAATAATAATTGATACATAATATACAGGCTGATTTAGATAAAATAAAGAGCCTGAGGACCTACCGGTGCAACCCAAAAAACAAATTTCATTTACGACTTTGATCCGATTTCAATTACGATTTGCAAGTTAAATCCAAGTTATCTATCATATTATGTCACTATGACATCAGCGCAGAGAACGATCATTAGTGTCATTCAGTTCTCGCGGAATGATAGAACAAGTAGAAAAGCTTTTTCAGTGTAACCTCCAATACAAAATGAATGAAGAATGAAACATTAAAGGTAGGTAAACCGTTTTTTCGAAATCATAAATTACAACAACAAACAGGGAGAGAAAAAATTACTTTCATGGCGAGATGTCATACTAAACGTTCACCAAAACCACGACCTCCAAGATCGTGACCAAAACCAATGGAAATGTGTTTCACTTATTCACAGTGGATTTTTCTGAGCATAGCCATGGCAGAAAATTGGGCTTCATCACTGAATTAAATTTTCTAAATAAAGTTGTTGCCAACTTGCATTTGTGTTCTGATAAAGAGACAAAACTCTAATTTGTGTTGAAATTCAGTTTTCCTAAGTTCTTGTATACTATCAGCACGAAATTTATTTTCCAAAGACCTAGCTGTGTGTTTCTTCTTTTGCAAAGAAGCCAATTACATCTAAGTTTCCTCTTAGGACGTTTAAAAATCATGCCACTACGTTGGGCAAACAAATTCATTCCAACAAGACAATGCATGGTACAATGTGATAATAATAACCAGCACCGATTTCAAAGCTTGTCAAGCACTGTCATTAAATATCTTGGATTGCAAATGCAATCTGTAATTAGATCAAGATGGAAATGAAATTTATTTTTTGGGTTGCATCGCCAGATCGTCAGGCTCTTTATTTTATCTGAATCACCTTGTATTACTTGCTAATTACTTTTTCATTACGTGCATGTTTCATAATGCGATGGTTACTAAACAACAAATGATTGCGTTCTTGCCTTCTTACTATATATTTCCATAGAAGTAAGTAGGCAACCTAATCTAAAAGTTTAACATCCAATTTAACCCCCTTAGCGTGTGATCAACCGAATAATACTGCATTATCACGGAAATTGCGTAAGTATGCAAAATTGCAGCTCATTCGGACAACAGAAACCTTCTCAAATTTTCCTCGGAAAATATAAAGCAAGTTAAATACAGGGTGTTTTAGACATCTTTACGAGGGCTGCGCCTAATGTACAGGGTGCTGCATTTTGGATGTCCGAATAGGGGATTTCCGAAACTAAGACGTTTAGAAAAAAACGAGTGACACATTCTCGGGTCGGTTTTTTGAGAAAATAATTTTGGTCAAAACCGCATCTAGCTATCGTTTTTTGTTTCCGACTTATAAACAAAATTTGACATTTTAGCGAAATCTTAAACAATTCATATCTTCCTTATTATAAAAGATACACATTTGAAACATAGACATTATATAGGCACTTTTTTTCGGAGAATTTAGTAATTTTATCAACGATTTTTTCTAATCATTTGTTTACCTGTAATAACATAAAGTTCTATTTTTTTAAGTAGGAATCAGTTGACTATGACATTTTTGAAACGTTTATTTTTTTCTGATTTCATATGTCTGTTTGAGTAATACATTATTTTTAAATTATTAAAAAACAAAACATTTCGCTTTTTTATAGTAGGATATGAAAAAATTTTGGATTTTTTATTCAAACTAAGAAAAATGTATTACTCAACAAGTATTTATAATGTAATGATTTTTTAAACACTAATTAATTTAAAGACAGCATAATAAATAATTATTAGATCAAATGTTTGCTATTAATAAAAAATATTTGTTTTAATATTTAAAATGGCAAGCTTACATTGTCATTCTAATTTCTAATTAAATATGAAATGCTGGAAAAAAAGAAAAAATTCATTAATTGTATGATTGCTTGCAAATAAATTTTATTTTACAAAAAAATATCAATCCAAACACCAAAATCAAATCCCATCTACGGTAAAAAAATAACATTATCACCGTCACCTTTACTGCACTTCACAAAATCATAAAAAAGTGTCATCAAATAGTTAGTGACGCATCGTTTTCAATTTTCTGTAAGTTTTTTATGTAATTAGAATTGTATATTGTTCAATTGAAAATAAATTTAACAGCTTATTTTGATAATTTCACATTTTTTACTTTAATAACCGTTCACAAAATTTCTAGATTATTCACACTTTTTATATGAACTAATTTTTCAATGGCCAACTACTTTAAAATATTTTAAATATATTTTTTATCAAAAGTATATAAAAATATCAAACTGTATTTACATTGTTTTCAGTTTAGAAAACAATAAGCTTATCGAAAATGTCATAGCCAACTATGATTCCTATTTAAAAAATACAATTTTATGTTATTACTACACTTAAACGAACGGTTAAAAAAATCGCTGATAATATTACTAAATTTTCCGTAAAAAAGTGCCTTTATACTGTCTTTGTTTCAAATATGTATCTTTTATAATAAGGGAGATATGAATTATTGAAGATTTCGCTAAAATGTCAACTTTTGTTTATAAGTCGAAAACAAAAGACGATAGCGAATTGCGGTTTTGACCAAGATTATTTTCTCAAAAACAGACCCAAGAACGTGTCACTGGTTTTTCTCTAGACCTCTTAATTTCGGAGATCCCCTATTCGGACATCCAGAATGCAGCACCCTGTACGCACCCAAATATATAGGGTGTCTCAGCTAAGACTTTCGAGCTAAATATCTCAGTTATTTGTCAACAGATTGTTATGAAATTTAGAATGTACATATTTTTGGAGGTGGTCCTTTAATTAGGGGTAAAAAATGACCTCAAGTTAAGAATCTAATTTTAAAACACATTTCTTTTATTTAAAACTAAACTACCACTGGATCATTAAACCTCGAAAAAGGATGGCCACACAAAAAATTAACCAAATCGCTCGGCTGATCCAAGGAAAAAATTAGATTTTGTTGTTAAAAACTTGATCCAAACTTTGAAAGTATTTGAGCGGTCACCTGAAACAATTGCTGAAGCATTACTAAGCTGCATTTTGTGTACCACTAAAAAAACCGTTAAAAGTGTGCACGCTGTTAGAAAAGTAAAATTGTATTAATATAGTAAAATTACTTTAAAAACAAACAACAACGGCAGAAATTTCTGTGTTGTTAAAAAAGGAAATAATATTCGCCTATGGAAAATGCCATTGGACTTATTATGAAATGTTATTCAAATAAAGCCTTCTTAAAATTTAAGGTTCAAAGAAATGTGAAATGTCACTTGCGTGACACTCACGTTTGTGCGAGTAAAAGTGAACAAAATTCAGTAGTAGTGCGCATCAGTTTCATGGGGACCTATGCTTTTGCATCTGTATTCACGTTTAAGTGTTTGTTTTTCATTTTTCTTGCAAAACAGACGTCTTTCACGAACGAGTTTTTTCTTACAGAATATTTATTGACTATAAATTTTTTAATATGTCTTAAAAGACTTAATATTTTAAAAAGGCATGTAGAATTACGTTTCTAAGACTTAAGTTGTTGCATTAATTAAATTGTAATCTTTACCTTCTAAAACACCTGCATTTTAAATTTTATAAAAATCCGTTTACAAATATCTGAGATATTAGGCTCGAAAGTCTTAGGTGAGACACCCTGTACAAAAGCCACAAAACACTAAATACAAAAAATTCGCATTTAGTTATTTAATTTTTGGAAACCCATGACAGTAGTAGTCAAACTACTTTGTCACTTTGTCTCATTAACGGACAAAAACTGATATTTTTAACTAACAGTTGTCGTGTATTCAATTAAGAGACGGAATGAATATGATATGATATTTCAATCACTAGATACTGAAAAATATTGTAGATTTTGAAGGAGTGAACATACTAGAGAAGATTGTGTAATTTTTCTAAATTTGTAATCGAGTTCGTATGGGAATATGCATTCTTGAAAGCATTTTACAGGTGCAGGTCTTGTAAAATTATGTGAAACACCGGTATAAGCTTCTAAAAATTAGCTACTTACTCGGTGATGTCTGCGTCGCTGGCAATCCTGCACAACACCCCCCTATCCATTGAACACTTTCCTGTAACGGGGTCAGGAGGTGCTAGGCTTATGTATGGTGGTTCTTCCAAAAAAGTGATTTTTAGATGAAACTTCTCAGGAACTCCTTGCGGTGGCGTGTGGCTATTTCCCGGCCAGACAATGTCTTTAATGTCTAAACCCTCCTTCTGCCAGGACTTCCAAACTCCAATCTGGAATAGGAGTTAAGCATCTAATAAAACTTTTAGTATTTATTCTATTTACATCATGTCCGATCGAGAAATGGATGTAAATGGAAACGCAAATCAAACGTCATCATGCAAATGTAATGGGATGGCTCTCTCGTTCTCCGAAAACAAAATGTATTTAGTGTGACACAAATTTTGAAAGAGGTTGCTATTAAATATGCATGGAAACAGAAAAGAGGAAATAAATTAGTGCAATTCGGCTCAATTTTAGTCGCAAACAGATTTGCTCCAAACAGGAAATATTATTTGTTTTTTCCTGTTTGCTAATGCAAATTGTGTCTCAATTTGTATTACTTTTGAGTACAATAAAATAAGTTGATATTGTATAATTGAGGTTGTTTTAGCTGCTTTTTGCGTAATAATTATTAAAGATTTCTCATTTCTTCAAAAAACCGTAAATATCCTGTTTAATTCCAAGATTGATTAAAAATAAATACTAATTCGTTTTACATATGCAGAATATTACGTACTATATTTAAAAATTTAGAAATACTTTTTTTGTTAGAAATATTGGGTTTTTTAATAAAACAACTCTGTTCCATTAGGATTTTTTAAATATTTTTGACAGAAAAGCGAGTAGAAAAAGAGCAGGAGTTGAAGTAAATAATTTCTGCGAATTCAATTTCATCTTTAACATATTTTTTCCCTTGGGAAGACCTCTAAATTAATACCGTTAACAGTGTTTATGCGCTAAACAGGGCATTATAAAAATAATGAGTATATAATTTTTCACAGGACTAACAGGAAGAAGAGCTCGGTTGTGACGACCTATGTAAATCCTTCCGTGTGTTTAATTGTGACTGCTGGAAGTCTTTTAATACACACATCTAAATATTATTCTAAAGTTCTTTTGAAAGAAATATGTTAAAATACTCTTCGAGAAAAATGAATTCTGTAGGTAAGCTTTGGGTTTTTTAAATGAAATTTGGATACTGCATCACAACAAATAAAATTTTCGAACGCACATTCCGTGCTCTTTGATTTATTTCCAATTACTAACGAGTATAAGTAATATTGACAGAGTTGAATAAAATTAAAATGTAAATATTATATTTTACACAAATGCCATTTGCACCTTTTCAACGCTATTTCGACATTATTTATAGTGTGTGAATAATGATAAAAACATGAAACATATGCCGCCTATCTGCTTTTGCCAATGAGTGTTTTTTTTAATTATAAATGCATTTTTTAATTTTATTTTCATGCAAATGCATAAAATCAGTATGTTTTCCAACGAAAACAAACAGAAGTAGGTATATTTCATTTAGTTATTTTTAGTGATAGTGAAAAACAAAGATATTTTAACGTTAATTTACTTCTACAACTGCCTACATGGAATTGAAATAATCAAATAATTAAAAATAAATATACTTTAAAATTTCATTTTAAATTAAATAGAACTAGTAACGTAAAATAGAACCGTTCATTAAACTTTCTAACAAAACAGGCCTTATTTAACTAGAAAACTTCTTTCTTTTCATTTTCATTTTACACAGATGAGTTTCAGAAAAAAAAATATCAACACTAATTATATTTTTAAAACAAATACTTTCTCATATTATTTTTATATGTATATACGAATATTAGGTATGTATATCTTTATTAGTCGAAACCAAATTTTAGCGCCTTTACTTTCGTTCACTTTGTAGTAAAAATTCCGTGACCTTTGCCACCCGTAATATACAGGACGTTTTCACATTTATAGTAGACCCGTTCACTTCAAACAGAATTCGTAAAAAAGCAAAAAAAATTCTGTTGATTTTTGACTGATCCATTTTTTCCTCTCAAAATATTTTTTTATAAATTGTTATACATCCCGACCAACTTTTGTAAGTCATCTTTGAGCACGTTGTTGAAAAGTATGATATTAAAATTTACTTACACCATTTTTAAATCACCTTGCTTATGTTCTATTTGACATAATTTTGTAAACTCAAAATTTTTTCTCTTGTACATGCGCTCAATTTTGGTGTCAAGTAGAACTAAAGATGGCCAACAAATAATTAACTAAAATTAATCATACATCATATACAGAGTGTTTCAAGTCTTTTGGCCCAAAGAAAAATAAATATTTCTGTTAATTAAAAAAAATAATTTAAAGCGTATGGTAGTTTAATATTAATCTAATTTTTTAAGGTGAGACACTAAAACCAATTTTGAAAAAATTCAAAACATTTTCATGTTCTTCATCAAAAAAATCCTTCAATTTTTTTTAGGAACTACTAAAAGAGTTATGCAAAAGTTGAAAGGTTTTGAGTTATTGATATTGTAATATCATAAAATTCTAAGTTGGAATAATCAGATCAGAATTCGTTGACAACAGAAAAACATCTGCAATTTTTGTACGCCCCCAGAATAATGCTGACCTTTCTCGATTATCCAAAAATTATCCAACCAAATACCATAAACTGAGCTATAAAGTGTTAGAACTTTTTGGGTCCCCAATGTATAAGGGTTAATTCCTCAAAACTCACTAACTTTTGCTTAATTTTATTTTAGCGTTTACCATTACAAAAATTTAAGGAATTTCATCATGTATCTAGAAAACAAGCCAATAACTTAAGATTTTTTTCAAAATTGGTTCGACGGACATACTTAAAAAAAATTGAACCACATCAAATTATCAAATTGTTACGTATTTTATCATTTTCTATTTTGTCGTTTACGTTATTTGCTTTGTTACTCAACCATAAATATTTATTTTTGCGCGGGTCAGAAGACGAGAAACACTTTGTATATTTCCATTTTCAGCACATTAAAAAAAGTGATTTCACAAAATAGTCAAGGTGAATTAAAAACAATTGCCTGAAGATGGCCATTACAAAAGTTGGGCGAAACGTGCAGGAATTTATAAATAAATATTTACTTTTTCTTTTCAACTTTTCCGCAAATGCAAAATATTGCTATGAGGTATATTAGCTTTCTCAAAACTTTAAAAACGCAAACGTGGCGTTTCTCTCAAAATTAACTGTTATGCACTTTAAAAAAATATTAGTTAATGTAATATATAATTTCAATGAGAGACCTAATCATTAATAACTATTTTATAATTTTATCAATATTATTTAAAAACATAATTCGGTAAAATGTGACGTTGGCGTTTTTATAGTTTTGAGACAGCTATGATTTTTTTTATAAAAAAAGTGCGTTATCCTCTCGAATTATATCTAATTTCAAGCAAACTTAATATTAAACTAATATAGCTCTAGAATTTAATTTGAAAACATGACAAAAAAGGTTCCATGGGCTTAATTGTTGCAATTCATGAAATATACAGTGTGGTTCATAAAGATCTTGCCATACGTTATTAAGATAGAAATTTTATGCTTATAAACCCCTAGCCGCAAATAAACCGTTTTGTCTCTGTAACCATTTGTTACTTGCGGATCTTAATGCACGAAAAACATGCTTCCACCAAGTTCCCTTTGTGTGGCCCCTTTAGCCATAGATTAGAAACTTGGTGTAACCCCAGAGGAAAAAATCCAACGTGAGTAAATCCTGATTTTGGACAGGCCAATTGCGATAGATCTTCACCGATTTATAAATTTTTAAGTAACGAAAATGTGCTTCGACAAGGATGTCGGTGACTTTGAAAATGTTCAGCAAAAGCATCCTCGGCTGCTCTATCGTTGTTTTTTGCTTCACTATAAACAAATGTCTGTATAGTCTTCAAATGTAAATGGCTTCAGAGGCAAAACGGCTCATTTGCGCCTAGGGGTTTAAAGACAAAAAATGTCTGTCTTGATGACAGCTATAAGCTCTTAACGTTTAGCAACATCTTTTTGAACCACGCTGTATAAAAGAATGTGGGATCGTAGTAGGTATTCGGAAATAAAATTAACTAGACGCCCTCTGGTGATGACTTTTGAACTATGTCGAAAACAGTAACTAAATTTTCGTAATTCCACATTTAATTGTCAGTTTATGAATTGTTTAATTATTTTGCGTGTATAGTGTTAATTGCTTATATTAGAGAGAATTACTATAAAAGTAAGTGGTGGCAAAAACTAGCTTTGACTTTGTTTCTGCGGTTTTTCGTGATATAAAGTGTTTATTGTTGAAATTTGAAAGTGGATAAAAAGTGAAAAAGATTTAAATTTTGATTACAAAGTGTTATTAAGCAGTTGTCTAATTAAAGACTATAAGTAATGGACCACAGCGAACACAAAGTTGGGTTCAAGAAAGCAATAAATTAGTGAAGTGTGTGAATTTTAGGTTAGAATTTTTCACTGAAAAAATCATGAAATACTTCGGTAAATCTACAAAACTACAATTAAGATTAACAACTTCTTACACATTTAAACGCAAAATTATGCCAAAAGGTAGGCTCTTCAATGTCTTTGTAATAATTTTCCAATAAAGAAAGTGAACCAAACAGTCATTCGTTATTCGTGTTTTCCTCGTCATCTCTGATCTGTCAACATTCGTTTCTTGCACCAAAAATACAATCGTCATTCCGCATAGGCAATGCGATAATTGTGAAGCCTCTAAATTCACAACGCTCAAAATATCCGAATAAACATTTTCCCTCCATTTATGGTTACTATTTTCGACCTAGTTCAGTGGCGCCCCCAACGGTAATTTTACTTCCGAATTAAAGTTTGCCGCTTTTTTCAAGAAAAAACGAACAATGTTAGTATATGAAAAAATTGTTTTACGGGTTACCGGGGTAGTTAAAAATTGGTTCTTTTCAGAAACTTCATAGAAATAATACACTCTTTTATAAACAGTCAATATTATCATATAATTTCTTAGCAAGAGATTGGACTTTTTTAAATAACCTGGAAACATGAAAATCACTGAGATCTACGTATGGGCGGGGTGTTTAGTGCGTTCTGTTAGGTTGTTAGTATTCCCGCGCTTGTAATTGATTGTAATCCTCCGCCGATTTTGCACCTGTCATGTTTTTTTTTGGTCCACTCAAATTCGAATTCAAAACCCGTTGTGCTAAGGACTAATTTTGTTTAAGGTAGAACTATACTGAGCTCACCGTCCACGCGGCTGTGAGAATGCACTAATTTGAAACTCAATTAAAAAAAAATCAATAAACAAAATCGTTTTTTTTTTAATTGTATGACGTTTCTAGGTGAACCTCACAGACCAATTCTTATCTCGATTTAAATATTTGTAACCAAGTTAAAACGGGGTAAACAGCGTAATAATTTTAATGATTTTATGGAAAAACCATAAGTTAAAATTGCATGAAAAAAAAACAGTATTATAAGTAAGTTATATAAAAATAAAAAAATATTAAAAAACATGGTAATAAAAAAATAAAATGACTAAAAATTGCGATTGTTTTAATTTCATTTTTAAATGTATGTATATTGTTGCTAAGGTCTTCAGAGAGTTGCCATTTGTTTTCATGCAATTTGAACTTTTTTTTTAAAAAACAATAAATAAACTCGACTTTTTAACCCGTTTAAACTCGCTTACAAATACTTAAAATGAGATATAAACTGACCTGTGAGGTAGTGACTGAATTTAGGAACAACCTACAATTGTAAAGAAAACATTTTGTTTGTTACTTTTCTTAAAAGTCCAGTTTCACATTTTGCGTTCACGCGCTTGCTTGAACAGCTCCTCTTCGGACGTTCTGAGTATAGTTCAACCTTAGCGACGTTTGTAATGTGTTAATAATAGTTTTTAGTTTGTGTTCTAATAAATATTCATAAATATTTATAGTGCATTTGTTTTTGGTTATTTGAAGACATTCACAAGACAAGAATTTGAAAAATTTTTACAATTTGTTTAGGTAAATGCAAATATTCCTAGTTGATTATTTAATAGGTGCTTAATCCTGAACACTGTGATTCATCAAAACAAAAATTAAAACGTTTTAAAGGAAAAACTAAAATTTTATCCTGCACTACTTTAATCGCAGAGTGTTAGTAACTTGTTTTTCACTTGATTATTGACTGGAAATATTATATCAGAGAATTTTTTTATAATCAAATTGTTTCGAATCTTCTGGACTCAAAAAATGAAGTCCAACAAAACGTTACAACGAGTATCTAAGAGCGACATTACCTAATTAGTTCATGCCTCTTGCAGACCCTTTACATCAAAGCTTTTTAGCATAAAAGTTCCACTTGTAGTTTGTTCCGCATTGTGCAAAAATTTACCAATTTTCTACATTAGTTGTTTTTAACAAAATAACTAAAACTATAACTAAATTGTGGGTCCATTTACTCGTATTGATCGTTCCAAGTTCAAACAGCTGCCTAGACTTCAAATTTAATAAAGTCAAAACTTGGGTAGGAAAATTGGTGGCAGCATATTTCAATGGCCACAATTTTCTTCACTTTCTCGCAAAATATTGCAATGTTTAGCAAATACTTACGACTTAAATTTCAACGGTGGTTTATGACTTTAATTATATTTTCACACCTTTCGTCTCCAAATTTTCAAAAACTTTTACCGGATTTGTTTTCGTTTTAAAAGATTTTTTTGCTGAAGTTTTGTGATCAAAATTAATAAAAAACCGGATTTACAAATTCCGTTACAAATTTTCGTTTAAATACAAAACAAATTGTAAATCTTTACCCGTTTTTTCGCTAGTAAAGATTCACCTAAATCACAAGAAACAGCTTACCTCTTCCCAAACGAGCTGTTTGCTAACTCCTGGCCTAAGATTCATTATTTTCAACTCAGCCGCTTTCAACACTCCGTCTTGCGTGAATTCCAGATTGGGTTTCCCGGCTTCGCCTTCAACACTCACATTGCGAAGTACCCGAAAAAACCGATCACCGGTATTCCATCGAGCTGCACCTTCGCCTTCGCACGAAAGTTGGGTATTAAGGGAGCGCCCTGCATTTGCCAGGTCGTTTGTGAAGTCTTCCACACCATAAGCATACACTTTGATTGCGGTCGTTATCTCGTTTACCAGACTGGAACTCGATGTGTCAAAATGTACACCTGGAAAAATAAACGCATTAAACATCAAACATTTTACAACGCTTTTCCATCACTAAGACTGGCATCGGGGTGATTTTCCGAGAGCTGACAACATAATCGGACTCTTAGGATAGTGGAAGCTCTTGACAACACAGATTTATTTTATTATTTCAACACGAAAATCTATTTTTTCCTTTTTTCACAAATTGCAGGAGTTGTTATGCTCGAAAGTCAAAATTACCCTATTTATCGGTCGGTGCTCAAGATTCGGAAATTTGATTTGAACCTCAATCATTGAAGATAAAATTACAGTGTCGTAATTTTTTAATACAGGGTGTATCAGAACTCACTAGCCACCGAAATGGTGCTAGTGATAACAGCAATGTGGATGTCAAAAATGCAAAAAGTAGGTCTTTTATTCTTCGTTTGCGAGATACAGAGGTCTCAAAGTAACCAATCCCAGCTTGTATATGCACCTTTCCGTCAGAAAGCGAGTTCTAATACAAACTGTATGTAGATAATTTAGTTCTCTTCAACATTGTTTCTGTCTTAAACCGTAGTCCTTCCATTTTTAAAAATATAAGATATAATACAAAATATACTTTTTAAAAAAATTCAATTGTGGTTTTACTGTTTTCAGCCATCTTTTTTATTAGCGGACGGGACACTTTGTCCAAATTTTTAGATTTTATTTTCAGTTTTTACAGAAGAAGTGAATTTTTCTTTATGGAAATTTAATACCAGCCACATTGTTTGAAACCTACAATTAGAGGCTCATTTTTAAAATTTGAAATACGAGCAGAACAAAGAAATACAAATTGATAACGGAAGGGACACAAAAAAAACTTTTTTATCGTTGAACTGTCGATATAAAATTCTGTTCAAACATACTCTTCTTAAAAATTCAATCGTGGTTTTGCTGTATTTCAGCCATCCCTTTTTTTAATGGACAGGACATTTTGTCCAAATTTTTTAATTTTATTTTCAGTTTTTACAAACATCTTCAGAAAAAGTGAATTTTTCTTTATAGGAAACTAGTACCAGACACATTGTTTGCAACCTAAATTAGAGCTTCATTTTTAAAATTTTAAATATGAACAGAAAAAAGAAATACAAATTGATAACGGACGGGACATAAAAAAGATTTTTTTTATCGTTAAACAGTCGTTATAAAATTCTGTTAAAATATACTCTTTAAAAATTCAATTGAGGTTTCACTGTATCTCAGCCACCCCTTTTTTTAACGGACGAGACACTTTGTCCAAATTTTTAGATTTAATTTTCAGTTTTTACAAACAGCATCAGAAGAAGTGAATTTTTCTTTATTGGAACTTAATACCAGACACATTGTTTGTAACCTACAATTAAAGCCACATTTTTAAAATTAGAAATACGAGCAGGAAAAAGAAATACAAATTGATAACGGACGAGACACAAAAAAGACTTTTTTATCGTTAAACGGTAGTTATAAAATTCTGTTAAAATATACTCTTTTTGAAAATTCAATTGTGGTTTTACTGTATCTCAGCCATCCCTTTTTTTAACGGACGGGACACTTTGTCCAAATTTTTAGATTTTATTTTCAGTTTATACAAACAGCATAAGAAGAAGTGAACTTTTCTTTATAGGCATTTAATACCAGTCACATTGTTTGCAACCTACAGTTAGAACCACAATTTTTAAATTTTAAATACGAGCAAAAAAACGAAATACAAATCGATAACGGACGGGACACAAAAAAAAGACTTTTTTATCCTTCAACAGTCGTTATAAAATTCTGTTAATTTAAAATGCACTATTTCCAACAAGTATTTTTAATGTAAAAGGTGGAAGCTGTTGAAATTTTTAAAATCACAAAACACATTAACATTTTAAAATTGTATTCTTTTATAATATTTTTATAATTTGCTGTTAATTTCACATTTTCTAAGCCAAAGCCGTATTTTCTTGATTTAAAATGTTTTTTAACGAAAAATGTATTGTTGCTCTCCGTTATTGCTAAGGTAGTGCGAATCTAATTGGCGCTGCTGTTTTAATTGGGGTTTAAATTTATCTCTTCGTTAAATATGTTTCCAGAAACTGGGCCTAAAACTTTCCGAAATATAGAAATAAACTCGTTTCAATTTCTTAGCCACAATTTGTTTTCTTTATAATAACATCGTTAGAGGGGGCTACGAGGGCCCCCTTGGCATAAATAATATCATGTAGCACAACTTACTTTGACTTTGGTTTTACTAGCATTTGAAAGCCCACTATATTTAGAAAAAATTTTTGTCTCTTGTAAATGTCCTGTAAAATGTACCATTTTCAAGTAAAATAATAAAATGAGAAAATATACAGTCGATACAACTCATAGATCACAGTGTTTTTAAACTAAACCGCGTGAATTTCAAACCTGTCAAATATGCAAATATTATTGCATTTGGTATTGTATTCTAAAATGTATTCTTCGGTCAATACAACAAATACTTTTTCAAAAAGAAATGGAGCTTATTTATAAAATGGTTACTCATTTGTAAAATGCACAGGCATGACGACAAAATTGTAATAAAGTTGGAAAACGTTTGACAATGACATTTGCATTTCTGACAGATTTGAAATCCGAGCTGTTTAGTTTAAAAACACTGTGTTGTTTGGGTTGATATCGACTACATATTTTCACATTTTATTATTTTACTCGAAAACGGTACATTTAACAAAAAATTACAAAAGACATATAAGTTTCTAAATGCAATAGGCTTTCAAACTTAAGTAACAAAATCGCCAATTGATGTCAACGGGGCCGCCATAGCCCCTTTAACAATGTTCTCCAACCTTACAATTCGGATTATTAAATGAACATTTATGACAACGACTGTTTACCAAATTTTATAAAAATTGAATAAGTAGTTTCAAATAACAAGAAATATAATCTGTATTTTTGGGGTTACTTTTGGAGGCCGATAATTCCATAATAAATTGTTTAAAAAAATAAAAAATTTGAGTCATTTTGTTTTTAATGCTTAACCAATGGTTAAAATATGTGCACTACCTCGAGAAATATCCTGTATTTCAAGATGATTTTTGAAAGAACTATTATACAGGGTCGCTAAATAGTATGGATACAGTTAAATATTATAAAAACTGTTTATCAAAACTTCTTGATATTTGGTATATGCTTATGGGTATAATTCTATCGTTTCAGACGTTTATCGACTTTATATCTTTATTTGTTCTTAGAATACAAAGCAAACTTGATTTTTTTTAAATAGCAAAAATGGTCAAAATTAATAGTTTCAAGAAGAGCATTTTTTTGAGTTGTATGGTGTAACACATGCATACCTTAATTTAATCGAAATTCAAAGCAAAAAACTTCGTAGTAAAAAAATTATTTTTGGCTAATACAAGTCACAGATCGCTAACAGTATTTTCAAAGCTAACTTAGTTTTATTTTTTAAAATACGATTCTACGATGTAGGATTTTTGTTGGGTGGTAAAACACTATTTCGGAATAATTTAGAATAAGCAAGAAAACAATTTTTGAAAAATCCTGATCTGTCAATATTTGGTATGTTGCTAAAATTTTGCAGGCACGACCTACTCAAATTCACTTTATTTTTAATCTTATGTTATAAAACAAAGCAACAAATAATAATAATTAACAATAATCTCCCATTAGATTACTTCCTTGGGTTTCGTTGTTCTGAGGCAAAACATACCTGGCCAAAGCATGAACTCTTCTAGTTCAATCCGATATAAAGTCTTGAAATCTTTTCCTAAGGGTTTGCAAGGTTGTAAGCTTTTCTTACTCTTAATTGCACAACATCCACTATCGTTTCGAGTTTAATGTGTTACTTTTAAGAATTTTGAAGTAAATGCTCAATAAAAAAGCGTTTACTTTATTATTTTGATTTTGTATTCAGTAAAACCTGGACGTTGGAGCAAATACTCTCCAAAGATGCTTTTACTTTTAGTAAAAGCTTATACTTATACATTTTAGAGGATTTACTTCCAAAATTGGAAGTAAGAGCATTTGCTCACATTTATTTATTCGGCCCATGATCTCGCGATTTTTTTTACATTTAATTCTCTACAATTTTCTTCGATAAATTTTTCGTGTATCTTTCATCGTATTCATATGGAAAAATATGCAGCAAAGTGCAAATTTTCATTTTACCTAGTTTTTTCTCATGCTTGTTGTAAACATTTTTATAGTCACTTTTTCTGCCTATTAAGAATGCAAGCAAAACATTTCGTATTTTTTAATGTATTTAGTGAATTGAGTGAATTTATATTAATTTAAAACGACTTGGCGCTAATACGCTCGAAGTGTCCTCATTTTTATTTTGCCGTACTATATTTTTTGGGTATAAAAAATTGTTTCGTTTCCTAATCTACGTCTTCCGTAGCCCAGAGACCACACTAGCATTTCTTTCCTATAGGTGAAATTCAAATTTTCTTGACAGGAAACACCAGTTTGATACTGAAGATAAATGGTTTCCGGTTCAAATAGGTAAGTGAAAAAACTTTGAAACTTGGAAAGATCAATAATTCGGTGTCCTAGGGTAAGTATGAAAAAGTGTATTTATGTAAGTTATCTGAAACAAACTCAATTCGGTCTTGAACTTTAGTTAGTTGGTGAAACCCTAATTTTCCATCGACAATGAACTGACTAGTCCTACTTATTAGAAATGTAAAAGAAGCACAGATGGATAATAGAATGTCATAACTTTATCGCGATGTGATAAGAAATTGTTCGTCTTGCGAAACACTTGAGTAAAAATTGCTTTTCGGAGTAAAAGCAGCTGTCAACTTTATGAATTTCGTGATAAATGGATGTGTTAGTTGTTTGATGAGAAAATATGGTTTTTAGAGTACATATCAAGATCCCCTTACGACCCTCAGGAATAAAGGCAAAATTGTTCCGTCATAAAATTAAAAATCGTTCAATTTCTTTCATTTTTAGTAAATAGTTACGCTTGAAATTCTAGATCCGGATATATATTTGCCATGTAAACACTAGTCGCGGAATTTTATGTACCTTGAGCTGAATTTGAAGTGAAACACGAGATGTTTCGAATTCAAATGGCTCACCACGTTTCCTCACAAAAGGAATTTTAATGCACGAATTCTTGCATCTAGCAGATAAAACATTTAATTAAGTACGAGCAGTGCAAACCGAAAAAAAGTTAAAACACAAATTTCGGAAAAGAGAATTTTTAACGTTCTTAGCAAGTTATCGACACAATTTTCACATTTTGCAGAGTGTCAGTGTAATTCAGACTGTGATGGCATTTGCGTTACAATTTATTAGGTTAGTACCAATGCATACGAAATACTCCAGCTGCAAGTAATACTCAGAAATAAAATAAAAATCATTTCAGCTTTAACACAAAAATCACACTCAAGTGTCAATAAGTGTCGGTCGATGTAATTGCTTTGCTCTCCAATTTTATTTTTAATTGGAGAGGCAATCATCAAATTTAATTATTACATTTGAATGCTTTAGAAGAAAAGGTTTTGTGATTGAAATTCGATAGCAAAAACACTTGTTTTCCTTGACATCGAAAAATTAGACAGAATCATTTCCAATATTTTAAAACAAAGGAAACATCTCTGTTTTCGCTTTTAGTAAGCTCCCAATCCAGTCGATTAGCTAAATGTAGAGCCGGCCTTCTGACTGACTATTAATTTCAATTATCTTCCGACAGCTGAAATTTTTCTTTTTAATTGTAAGCCTTTTTACATTCTTTTCTGTCTGAAAAAGAAGGGTGATTAAAATATCCTACTTGTCCTCAATGAAGCACTTGATTATTAATATTTGCAAACAGAATTGGCTAAAAAAGTACAAGGGGTGACATTTCCACACACCAGCTTAATCACGAGACCAAATAACAAACGTTTTGTGTGATTGTTATAAATGAGTTGAAACAGGGAAAACATTGCCTTCATTTTTTGTTAATATATTTCCCTTGCATTTAAGACAATGATAAATGTGTTTGTTATTGTGCGGCAAAATGTCATTTATACCTTTCGCTTTATGTTTCTCATCAACACCAAGTTTTGGGTTTTCAGCTTGAGTCGTTTCAAATGCACTGATAAAGGAGGAGTTTAAATCCTGACCCGCGCTGTGTACACACTGATTAGCATTGATTGAACAAACAAAACACTTGCACACTGTGCTTTCTAACTGATGTTTAATTGGAAATGTGCGAATTTCATTAATCAATTACAAATGCGGTTAATTAATACAAGGTGGATTTACAGTTATTCACGACGTTTACAGAATTAATTCGAATTTGGAGAAGTAATTGTTTGGCAAAAGAGGCAAATTCCAGAACTATGTAGGAAAAACTGTCATTATAGAAATAATAATGATAATAATAATAACCATTATTAAAGAAAAAAAATGTGAGGAGGCAAAGTCTAGCTAACTCTACTCTACTTAACCACTCACAAAACAAATAATAAATTTTTCAAAATAAACCAAAAAACCAAAACTAGAAATACAGGCAAAAAATATATAATATTAATACAAGAAAATAATATAATTTTTAAATAATACTAAAAAAAAGTAGATGTATGTATTCTGAATATTACTGAAAAATGTAAAAAATAAAAATACAATATTATTATAAATAACAACAGCATTATAGGTAAAATATCTAAGAAACAAGTCCGTACCAAAACAGAGCATCGACAGCCGGCAGACATGACGTAGATTTACATTGTGCAGAGATCTACGATGCACAAGTTTTTGCTTAAGGTAATAAGGGGTTGAGAAAGACAAAATAGAATGAACCATAACACTGCTATCAAACATTTAAAATGATAATTATGTTTTAACTAATTTAATTCTTTAATTTTAAGAGAAATGTGATCATATTTTCTAAGTTTGCAAATAAATAAACAATTATTTTGAATTTTTTGTAAATAATTATTTTAACTTAAGTCATGACAAGGGTAAAAAAAAGTGAGATAGTAATTTATAATAGGTAACACAAGTGTTTCACAGAGTTTTTTACTTAATTTTAAGTTAATTTATTTTACGATTTTGGTAAAGTAGACGCAAACGCACGTAACTACTTTTTACTAAAAAAGAGACATGACTTTTGGATCGTAATTTCTGATCAAAGACTACGCCCAGTAATTTTATACTTTCGACAATTTTTAATTTAGATTTTTCAAAATGTATGTTGAGATCAATGTCATTTAATTTAGGTTCGAAAACTAAAAGGGAGCACTTTTAAACATTTAATTTCAAATTGTGTCTAGACGAATAACTTTGAATACCTTGAATACCGGAGTTTAGACAAAAATTTGCTTCAACTACTGCTTCGTGTCTAAAAGAATACTCAAGTTGGGTGTCACCCGCAAATGCATGAATGGATGAATGTTGAACAGAATTTACTATGTCGAAAGTATATAGAAGGTACAATAAGGGCCCTAAGACGGAGCCTTGGGGTACCTCTGATGTAACTCTTTCACAGTATGACAATAAATTATCAATTTTAAGCAATCTAAAATATTGATTAGTGAAGCATTTGTTTGTACTGAAACCTTTTCTAAACCCCGATTGTGAAAAAGGAAGAAAATTTTGAAAATTTACAAAAGTATAAATATATAAATATAAATATAAATGAAATGTATATAACTGAAACATTATGTTTTCAAATGTTTCGTTAGATACTAAAACATTATTCGAAGCAAATGAATTATTTTTTCAATTTGTATAAAATATCCACAATCGGTTATTATTATTATTTGCCCAAAATTTTATAAACTATTTGTTTTGCAATGCTCTTAACTCTTTTTTTTTAATTCTAAGTTCTCACTCACTGGAATTAGAAGTTTTGTGTTATTTTTTTTAGTTTTTTCACTATTTAAAAGATTATTTTCTAGGTATTTCGTTTATGAAAACTCGGGTTACAGTTCGTAAATCCTAATTTTGTATGAATTAGTACTCTTACACTCCCAATTTTTAATTAGAATTTGAACTTGAAATCAGATTTTTTATCGTATTTCAGATTTCAAAAATTCGAGCTGTTCGAGATATAGACTCGCAATTTTTTCTTGTGATTCGTGAGCTTTCTGACATGAAAATTTGCGCTGTTTATTAAATTTTGAAACATACAGTTATTCAGACCAACTAGCGTATTGTCTTCCAAATTTGATTTAAAGCTGGGATCCTAACTTTCAAACACGTAATTCTGGCTTAACATTATACAGTGACTCCCAGATAGTTGGTAAAGTCGATTAGTCACCTCTAGATGTTAGAAAAGTAATAACTTTTTCTTTCTAAGCCATGGATACTAATCTCCTATCTCACCTAAAATTATTTTCAAAAATACAGCGTGTTTCGGAAATGAGTTACAATAGAAAATTAGTTTTTTTTTAATGGAACACCCTATATTTTTTGTATTTTTAGATACAGCTTTTAAAACTAATAACTTTGACTTAAATTTTTGTTGGTTGATTTTG